>NW_024070186.1:140820052-141190175 GCF_014754425.2 Oryx dammah
AAAACCAATACAGAATTGTAAAGTAAAATAAAAAATAAATAAATTAAAAAAAAATTATAAATGTTGATAAAGTTCATCTGTGAAGCATATGGACCTGATACCATTTTAAATAGTTAACTTTTATTAATTTTTTAAGACATTTTTGCCTACTTCAGTTTTCTGAGTTCTGGAGGTTAACCTTAAAGACTGCATTCTATATATAAAAAAATATTTTCTCTAAGTTTAACTTTTTGCTGTTTATTTGTATGATATTATATTATAAAACAGTAATTACCATATATATGCTGATATTCTTATATCATTTCTATGCTGTACATTTTTCTCTTATGTCACAAATGCATTATTTTAAAAAAACTTGCTTTTATTATTTAATTTTTTAATTGAAGAATAGTTGAATTATAATATTATAATTCAATATATTATATTATACTAGTGTCAGATATACTAATGTATATCTGTATAATGATTCAATATTTTTATAGATTATATATCATTTAAAATTATATAAAGTTATGGCTATATTTATGCTTTTTGTGTGTTTTTGTTTTCTGTTTCATTAAATTAATATTTTATATTGCTCTTCTGAATGTATTTTCAAGTATTTTGTTGCTCACTTTTTTCTTATGCATTTTTGTATATATATGTGTGTGTGTGTATGTGTGTTCTAAGTCATTTCAGTCATGTCTGACTCTTTTTTGTGACCTTCTGCACCATAGCCCACCAGGCTCTTCTTTCCATGGGATTCTCCAGGCAAGAATACGAAAATGGTTTCCTTGCTCTCCTCTAGAGGATCTTCCCAACCCAGGGATCAAATTCAAGTCTTTATGTCTCTGGCAGTGGCAAGCAGTTTCTTTACTGCTGACGCCACCTAGGCAGCCTATATACATGTATACATACACAAACACACACATACAGACACACATACATATGCACATTTATGTTCCTTTTTAATGATAAAACTTACTATTTTGAAGATTCCTCCAAGTACAATGGTAACTTATCCCATGGGTTTGAACTGTTTCTTTTTTTTATCTCTGCAATTTCATATAATTTGAAATCTTAGTCTTGATTCTCATGTAGATTTAAAAGATGATTCCTGGTAAAGCTAATTACTCAGCTCAACTCAGCATCTAAAATGAAATTTAATATTTTTATTGGTTTAACTGAAGAATTAGAAACTCTAATTTTGATCAAATAAGCACTATAAACCACACATTATTCCCACTTGGTCAAATGTCATTGAAGAGCTTTTTTATAAATTTGCACTATTATATAATTTGAATTACAAATTTTCATGACTATTACATACTAGAAATCTAGGCATAATATAAATTCACCATTGAGTATATTTTCCTCAACATTTCCAACTGTACAAGGTGTACAGTACTCAGAGATATGGTTTGGTTTTAAAAATGTATTTTAACATTTTCACTTTAATTTGAAAATCTCTGCCACTAATTTATTCCCTTGATCTAACTTTGTAGATTAATATGTTAACATTATAACTTTGATTCAATATGTAAATATGTACTACTCTTATATATTATAACATATAATGATTATAATAAAATTAGAGGCATGATTTGTAAACATATCTGATAAGATATATTGCCAGAGTAATCACCTAATTCTTGAGTTGGGAAGATCCCCTGGAGAAGGAAATGGCAACCATTCCAGTATTCTTTCCTGGAAAATCCAATGGAAAGAGGAATCTGGCAGGCTACAGTCAATGGGGTGGCAAGAATCAGACACCACTTAGTGACTAAACCACCACCAATCACCTAAATGGTATTACAGCATGCATATAGGAAAAGTATATGTTAGTACTTCAAATGATCATGATTAATGATTTTAGTCAAATAATTATTAGATGCATATGATAGTTCCACCTGCAAGTTTGTGCACAAGAAGAAGCTGTTGCTACTGTTCAGTCTTGCAGTCGTGTTAGACTCTCTGCAACCCCATGGACTGCAGCAATCCAGGCTTCCCTATCCATCACCAACCCCTGGAGCTCGCTCAAACTCTTGTCCATTGAGTCAGTGATGCCATCCAACCATCTCATCCTCTGTCATCCCCTTTTCCTCCTGCTTTCAGTCTTTCCCAGCATCAGGGTCTTTTCCAATAAGTCAGTTCTTCACATCAGATAGCAGAAGTACTAGAGTTTCAGCTTCAACATCAGTCCTTCCAATGAATATTCAGGACTGATTTCCTTTAGGATTGACTGGTTTGCTCTTCTGGCAGTCCAAGGGACTTGAAAGTCTTCTGCAATACCACAGTTCAAAAGCAGCAGTTCTTCAGTGCTCTGCTTTCTTTATGGTACAACTCTTACATCCCTACATGACTACTGGAAAAACCATAGATTTGACTACATGGACCTTTGTTGGCAAAGTAATGTCTCTGCTTTTCTAATATGCTGTCTAGGTTTGTCATAGCTTTTCTTCCAGGGAGCAAACATCTTTCAATTTTATGGCTGCAGTCACCATCTACAGTGATTTTGGTGCCCAAGAAAATCAAGTCTCTCACTGTTTCCATTGTTTCCCCATCTACTTGCCATGAAGTGATGGGACTGGATGCCATGATCTTCATTTTCTGAATGTTGAATTTTAAGCCAACATTTTCCCTCTCATCTTTCACATTCATAAAAAGGCTCTTCAGTGCCTCTTCACTTTCTGCCAAAAGATGGTATCATCTGCATATCTGAGGTTATTGATACATTTCCTGGCAATCTTGATTCCAGCTTGTGCTTCATCCAGCCTGGCATTTCACATGATGTATTTTGCATATAAGTTAAGTAAGCAAGGTGACAATATACAGCCTTGACGTACTCCTTTCCCAATTTGGAACCAGTCCTTTCTTCCGTGTCTGGTTCTAATTGTTACTTCTGTACCTGCATATAGGTTTCTCAGGAGGCAGGTAGGGTGTTCTGATATCCCATCCCTTTAAGAATTTTTCACAGTTTGTTGTGATCCACATAGTCAAAGGGTTTAGTGTAGTAATGAAGCAGAAGTAGATATTTTTTTCTGAAACTCTCTTGCTTTTTTTAATTCAGTGGATGTTGACAATTTGATCTCTGGTTCCTCTACCATTTCTAAATCCAGCTTGAAAATCTGGAAGTTCTCAGTTCACATATTATTGAAGTTTGACATGGAGAATTTTGTGCATTACTTTGCTAGCAATGAGTGCAATTATGTGATAGTTTAAACATACATTGGCATTGCCCTTCTTTGGGATTGGAATGAAAACTGACCATTTCCAGTCCTGTGACCACTGCTGAGTTTTCCAAATTTGCTGGCATATTTAGTGCAGCACTTTAACATCATCATCATCTTTTAGGATTTGAAATAGCTCATCTGAAATTCCACTAACTCCCGTAGCTTTGTTCATAGTGGTGCTTTCTATGGCCCACTTGACTTCACACTCAGCCAAGATGTCTGGCTCTAGGTGCCTGATCGTATGATCATGGTTATCTGGGTCATGGAGATCTTTTTGATTAGTTCTGTATATTCTTGCCACCTCTGCTTAATATCGCCTGCTTCTATTTGGCCCATACTGTTTCTGTCTTTATTGTGCCCATCTTTGCATGAAATGTTCCCTTGATATCTCTAATTTTCTTGAAGAGATCTCTACTCTTGCCTATTTTATTGTTTTCCTCTATTTCTTTGCATTGTTCACTTAAGAAGGGTTTCATCTTTCTCCTTGCTACAGTTTGAAGCTCTGCATTCAGATGGATATATCTTTCCTTTTCTCCCTTGCCTTTTGCTTCTCTTCTTTTATCAGCTACTTTTAAGTTCTCCTCAGAGGACCATTTTGCCTTTTTGCATTTCTTTTTCTTGGGGATTGTCTTGATCCCTGCCTCCTGTACAGTGTCACAAACCTCCATCCATAGTTCTTCAGCATTCTATCAGCTCTAATCTCTTGAATCTATTTGTCCCTTCCACTGTATAATCGTAAGGGATTTGATTTAGGTCATACCTGAATGGTCTAGTAGTTTTCCCTACTTTCTTCAATTTTAAGTCATCTGAATTCACAATAAGGAGCTCATGATTTGAGCCAGAGTCAGCTCTTGGTCTTGTTCTTGCTGACTGTATGGAGCTTCTCCATCTTTGGCTGCAGAGAATATAATCAGTCTGATATCCATATTGGTCATCTGGTGATGTCCATGTGTAGAGTCTTCTCTTGTGTTGTTGGAAGAGAG
Source organism: Oryx dammah (assembly GCF_014754425.2). Classification (NCBI taxonomy): domain Eukaryota; kingdom Metazoa; phylum Chordata; class Mammalia; order Artiodactyla; family Bovidae; genus Oryx; species Oryx dammah. The sequence continues at coordinate 140,824,248 of NW_024070186.1, forward strand.
TGTTTACTGTGACCAGTGCGTTCTCTTGGCAAAACCCTGTTAGCCTTTGCCCAGCTTTATGTTGTACTCCAAGGCGAAACTTGCCTGTTACTTCAGGTATCTCTTGACTTCCTACTTTTGCATTTGAGTTCCCTGTGATGAGGCACACACCTTTTTCGTGTTAGTTCTAGAAAATCTTGTTGGTCTTCATGGAATCATTCAACTTCAGCTTATTCAGCATTAGTGGTTGGGGCTAGACTCTGATTATTGTGATATTGAATGGTTTGCCTTGGAAATGAACAGAGGTCATTCTGTAGTTTTTGAGATTGCATGAAATCACTGCATTTCAGACTCTCTTGTTGACTATGAGGGCTACTCCATTTCTTCTAAGGGATTCTTGCCCACAGTAGTAGATATAATATTCATCTGAATTATATTAAAAAATAAGTGAATTTAATAAATATTGATTCTGAGTTTCAAAATATGAGAGAAGTTACTCTCTCCAGGTTAGTTTATACCTAGTGACTCTATGGCAGCAATTTTAAGTGCAAATAAATGGTTCCAAAAGAAGTCACATTAAGCTCCATTCTAAATTTTAGGAGAGAAAATGAATTGAAAAAAATGGCTGAATATATTTTTGTAAAAATTAATACAAATCAGCCTGCTAAATTTAGATTCTGAGCATTGCCCTGAAGAGAACTAGGAGTTCTCTTCTCATGTGGAAAACCATGAAAAAACCCAAAATGTGTACTGGGCATGTGTGCTCAGTCTTATCCAACCTCTCTGTGAACCCATGGACTGTAGCCCATCAGGTTCCTCTGTCCATTTGATTCCCCTGACAGGAATACTGAACTGAGTTTCTACTTCCTACTCCAGGGGATCTTGCCAACCCAGGGATCAAAGCCAAGTCTCCTGCATCTACTGCATCAGCAGGCAAATTCTTTACCACTGTGTCACCTGGAAAGCTGGAAGCATCAACATGTGTACTACTGACTAGAAACTCATCTTTACCTTTTTTAGATACTTGTCTACTCACCTTGTTGAAATAATCCATGATATTGTTTCTGCCACATAAATCTTTTTAGTTAAACTCTTGAATGAAATTTTTTAAATGCAGAAATAAAGGAGTTATTACTTAAGCCCTTTATCTAGGGACCATTTTCTTTTATTTCAGCATTGACAGGAAAAATGTATGTCACAAATACATTAACAAAAATGGAACATAACGACATCATCTCTGAGAATGTAATACATGTATTTCTTTGACAAGTTTTAGTTTTGGACAACCAGCTTTGTTACCTGTTGAGTATTGCTATATATCTGATATTGCTTGGATAAACTGAGAAAGGTTAGAACATAGGAGCTTCTAAAGTCTGTTAAATTATCTCCATAGCACAGACATTGATGGTGTGATCATCCTGTGAAAGCTTTCAAATAATTTGTGTTTGTTTACATGTTTGTTTGTGTACATGTGTGTGTATGAGAGAGAAAGAGAGAGAGAGAAAGAGATAGATATACCCACTGAACTCCTTGGAAGGATAGTTTACAAATAACTTCATCATCTCTCTGGATCTAGCAAGATATTATCCAGTAAATCATAAACAGGAAACCACAGTCACAGTTTCCTTTCCTAAAAATAATGATAGTTTTAATGTATTTAAAATACTTTTTAAGTAGAGTATAATGATGGGAAGTCTAAAATACTTTGAAAGCAATTCTGCTTGACCACTGTCTTCTTGCTCTGTGTTCATTAATTTGAGATATAATGAACTCTCAGAAGCATGAACAGTTCCTTAGTAATTTATAGGTACAAAAGCATATCACATCTCAAAACAAAATGGAAAGCTCTAGGGGAAGTGCTAGTAGAAGTTAATGGTTAGGAAACAGCTCAGGAGCACCACAGGTGGGGTTAGGCTAATAACTTCATCACTCTAGATCTGTTATTTATACTTCCTCAACTTTAATTTCATTAGTAAAACCATAACAATAATGAGAACTAATTTACAGATTTGATGTAAAAATTGAAAGACAAAATCTATGAGAATACAATGCCTGGTACATCCCAAGCTCAGTAATTATTAGCTCATATCACTGTTTCACCATTATGATAACACTTACACACTTCTAAGTGTATAATACACAGTTCCATGGGACTAAAAGTCCATTAAAATGAGTAAAAGATAGAATAGTTCAGCTGTTCTTAAAGTACCTCATTTTAGCAATAGCTTGATATCCAATAAACTTTTCTCTCTGGGGATAGAAATTCTGGCTTAAGCATTTTTATTTGCAACTGAATTAACCACTGTCTGTACACATGGTAGAAAAATAATCAAAGAACAAAAGTCAGTGTGTATTTATGTATTTGAAATGGTACAGAATACTGACAGGATTCATATCAGATCTAAACATGGGGTCAGACTGTCCTATTTATTCATGAAAATTTCCAGTAGTATACACCTTGATTAACAACCTGTGTTGAATATGACTTTGAGAAAAAGTGGCAAGAACATTGTGTATTTCCAATTGACATTAATGAGGAAATCTATTTTACTTGACTTTTTCTTTTTTTATCTATGACATCATTTTATTTTACACATGTAGGATTATGTTTTTCATTCTTCTAGCTTGTTCATCAAGTTGAAAAAATCTCTCAAGAGACATACTAAAGTAAGTGGATAAGTGTCAATGGAGGGCCAAGTGACAAAGAAATGTGTTGTCTTAATCACAAAAGACTTATTGTTTCTTTTCCTGAAGGAAAGACTGACCCTAAAGACAAGGAGAGGTCAGTACTGTTCAGGATCACTTAACTCACTGAACTATTCTTGCTACAGAAACTTGGAGTGTAGTTTTGATTTAAGTCATTTAAGATTGTGAATAAGCAGAGATAGATAAGAACAACATGATGAAAAAGTCAAGGGGAACCTGCAGATTTGGAAGGATACCTTTCAGTAGCTACAGATGAATCATGTAATAGGAAATAAACCCAGCTCTTGACTCTTTGTATTTCTTTCATCCCCATCTGTTTTTGGGCTTTATGTTACCTCTTTAACAACAGATTAGAATGAATATTGGTGTTTTATTATAGTCCTACTCCTTTGTAAAATACCCTTTTAAGGAAAACAACCTTGAAGAGCAAAACTTACAGCATTAAACTTACATGACCCCATGAACTGTAGCCCTCCAGGCTCCTCTGTCCATGGAATTATCTAGACAAGAATGTTGGAGTAGATAGCTATTCCCTTCTCCAGGGGAATCTTCCCGACCCAGAAACTGAACCCAGTTCTCCTGCATTGCAGATAGATTCTTTGCCATCTGAGTCACCAGGGAAGCTCAAAGTTATAATAGACATAATATTGAAAGAAAGGTCCAGGTGTCTAAACTCAGGTTTAAAAGCAGACTTCTAAAAGGAGTTAAAATGCTTTCTTTGTAAACACTGTAGATTTCTACCTTTAAATATTGATGAAAATATTACAAAATATTCACAGTAGCAGTTACAGGAAAGTTGAAAGATTATTGTACAGAAACAGTGAAACTATTGAGATGTCATAAAGAGGTGCAGTTATTTGTCAATGAGCTAAACATTTATATATTCTGTGAAACAGCTTGAAATGATTTAACTATAGAAGGCAATTCCTTTTTAAAGATATCATGTATTCCATGCTGAGCTAAGTCACTTCAGTCGTGTTCAATTCTTTGCTACCCTATGGACCGTAGCCTACCAGGCTCCTCTGTCCATGGCATTCTCCAGGCAAGAATACTGGAGGGAGTGGCTATGCCCTTCTCCAGGGGATCTTCCTGACCCTGGGATTGAACCTGAGTCGTCTCTTTCATGTCTTCTGCATTGGCTGGCAGGTCGTTTACCATTAGCACCACCTGGGAAGCCTGAGATATCATGTATATAAACCCATTATTCTCAAAGTTTCCAAAATTGAGAGAAATAACCTCCACTTTTATTGCTCATTGTCACCTAGTCTTTCTCATATTTATCTCTAGTCATAGCTGGCCTTCCTGGGAACATCTCCATGTAATTGACACTCTAACATTTAACCAAAGTATTTTTAAAATTGTCATTTAAAAAAGACTCTTCCTAAGCGTTGAAGAGAAAGTAATCACTGAGGATAGTGATTACAGCCATGAAAAAAAAAAAAAGCTTGCTCCTTGGAAGAAAAGCTATGACAAACCTAGACAGCATATTAAAAAGCAGAGACATCACTTTGCCAACAAAGGTCTCATGATCAAAGCTATGGTTTTTCCAGTAGTCTTGAATGGATGTGAGAGTTGGACCAGAAGGAAGACTGAGCTCCAAAGAATGATGCTTTTGAACTGTGGTGTTGGAGAAGCCTCTTGAGGGTCCCTTGGACTGCAAGGAGATCCAACCAGTCCATCCTAGAGGAGATCAGTCCTGGGTGTTCATTGGAAGGACTGATGCTAAAGCCAAAGCTCTGATACATTGGCTACTTCATGTGAAGAGCCAATTCATTGGAAAAGACCCTGATGCTGGGAGAGATTAGGGCAGGAAGAGAAGGGGGCAACAGAGGATGAGATAGTTGAATGGCATCACTGACTCAATGGACATGAGTTTGAACAAACTCCAGGCAGATTATGAAGGACAGGGAAGCCTGGCATGCTGCCATTCATGGGATTGCAAAGAGTCAGACAACACTGAGCTACTGAACAACAACAACACTGGATTAGCTGAAACTGGGTATCAACTGCCTTTGCCCCTATATGTGTCAGGACCCTCACCTTCCCCTAGAGTCCTTTAACAGCAGTTTCTATCTTCAGACTCTCACCTTCTTTATTGAATACCCCTCAGATGTAAGCCTTACCAAGACCAGAAACTCCAGCTCCTCTCTCCTCTAGAATTCAGCCACCAGGAAAGAAATAACATGATATTCCTGAGAAGACTGTCCTGCTCCCAGCTAAAACATCTGTATAGTTGGACCTAATGCTTAACACATCATCAAGAACCATCTACACCAGTGACCAGTAATGCCAGCAACTCTCGTGGATTGATTACATTATGCTTAACAAAACATATGTACAAAAGTGGCTTCCAAGTATCTTCCTCAAAAAAAAAAAAAAAAAAAAGCTTTTAGACTAGGAACCAAAATAAAATAAAAATACAATATTAAATAGTAGCTTTCCCCCCCCCCCCGCCAATTAAAGAAGTTTTTTAAATTGCCAGGGCCCAGTTGCTGAGTGTTTGTGTTTGTGTGTTGTTTTGTATGATGTTATTTCATTGTAGTCATGGACACTTAAGAGCAGTTTTCACATGACTATATTAAGATCACCTTAGTTACACATCTACTCTGTAATAAATAAACTAATGTTTTATTGTCAATTTAAGGTATTACCAAACATTTGCTGATACTTTCAAAGAAAAAATAAAAAGAACACACAGTGAATTGCCTCAGAGTCAGAGGAGTGTTATGCCAAGCATAAGATTTACATGGATTTTGAAATACTTTTGTTTTGTAAGATATAGATTCCGTTATCTGTGGAAACAGCTTTACATCTAAATTCAAAGAGAATATTTTTTTTCTCTTGTTCATTTTGCTTGTACATTGACCCATGTTTTTCCATGCATGTAAACAAAAGAAATAAAAGTTTTTTTCTCTCACAGTCCATTTTTTCAGTATTTGAAAATAGTTTTTTATTGTTCATTGTGTTTCTTACTTCAAACAACCAGTTGTTTCCACATTCATTTGCATTACACTGTTTTCAGACTTTCTAGTGCCCTGATTGAAAGACCATCTGTGGTCATCAGTTTCCAGTAGCTGCTTAAAATATGACACTTAAACTGAGTTTAATATTTGTGGGTGAGAGTATCTCTCTCTCTCTGTGGCATGGACATTAATTCTTTTAATGAAACATTGGTTTTCATTAGCTATTTCGTCCACCATGTCACATGTTGGATTTTTTTATTGAATCATAATGATGTTCCCTTTCTTTAATGTATATCAATGTCTTTGAATTTTTGTATATTAATCTAATGTGCATTATTTGAAATAGAAAAATATAGATATAGTCAGGGAAAGTGTTATGTTTAAGCCAGAGAAAAATCTTTATACGCTGTTATTTGATCTAGAAGAGGTAAGAGACCTGGGACATTGATGAGACATACTGAAAGAAAAAAAAAGTGTGGACACAGAGTGTTTTAAAATTTCAGAGAAAGTGATTTTGGTTAGTTTAATTTAAAACCATAATCAGATATCACTTCACACCAGTCAGGATGACAATTATTTGTTAAAAAAAAAAAAATACAGTAGTTGTGGGCAAGGATATGCAGAAACCAGAAACTTGGTTTACTGTTGGTGAGGTTGAAAATTGTACAGTTGTTATGGGAAACAATATGGAGGTTACTCAAAAATTAATCATGAAACTACTGTATGATCCAGCAATTTCACTTGTGGGTATTTATCCAGAAGACTTGCTTTTGGATTAACATTGACATATTCTTTGTAGTGCTATTCCCAAGAAATTGAAGTGTTCTAAATACCCATCAACAGATGAATGAATAAAGAAAATGTCGTCTATATATGGGGCTTCCCTGGTGGATCAGCAGTAAAGAATCTGCCTGCAATGTAGAAAACTTGCAGGAGACATGGGTTCGATCCCTGGGTTAGGCAGATCTGCTGTAGTAGGAAATGGCAACCCACTCTAGTATTCTTGCCTGGAGAACCCCATGGACAGAGGAGCCTGACAGACTACAGTCCATGGGGTCATAAAGAGTTGGACAAGACTCAGCAATTCAACAGCAATGTACAATGGGATGGTTTTTACCCTTAGTAAAGAAGCAGGTTCTGCAATATGTGGCAACATGTAGCAACTCTGAGGAATTTATTCTAAGTGAGCTAGTCACAGAAAGACAAATACTGTGTGGTTCTACTTATGCGAGGTATCTAAAATAGTCAAATACATAGAATCAAAAAGGGACTTCCCTGGTGGTTCAGACCATAAAGAATCTGCCTGCAGTGTGAGAGACCTGGATTTGATCCTTGCATTGGGAAGATCTCTCCAGTATTCTTGCCTGGAGAATCCCCATGGACGGAGCAGTATGGTGGGCTACTGTCCATGGGTTTTCAAAGACTCCGTGATAACTGAGTGACTTTCACTCACTCGCTAGAATCAAAAAAAGGAATGGTGGTTCCAGGAACTAGGGGTGGAAAGAAATGGGAAGTTACTCATCAAGGATCATAACGTTTCAGTAAAGCCTGAGGCATTCAATTCTAAAGATTGTACAACATTGCACCTAGAGTGACCAGCACTCTATGTATTATATACTTATAAACATTTGTTACAAGGGTAAGTCTCATGTTGCTGCTGCTGCTGCTGCTAAGTTGCTTCAGTCGTGTCCGACTCTGTGCGACCCTATAGATGGCAGCCCACCAGGCTCCGCCATCCCTGGGATTCTCCAGGCAAGAACACTGGAGTGGGTTTCCATTTCCTTCTTCAGTGCATGAAAGTGAAAAGTAAAAGTGAAGTCGCTCTGTCCTGTCCGACTCTTCGTGACTGCATGGACTGCAGCCTACCAGGCTTCTCCATTCATGGGATTTTCCAGGCAAGAGTGCTGGAGTGGGTTGCCATAAGTGTTCTTAAAACAAGAAAACAACAACAACAACAAAAATAAAAGCATAATTTCAATGAAATTAATATTTCATTCTAGACTTTGTCTGATAAGTTGTATATGACAAGTGTTTTATAAATAGAAACAATGAGCTAACTGATCACACTATTTTGAGATCATGTTAACCTAAGAACCTTTTTTATATTTAGACTATAAAAGCCTGCTGTGTGTCTTAATGTAGTCTTTATCTTTTACATAGCATTTCTCTTACAAGCCACATTTTATTGACAAGTTAAAAATGGCTTTGCACAGTATCCTCTTTGATTTTAAAATAATACACATTCTCAATCTCTAAAATAGCGGTTCTCAATGGGGATGTTTTTTCCCCAGAAGATGTTTGGCAGTGTCTAGAAATATTTCTGGTTTTCAGCTGTGCATGAATGTGGGGGTGATGCTATATCTAGTGGATAAAGACCAAGGATGCTGCTAATTTTCCTGCATGTACAGTTTCACAGTGGTCAACAGAGAATTATCTAGTGCAACTTGTCAGTGGGGCCAACATTAGGAAATTCTGCACTAGAATTTAAAACATTGTAATGCGTGAATAATTATTTTTAACAATATGTTTTTTCAAACATGAAAATGCCAACTTTGCAGATTCTGCATAATTGTAGTTCGTTATGTGAAATATGCCATTCACCTATCTGAATTAATCTGATTATAGGGTGTGGGTGGTGTTTGTATATGCTTGGCACGTATTTCTAAATGAACGGCTACTGTGTAAATGCTAACATCAGTATATTTATTCCATTGTAATAAATTTAGTAAATTTCTTATGCATAATATTTTGATACATTTCAATTTACCACATTATGGAAAATGAAAAACTGATCATACCATCAGGGAAAATAATCACCAATACTAAAGACATTTTAATATTAATTCTAGAATTTAAGGATAAATGCATAATGATGTCTGTTCATTAATATATGTATTGTCTTTGTCTAAATCCTATAGATTTAGGAACATATTCTTTAAAAAAATTACTGTATTAAAAAAAAGTTGATATATGTTCAATTGTCTCTTTTAATTTTGTGTACAGATATTTAAAATGCATTCTTAAGCAGAAAATTTCAGGCATTGAAAAATTATGAGAAACAAGAATTTTAAGGTATGTTCTCATGACAAAGCATGAATCTGTCACAAAATATTAAGCAAAGATAGAAAGTGAGAAATATTTGGATACTGATATATGTCTCAAAGCTTAAAGGGCAGAAGTGGTATATATATGAGGCTTCCCAGGTGGTGCTAGTGGTAAGAACCTGCCTGCCAATGCAAGAGATGTAAGAGATGCAGGTTTGACACCTAGGTTGGAAAGATCCCCTAGAGGAGTGCATGGCAACTTACTTCAGTATTCTTGCCTGGAGAATTCCAGGGACAGAGGAGCCTGGCAGTCTTCAGTCCATGGGGTTGCATGGAGTCAGATATGACTGAAGTGACTTAGTGTGCATGCACACATGCATATATATATATATATATATATTCTTATTGGGATGGAGAAGAAGGTTTTTTTGCCTGCTTTCTGGCATACCACATGGCTCAGAGGTTAAAGTGTCTGCCTCCAATGGGGAGACCTGGGTTTGATCCCTGGGTCAGGAAGATCCCCTGGGGAAGGAAATGGTGACCAACTCCAGTATTCTTGCCTGGAGAATCCCATGGACGGAGAAGCCTGGTAGGCTACAGTCCACGGGGTCGCAAAGAGTTGGACACGACTAAGTGACATCACTCACCTCACTAATGTGACAAACTGGAACACTAGAACATGCAGAGGGCAAGAAGGTGGGAGTCATTAAGTGAGGAGAATCTAAATGAAAGGGGGGCAAGGTTAGTCACAAGTTAGTCTGACTCGGGACCCAGTGGACTATTGCCCACCAGGCTCCTCTGTCCATGGGATTCTCCAGGCAAGAACACTAGAGTGGGTTGTCATTTCCTTCTCCAGGGGATCTTCCTGACCCAGGAATTGAACCTGGGTATCCTGTACTGGGGCAGAGTCTTTATCAACTGAGGTACGAGGGAAGCCCCAGTGGAGAATGCCCATAAATGGAAGGCGAGTTTTCCGGGGCCCAAGTCAAGAGACTTTCTTATATATGCAGTATAAATGCAGCTAGAAGTGCTGGGGGGAATGTAAGAATCCAACTGAAGATGGGCCCCAAATTACGTCGTTCAGTTCAGTCGCTCAGTCGTGTCTGACTCTTTGAGACCCCATGAATTGCAGCACACCAGGCCTCCCTGTCCATCACCAACTCCCAGAGTTCACTCAGACTCACGTCCATCGAGTCCGTGATGCCATCCAGATATCTCTTCCTTTGTCATCCCCTTCTCCTCCTGCCCCTGATCCCTCCCAGCATCAGAGTCTTTTCCAATGAGTCAACTCTTTGCATGAGGTGGCCAAAGTACTGGAGCTTCAGCTTTAGCATCATTCCTTCCAAAGAAATCCCAGGGTTGATCTCCTTCAGAATGGACTGGTTGGATCTCCTTGAGAATGGACTGGTTGGATCTCCTTGAGAATGGACTGGTTGGATCTCCTTGCAGTCCCAGGGACTCTCAAGAGTCTTCTCCAACACCACAGTTCAAAAGCATCAATTCTTTGGCTCTCAGCCTTCTTCACAGTCCAACTCACATCCATACGTGACCAGAGGAAAAACCATAGCCTTGACTAGATGGACCTTAGTCGGCAAAGTAATGTCTCTGCTTTTGAATATGCTGTCTAGGTTGGTCATAACTTTTCTTCCAAGGAGTAAACGTCTTTTAATTTCATGGCTGCAGTCACCATCTGCAGTGATTTTGGAGCCCCCCAAAATAAAGTCTGACACCGTTTCCACTGTTTCCCCATCTATCTCCCATGAAGTGATGGGACCGGATGCCATGATCTTTGTTTTCTGAATGTTGAGCTTTAAGCCAACTTTTTCACTCTCCACTTTCACTTTCATCAAGAGGCTTTTTAGCTCCTCTTCACTTTCTGCCATAAGGGTGGTGTCATCTGCATATCTGAGGTTATTGATATTTCTCCGGGCAATCTTGATTCCAGCTTGTGTTTCTTCCAGTCCAGTGTTTCTCATGATGTATTCTGCATATAAGTTAAATAAGCAGGGTGACAATATACAGCCTTGACGTACTCCTTTTCCTATTTGGAACCAGTCAGTTGTTCCATGTCCAGTTCTAACTGTTGCTTCCTGACCTGCATGCAGATTTCTCAAGAGGCAGGTTAGATGGTCTGGTATTCCCATCTCTTTCAGAATTTTCCACAGTTTATTGTGATCCACACAGTCAAATTAGGTCTGTATGTATAGAATATTATCCGCTGGCTTCTTTCTCCCCTCTCTAAGGTATAAAGATGCTGACTGTAAAGGGAGTAAGTTTACTCTCAGGTCTGAAAGGGTGTGAAAGTTCAGAGTAGCTATTCAGAGCAAAGAAGCCAGCCGTAGACATTGACTAGAAGGCTGAAGAGTTCACCTGAATGGTACCGATCTACATAATCTGCAGACTCTTTGATATTTCTATTCTAAAAGAGAGTTAAAGGGCATATTAAATATTAAACAGTCTCTTTCAAAGTGTTCTTGAAAATGCAGTTTAGGTGTCATTTCAAGTTATTGCTGAAGCTTGAATTGATTATTAGTAGGCTTCTGTCAACAACCACAGTTATAGATACTGAACACATTATTTTTTTCTATTGTAACGCGTGCTTTTATTTTTTCCTATTTTAAAAATAAAGAACAAGACCATTTTGATTTATATGCATTTTATACTACTAAACTGAATAAGCATTCATGATGCCTTTCTTACTTGAATTGAAGGAGAGAGAGTGAGCTTACTACACTTAGAAAATGAAAATCTCAGTAGACAATCTGAATGGAAACATTTAATTAATTCATTCAGTGATGAGCTGGAGTTTAGACAGTTGTTACTGCTTATCTTAAATCACAGAATCTATTTTGTAGCTTCTATTTATTTTGAAACCTGTACTGGGGAAAAATAATAGAAATTAAATAGTATTTGGATTCATTGGATGTTTAAATTATAAATTTGGTTGGACAAGTGGTTATCTGTTAAGGTTGCCTTTGTACAGAGTCTGGACTGCTTTTATTGAATAATGTTAATCCATATGTTAAATTTTTATGAGGAACTTTAAAACTAATTATTTAAAGTGTTCTGATGTTCAAGTTCTGTAATATCACTGAAATATGACTAGTACTTTATTTCAATACTGGTATTCATTATGTATTTTACATTGGAGAGCAGACACAATAGAGAGGATAGTTAGAACCAACTTTAAAAAAAAAAAAAAGAACCAACTTTAAAAGGTAGAGCTTGTCTAGGCACCTTTATTCCAGATAAGAGTCCAGTTCTCATGTAATGACAGAGTGAAGTGTCATTCATATGTTTACTTGGTTATCAGAAGTGCTCACATGAAAAATTACAGCATTTAATTTGAAGGAAGAAGAGATTTAAGTAAGGAAATTTCTTGAAGGAGAGAGAATATCTGTTTTATTTTTGGCCATCAGTTTATAGCGAAGTGTCAGCAAAGATGAAGGATAGTAGTTGGGGAGACATAAAATTAATGTCAGTGTCTCAAGTCTTTTATTTGTTTTGTTGTTGTTGTTATGTTTCTCTAAGTGTGGGCTTCCCAGGTGGCTAAGTGGTAAAGAACTCACCTGCCAATGCAGGAGACACAGGTTTGATCCCTGGCTCAGGAAGATCTCCTCTAAAAGGAAATGGCAACCCACTCCAGTATTCTTGCCTGGAAATTCCATGGAAAGAAGAGCCTGGAGGCTATAGTCCTTCAGGTCACAAAAGAGTCGGACACAACTTTAGCGACTAGACAACAACATAAAATTATTTCCATCTGCAGAAAGTTGGTTAATGTCAGCAACTCAAGTCTTTATTTGGTTTTTGTTGTTGTTACTTTTCCCTAAGTATACAGAAGTGGGAGCTTCATCCATAACATCATAGTCATAGAACATATATTTTAACCGCAGTAATAAAACCATAAAAAAGAACACTTGGATGGTGAGTTGCAACTTAAACACAATTTCGTTATCCCACTACAGTATACATCTAACATCTACTAAGTGTTGTTGTGTATTAGGAAGATGGGAACAACAGCACTCCTGTTCTTTCAAGATAGTAACTAGGGAGGAAGCTAAGGGAGATAAATAAATACCTGAATGATTAGAATATTGTGATGAATAGGGGAAGAGATTATATAATTCTTATTTATGTGGATACTGAGACTCAGATAAAAATTGACTCTACCTAGGGTATTAGACTGGAGAGGGCAATGGCAACCCACTCCAGTACTCTTGTCTCGAGAATCCCAGGGATGGCGGAGCCTGGTGGACTGCCGTCTATGGGGTTGCACAGAGTCGGACACGACTGAAGCGACTTAGCAGCAGCAGCAGCAGCAGGATATTAGGCTAGTAAAAAGTAAAGTTGGAATTCAAAACTTTTCTTTTTCTAGTTCCACAGCCAATATCTTTTCTGAGTTTTCATAGTAATTAAATATATTTAATTATGTTTTACCTTATTTTACCCAATATAGTGACATTTATTTTCATAAGTATTAAATAGCTCTGTCAGCATATTTTTCCCCAAAATTATTTGACAATTACCTTGTTTACCTTTGCATAATATTAACTTGCAATATCTTTTAGTTTTATTAATTTGTTTGGAACATCTTTCTTGATTATTCTGCACATTCCAATTTATGGCCTATAAAGAAATATGATATCTTGAAATGAAACATAATCTATTGATATCCCAACACACCTGCTATATATTGATTTGGATCTCTACAAATTTCATGTGTTGAATCCTAACTGAGTGCCCTGGGATGTGACTTAATTTGGAGATAAAGTATTGACAGAGATAATCAGGGCTTCCCAGGTGGCACTAGTAACAAAGAACCCACCTGCCAGTGCAGGAGACATAAAAGATGTGGGTTCAGTCCCTGGGTTGGAAGATCCCCTGGAGGAGGGCATGGCAACCTACTCCGGTATTCTTGCCTAGAGAATCCCATGGACAGAGGAGCCCGGCAGGCTACAGTCCATGGGGTCACAAAGAGTCGGACACGGCTGAGGGACTGCGCACACAGCACAGAGATAATCAAGTCAAAATGAGGTCATTAGGGTGGGCCATAATCGAGTGTGAATGGGGTCCTTATAAAAAGGGGAAATTTAGAGACAGACTGGTGCACAAAAAGAAAACCGTGTGAAGATGAAGGTAGGGATCTGGGCTATCAGCAGAAGCCACGGGATGGCTAGGTCTGGATACAGGCATGGGGTATTTGCCCAAAAAATTATGTTTTGGTATCAGCCAGGAAGAAGGCAAAAATAAAGGATATGAGGGAGACAATAGCAGGTAGATGGACATCAGGAAGTGATATATTCCCTGAGAACTGAAGGGTTCTAGGAGGTGCCTGGCAAAGAACTTGGGGGAAAACAAATCTCAGCAGAAGGAATAGTACTGATGAAGACCCTGAGTTTTTAAATGTTAGACCTGTTAGAAATAAAGACCCTGGAGCTACAGCATAGTGACTGTAGAGACTCTGACGATGGACATACATACAGGGCTAAGGCTATACCAGCCCCTCAAGGTCAAGTTAAAAACTGTGACATTACTCCAAGTACATAACTTTCATCAGCCTTGAATTCTCAGTCTAAGCATCAGTGTAGTAAATGAGATCCAGTCCAGGTGTTTTGAAGAACAATGTTGATCTTTCTTCTGGGCATTCTGAGAAAACAGGTCAAGGATCTCTTTATGGAATGTGCTGTGCTAAAAGTTGCTTAGATGTCTTTTCTCCAAAGTTCTCAATTACAGCACTCATTAAAAATTTCACTTGCTTCCTTTTATTGATGTATTGATTCTGCCTCCTGCCTTGTTATGGTTTATTATCATTTATTTCCTTTTTCTCCACCAAGAGCACCCTGCCACCCACATGCAAGTGGACACCAGTCATGCTAGGCCATTCTAGGAATTACTATAGTTTCTGAACCCTCTGGGACTTCCTAGGCAGCACTGTGGTAAAGAATCCACCTGCCAGTGAAGGAGACACAAGAGACATGGGTTTGATCCCTGGGTCAGAAAGATCCCCTGGAGAAGGAAATGGTGGTCCATTCCTGTAGTCTTGCCTGGAAAATTCCGTGGACAGAGGAGCCTGGTGGGCTGCAGCTTCTCTGAAAAGTATAGTTTTGTGTCACTTTGATTGTTTGTTCACTAGAAATTCACAGTGACAGTTTCTGGTACTAAAATCAGGAATCATGTTCCACAAAATTTAGAAACGTTAATCTCAGGTCTCCGCACATGGTTTTTAATTTAATGGAACTTTGAGTAGTGGTGGGATTTTATTGTATTTTCCTGTACATTAACCTAGACATCATATCAGATAAGAACTTTGTTATTAGGCTGCTTGATTACTCTACCATCACCTCTTTTCTAGGGCCATGTCACTTCCAAATAATAGAAAATTAAATTAGAGCGCAAGAGGACTTTGTTCCTTGATTTCCCTTTAATGCAAATATTAGCTTGAAAATCCCAAGTCATATGGGCCTTGTTTCTTTCATTTTAATTAAATGAACCCCAAACTTAAAGAACTAATGCTTTATTGCTTCCATCTGAATCTGATCTGTGAACCACAAACGCCCCTAAAACAGCAACCACCAAAACAACGAATACTTTTAAACAGTGTCCACAAACATCATGAACTATGATTACATTGCATGAATACTTCTAATTCTCTTCATTTTTAAATAGGTGCCTCTTCTTTACAGTGCTTCTACTCATGAAATCTCACTTGTTATTAAAAATGATGGCTTGAAATGTTATTTCTATAATCAGTATACACTGCAGTTCCCAGATTCCCAAGTCACTGAGGATGGCTATCACTAGGCGATATTCAATATTAATACTTTAAAGTCTGTTGAGTTCTAATTATTGTTCAAGGTCACAAAAATGCTTGATTATTTTGATGGGAATGCATTTATTGGTAAGTTCTATATCAGTGAATTTCAGCAAATTAGACAAAGGAGTGTTCTATTTCATTTCAAAGATAATTTTAATTCACTAACTCTTAGCTAGATTGATGTTACTAATAAAAATTAAGAGCTCCCCAATGCATGTCATGTGTACCAAATGACCTCGTTAAATAGGTATATGGAGAACAGATGCCTCTATGACCTGCCTCCAGATTTACTGAGCAGGGAGTGTCCTTGTTTTAGTGTCCCTATGAAGAGTAGATGAATTTCAAATTAGGGACACAAGGTCAATATTTTCTCGTGAGATATTTTCTATGCAGATGGAAAAATTCAGAATGATACTAAAGATTCATCTTTTGCTGATGAATTTATCATTTTCTTTACAAGTCAATAAATGTTCAATTTTATATTCAAACTTCAATCTCTGAAATATTTTATATTAGGATGTACTTTATTGGCAATAGAGATTACTTTGTAAGTTCATATTTGTAAATAATAGCACACTTTAAGATGACTTCTGATTTGAATTGCGCCTTATTCGTACTCATGACTTGAAATGCATTGTTTTTCCATAACATGTATATGTTTCTAAGATGTCTCATTCAAACAGTTGTTTTTTGTTACTATTGCCACTGCTCTGCTCTTGTTATGCGTGGCATAATTTTCTGTCAGCTAAGAAATAATGTAGCTGTTAAAACATTGCTTAACTTTTTGTCATATTTCTGACAGTGTCTAAGTGTACAGAAAAATTCAATATAGATATAAAGTAACATTGTAAAATTAATTTTCTAATGATATATTTTAGGTTGACTTTCCTCATGTTCTGAGTCTTTACTTAAAAATAATTAGGAATTTAACATGATTTTAGAATCAGTTATATTTTAAAGATGTTATATATATAGAGAGAGAATATATATATATATTCAATTGAAAGCTGTAACAAATGTATGAAATTTGGTGATGTGTTTAATGTACTTACACACAGTTGGATGGTTTTAATGCTTCTGTGGAAATCCAAAATTACTCTGTTATTGATTGAAAGTGCTCATTTGATCTTAGCACTTTGAGAGGACCATAGCCTAAGTGTAGCATATGTTATAGATCTTCTCTATTGAGGCTTTCCTTTTATTGTCTAAATGTTTTCTTGCTTTCAGAAATCATTAAAAATATGTGCATCATGTTATGTTTATCTCAAATATAAACTATCAAGAAAGGAGTTATCTGCATATACAAGTTTGTAGTAAATTATAATATATTTGTGAAATAAAAAATTAATTAAACATGTAAACTTACTAAGCAGTATGTATTTTACTAGATGATATGTATAAATGTAAAATTTAATAATCAGATATAATTACCTTCCAAGCTAGCGTGAGAGGGAGAATAGTATTCAAAAATGATTAATTAAAATACTTTTTATAGGAAAAGATAAATTCTTTATAAACATATATCAAAAGGGAACTGTGTACCATATTTCCATATAAAATATGATAACTAAGTTAATGAATATTGTGAGTATAAGTTTTACATTACATTGTGTGTGATGTGTAGACATTGGAGTGATGGGGATCATTTTAAGGATGAACATTTTCTAATATTTCACTCAGTTCTTCTCAAAATGTGCAGAAAACTTTAGGAAAATCCAAACCCTGATATTGGCCCTGCTCTTCAGTTGCTCAGTCATGTCCAGCTCTGTGTGGGTCCATGGACTGTAGCCTGCCAGAGTCCTCTATTCACGGAATTTTCCAGGCAAGGATACTGTAATGCAGTGCCATTTCCGACTCCAGGGGATCTTCCCTATCCAGGGATCTTAAGGATGAGTATTTTCCAGTAATATTTCAGTCAGTTCTTCTCAATATGTATGCAAACCTTTAGAAACATCTAAACCCTGATCTTACTCATAAATTAAATCCAAAACATTCTGTATACACTTTTGCATCATAATATCTTTATGCAGGCAATTTGTAAAACACTGGCATAAATCTTTATAAATCTGATTCTGTTTACATTAATTATATAAAAATGTCTTAAATTACTTGAAAACAGGTAAAAAGCTGACTTCCACAGATGACTTGAGAACACATTCATGATATAGAAGAGACATAGTTGAATGAAATTACTGTATCTGTAAAATAATTATATTTTAATAAACATAATTGATATACATATTTGTATTTGTTGTGTTTATGTTTATATGATAATGGGGGTTGGGCTTATATAGCACAACTTGTTGCTGCTGCTGCTGTTGCTAAGTCGCTTCAGTCGTGTCCGACTCTGTGCGACCCCATAGACGGCAGCCCTCCAGGCTCCCCCATCCCTGGGATTCTCCAGGCAAGAACACTGGAGTGGGTTGCCATTTCCTTCTCCAGTGCATGAAAGTGAAAAGTGAAAGTGAAGTTGCTCAGTCATGTCCGACTCTTAGGGATCCCATGGACTGCAGCCCACCAGGCTCCTCCGTCCATGGGATTTTCCAGGCAAGAGCACTGGAATGGGGTGCCATTGCCTTCTCCAAGCACAACTTGTTAATATTGGTTTAATGGGGTACTAGCATTATGTATATTGGGTAGAGACTGTGGAGTTGTGTTTGGGATATGTAAGGAAACAATTCCTTTGTCTTCAAAATCATGCTATATTTATAAAGCTCACTTTCTCAAAATAAAAATCAATCTTCTAACTGAGGAACTTGATTTTGGTGTATTTATCATGTTTCTCTTTCTAGAATACAATAAATTAATACAAAATATGTTTACATATATTCAAACCTCCCTCATCATCATGGTAGAAAGAATATTCGTAACATAAGTGCCTTGACTAAATTATGGCAAGATAAAAATGTGTGTTTCTATTATCCACTTGTTAGGCTTCAATTTCAAGAAGATTAAAGTGGGGTAAACATTTTTCATCAGGAGTTTACATAGTATCGGCAGTTAAAGACTTCTCCAAAAGTCATTATTTTGTTTCCTTCTATTCAAGTATAAATTTATCTGTATTAACCTTCCTCAGAGATCAACAACTATCAACTTTTAAGGACAATATGAATAAATTCTACAACCCATCTTAATAACATGGCCTGTTGTATTGGTAAAACTACTTTCCATAGTATGGATTATTAATTGAAGAATGAGATATCTATTAGTTATAATGATACCTATGTAAACATCTAGATAAGTACTGATTCACTTTGTCATTTTAAGTCATTCACTTTAAGTAATGATGAAGATAATTTCTAACAGATTTATTGACATATTTTGAGAAATTATAGGATTTTTTTTTGGCCTTTAGTTGAATCTTGTTGGGGTATGTTTTAAATATTAGAAACTTGTATGTTGTTATTTATAAGGGTATCATTATTAGAAAACACTAACAATTATAGATTATCACAGACTTGATTTGGACCAAGAACCTTAATATTTTGGAGAAAAGCAGATAAAGAAAGCATGAAAGGAGAATTTAAGAATTTATAAGATAAAATTTTCTCTCTTGGCAGTTAAGAATTTGAATTTGTGACAGCTTATTCCAAATTACTTCCTTCTCAAAGATAATGAAAAATGATTGGTTATAATAAATGTGATTTATTTTTACTTTAATTTTCAAAAATGTGTTTAAAATTGACACTTTATGAAAGTAATCAAGATGAATGCTTTTTGGTGTTCAGTGAAAGAAGTTTAAACAGAGTGTTTCACAAAAGCATGTAAACACATCCCACTCCATACTCTTTAAAAAATACTTGTATAACATAATTTACATGTATAAAGTAGCATTCAGTTTTATTGAATTAAAGAATTGGTGGTTCCAACCTACAGTGGATGCGAGAGACATCAGTGTAAAGATGAGATTTATTTACTTGTTTATTTATTTCATTGTATTTGTTCAAATTACTTTCTCCATGATTGCTCATTTTATTTCAGCTTTTTCAACTAGAACTTATCCTATAAAGTTACAAGATTAAAAGGTATTGTAATCCAGAAAGAAAAACACCAATACAGTATACTAACACATATATATGGAATTTAGGAAGATGGTAATGATGACCCTGTATGTGAGATAGCAAAAGAGACACAGATGTGTAGAACGGACTTTTGGACTCTGAGGGAGAGGGAGAGGGTGGGATGATTTGGGAAAATGGCATTGAAACATGTATACTATCATGTAAGAAATGAATTGCCAGTCTATGCTCGATACAGGATACAGGATGCTTGGGGCTGGTGCATGGGGATGATCGAGAGAGATGATATGGGGTGAGAGGTGGGAGGGGTGTTCATGATTGGGAACTCATGTACACCCGTGGTGGATTCATGTTAATGTATGGCAAAACCAATACAGTATTGTAAAGTAAAATAAAGTAAAAATAAAAATTAAAAAAAAGAAAAAAGAAATTATGAAGAGAAAAAAATAAAAAAATAAAAGGTATTGTAATAGGTATTTCGCACCCATTTTTTAAGTGCTAACATAAATATACATAGGGGTTGAACTTGTCCTAAAACAAAGATGTTGGGAAAGGAAAAAAGGGATTGAATGGTTTAATTATAACTTAAAGTTCAACCATAGAAAATATTTTGAATATTTGAGAGATTTCATTTTGATATAATGGATATTGATTTATTATATTTTTGCTTGACAGTCAAGGTGCCATGCACCATGCTTCAAGGTTAGGGTGCAAGGGTGAATAAGACTTGGTTTGCATCATAAAGGTGCATTAATCAGAAAATAAAAATGCATGACCAAATAAAGGTTAAATCATTATCTCCTTCCAAAGTAATAACTGAAGTTTGTCCTATGATATTTGTGATATTGCATATTTTTATGCAGTAAGCCAATGACAATTTTTTTTCATATCCTTTTCTGTATAATTATCTGGCTAATAGATGCACCAAAAATTCTTTAAATAGTTAATAATTTATTTTGTAAAATAACTTTGATTTATGTATTTATAAAACATATTTTCATACCACTCATCATTATTTTCACTACTAGCTTAAACAGGTAGGTCATAATAAAAGGTAGAGTACTATCATATTTCCATGGACAAATGCCATCCCCAAATTACTCCATGAAATATTTACTTGGCAATTTCAAAAGGAATGCACATTTACCTGACTTTTTAAAAACTGATTTCATCAGAAGACATACTCTAAATGTTGCATATGAAAAATACAGTTGTAATCATATATTCATTATGGAAAGTGTTCAGAAACTCCTTGAAACTCAGGTGAGTTTTTCATACTTTGAGTGATATGCTTTATGTACGGATGTCGTGCATGCTCAGTCGCTCAGTTGTGTTCAACTCTTTGTGACCCCATGGACCCTGGCAAGGCTGCTCTGTCCATGGAATTTTCCAGGCAAGAATATTGGAGCAGGCTGCCATTTCCTACTCCAGGTGATCTTCCTGACTCAGGAATGGAATCCATGTATCCTGCCTCGCAGGCAGATTCTTTGCCACTGTTCTACCTGGGAAGCCCCATGCACTGATGTTACCTGAAAACAACTGAATTTACTAGTTCATATCCAAAACTAAATTTTGGGTGATTTATTGCTGCTTAATCAATACTGATGTATCTTTTATTGTTTACTGTGTCAAATCACTTTCTGGAAGCAAAGAGGATATGAGAATATGAATTACATATGAATATAATATTTATTCAACCTTGACAATTATAGAGACACTTAAGGTTAAAGTTATCCTTTAAGGTTAGCTATCAACATTATCTCCATTCTTAATTTAAACATTTACCAATAGTAATAATTGCAAATCCCAAAAAGGTTTTATTTTCTTCCCTATTGCATAGAGGATGTTTCCTTTCTTAGCCTAGTTGTACAAAAATGGTACTTCCTTGCTACAGGTGAGACCTATAATAATATCTGGTGGTAATACTGTACTTATGTATCCACTCAAACACTTCTACATACACTTCTTTTAAACAGTGTTTTAGGAATTTTCAAAATGAAATATAAGATATAAAATATGGATCTGAGTAAAGTCTATGTTGCTGCTACTGTTTAAGGCCTGAAAAAATGGTAGGTGATAAAATAAAACTTCCAGGAGTAGAGATAAGAGATATAAAATAAGACAATTCAGATTGGATTTTTAAATAATTTCCAGTCCTCCTGTGTCTACCTGAAGAAATTTTCTGATTTCTAAATGGTCCAGTGACACCTTCCATAGGGACATTCTCTGATAACCTAAGGCAGAGTTCACTATTCTCTTTTTTATGGCGTCCTGTACCTTTCTTCCTTTCTTAGCTTTCTAATGTTGCTCTTAACACATTGTCTTGCAATTACCTTCTTCATATGTTCTGTAAACACTGGCAGTTGTGTGTGTGTGGAAAGTGTACGAATGTGTTTCTATATGTGGGTGTATTAAGGGACATAAACAGATTCTGTGTATATATGTATGATATATATATTATTATACATATACCTATAGATATATTATACTATGTATATATACTATGTACATATACTATGTGTATATATATATATCTCATTCTACTGATGTGATTTTATTTTATATTTTAACTTTTGATTTTATATTGGGATACAATTGATTAACAATGTTATAATAGTTTCAGGTCTATAAATATGTTATTTTGGATACTAAAAATGTCACAAAATCACAACTGGCCAAGTGAACCAGTAGAATTATTTTCCTGGTACCAGAAAATATGATTCCATTACATTTCATGGAACCTAGGAGAACTTACAAAAATCAAATTGCAAACAGATTCAAATGTTGAATATCAGTAAGAGAAAAAGAAAAACATGGCTATAAAAATTAATGGAAGAAGAATACAAAAAGTTACTCTATATGTGTTCCTCTAAGTAAAAGTAAAACCAGTAAGCTAGGGAAAGCATCTATAGCTTTATGAGATTTTTATCAAAGCTAAAATAGAATCATTTTACCACTTTATGTATATTATATTCTATTTAGCCATCTAATCAACATTGGTCCATTTCAGTAACCATTCCCTGAAATCCTGAGTTTCAATTATCTGTAAAATAGGTACCCTTTTGGTAATTCATATCATAATAATATTGATCAACAAAATGTCCTGTACTAAGAGTTATGAGAGTATAGAGATTATATAGTATATATGATAAAATTATGAGTAATCCTGATGAGGATAGGAGATATAAAAAATATAATGTGAAATAGTAATGCAAAGTCTCTTTCAGGAATTGTCAACATCCTGTGAAATTGAGTGGATAGATGAAGTGGGGGCAAAAGAGTGAGAAAATGTGAGTAATTATGTAGTGAGCAACTACAGACTGAACAGAGAAGTAGAACAACATATTTTGGTCTAAAATGTAGTGGTGATAAATATGGTCAAGGTGTGCATTAAGAAGCAATTGTTGCTGTTGTTCAGTTGCTCAGTTATATATGACTCTTTGCAACCCCACAGACTGCAGGCTTCCCTGTCCTTCACTATGTCCTAGAGTGTACTCAAACACATGTCCGCTGAGTCAGTGATGCCATCCAAACATCTCATCCTCTGTCCTCCCCTTCTCCCCCCTTCCATCTCTCCCAGCATCAGGGTCTTTTCTAAAGAGTTGGCTCTTCACATCAGGTGACCAAAGTATTGGAGCTTCAGCTTCAGCATCAGTGCTTCCAATAAATATTCATGGCTGATTTCCTTAAGGATTGACTGGTTTGATCTCCTTGCTGTCCAAGGGACTCTCAAGAGTCTTCTCCAGCACAACAGTTTGAAAGCATCAGTTCTTTGGTGCTCAGCCTTTTTTAACTGTCCAACTCTCACATCCGTACATGACTAGTGGAAAAACCATAGCTCTGACAAGATAAACTTTTTCAGCAAAGGTCCGTCTAGTCAAGGCTATGGTTTTTCCAGTGGTCATATATGGATGTGAGAGTTGGACTGTGAAGAAACCTGAGTGCTGAAGAATTGATGCTTTTGAGCTGTGGTGTTGGAGAAGACTCTTGAGAGTCCCTTGGACTGCAAGGAGATCCAACCAGTCCATTCTGAAGGAGATCAGCCCTGGGATTTCTTTGGAGGGAATGATGCTAAAGCTGAAACTCCAGTACTTTGGCCACCTCATGAGAAGAGTTGACTCATTGGAAAAGACTCTGATGCTGGGAATGATTGGGTGCAGGAGGAGAAGGGGACGACAGAGGATGAGATGGCTGGATGGCATCACCGACTCAATGGACGTGAGTCTGAGTGAACTCCGAGAGTTGGTGATGGACAAGGAGGCCTGGCGTGCTGCGATTCATGGGGTCACAAAGAGTCGGACAGGACTGAATGACTGAACTGAACTGAACTGAATATCTCTGCTTTTTAATACGTTGCCTAGGTTTGTCATTGTTTTTCCTCCAAAGAGTAATTATCTTTTAATTTCAAGGCTACAGTCACCACCCACAGTGAGTTTGGAGCAAAATAATAATTTTAAATAGTTGAATATTCATTATTACTAATTTAAGGTACAGAAAATTTATTGGTATCACATTTGCTTTAATATACTGAATTTATTTCATTTTAATGTAAATGTCAAAGTATATTTTCAAAGTTTATTTATTATTTTGCTGAATCTTCATTGTTGTGCTCAGGCTTTCTCTAGTTGCCACAAGTGGGGCTACTCTCTAGTTGCAATGCACAGGTTTCTCATTGCGGTGGCTTCTCTTGTTGCTAAGAAAGGTCTCTAGGGTGTGCAGTCTTCAGTAGTTGTGGCTCCTGGACTCTAGAGCACAGGCTAATAGTTTTGGCATATGGGCTCCATGGCACATGGGATCTTCTGGATCTGGGATTGAACCCATATCTCCTGCATTGGTAGGTGGGTTCTTCATCACTAATCTACCAGGGACAGCTCTGTAAAAAATATATTGAACATTTTTTAGGTTTATTTGTGGCATTTTATTGTGGTAAAGTTGATGATGGACAGGGAGGCCTGGCATGCTGCAATTCATGGGGTCGCGAAGAGTCGGATACTACTGAGCGACTGAACTGAACTGAACTGAAATATATCTAAGATAAAATTTACCACCTTAACCATTTTTATGTGTATACTTTACTGGGCTTATTCATACTGAGGTGCAATCATTACCATTATTTATCTCCAGAACTTTCTTTGTCTTCCCAAACTGAAATTCTGTACACATCAAGCAATAACTCCTAACTCTCTTTTGCTCTCAGCCACTAGCAACCACCATTGTATTTTCTGTTTTTATAAGTTCAACTATTGTATGTTCTTAGTTGCTCAGTTGTATCCAACTCTTTGCAACCCCTTGGACTGTAGCCTGCCAGGTTCCTCTGTCCATGGGGATTCACCAAGCAAGAACACTGGAGTGGATTTCCAGGCCCTTCTCCAAGGGATCTTCCTAACTCAGGGATCAAACCCAGGCTTCCTGCAATGCAGGCAAGTTGTTTACTGTCTGAGCCACCAGGGAAGTCCTCACTATTGTATATACATCATATAAGTGAAATCGTATAATATTTGCCCTTTCTCAGTGGCTTATTTCACTTAGCATGATGTCCTCAAGTATCATTCATGCTGTAGCATATATCAGAATTTTTAAAGAGCAGCATTTTTCCCATCTTTTAAAAATCTTCATTGAATTTGTTACAGTACTGATTCTGTTTTATATATATATATATTTTTTTTTTGGTGGGGGAGGGCACAAGGCTTGTGAGTTCTTAGCTCCTGAACCAGGGACTGAACCTGCACCCTCTGCTTTGGAAAGCAAAGTCTTAACCACTGGACTGTCAGGGAAGTCCCTCCCTTAACTTTTAAAAGGTTGAGTAATACAGTTCATTATATGTATGTTTTTATATGCATATTTTGTATATGCAGTCATCTGTTGATGGCATATTTTATATTTTTATTCATCAAGCTTTCCCTTTTAAATTCTATAAGATTTTTATTTGTACCACTGTGAATACTCTGTGAATATTTTCAAGTCATGATATTTAATGATTGATGATATACTATTACAAATCCAGAACTAAAAGAGAATATAAAATACTGTAAGATTGAGATGGCAATATTTAATGAAGTATTTTTTTTGTATATTGTTTGGCGATAGTCCATGGGGATTCTCCAAGCAAGAATGCTGGAGTGGGTTGCCAAGCTCTCCTCCAGGGGATCTTCCCAACCCAGGGATCAAACCCAGGTTTCCTTCACGGCAGGCAGATTCTTCACTGTCTGGGCCACCAGGGAATCCCTCACTATTATATATACATCATATAAGTGAAATTGTACAATATTTGTTCTTTGTTAGTGTCATTTCACTTAGCATAATGCCCTCATGTTTCACTGAGGACATGTTATTTATATGAATAAAGTCATAGGGTGACTATAAAATTTTAAAGTTTAATGACGTTGTGCTACAGTATGTTCACTGTGTTATCCCTCACTTATAATGCATATTTCAGTATATCATGGAAAATTGTGGTAAATGTTATACAATAGCCCAGCATTTCCCTAAGTCTCTGCACATGTTATTTTATGAACCACAGATGAGTTGTGTCTCTGATTTTCACTGCACCTTTAGTATTCCCAAGTTTAAGTAATTAGGGGTTTATATTTGGTAGCTTAAAACCTATTCTATATAACCATCTTGTCCAGTTGAGTTCTGGAAATTATTCTTTAGCAATGCCGTACTACTCCCACATGATGGATTAGTGCAACATTTTGTTGGAACCACTCCAGGTAGCCGTCACCTAGCTTGTCATGTGCAGACACTTATAGGCCACTTAATATGATCAATGAGTCAATTGTGTGCCTATGTTCCTGGTCTCTGTGACCACAGTGTATGTTAAGCAGGTACATCTTTCTTATTTTTTAGAAGAGGGCCTTGAAACTGAATGAGGATGTAAGTGATTTGCCGAGGGTTAGATACTTCTGTCAGAGCAAGGAATAGAACTATATCCTGGTTATCTAGCCCTAGAGGGTTCTTTGTTGTTGCTAATGTATTATTTTTATTACAATATTGTTTCGTTAGCCTTGGTCTAATCTAATTATAGTTCCCTAACTGTGTGCTGAAATTATGATATTAAAACTCCATTTAATAATTTATCTGCTTAGAAAAATGTCCAAGTATGGCATATTCCTGTCTAAGATATGATATATGAAGAAATGTAATTAATTGTCATGAATTTGATATTACAAAAAAATACAATGTATAATTTAAGATATTTAATATATTTAAATAAATTTACTTAAATTGATTTATATGATAAATGATAATACACAAATTGCATATATGCCTTGATATTCAGTATCAGAATGCTAATTTAATCTACATTAAGATTAATGTGAATTTATGTGGTGGTCCAGTGGTTAAGACTGTGTTTCCACTGCAGGGGGCATGTGTTTGATCCTTGGTCTGGTTGGGGAACTGAGATTCTCCCGTGCCGCATGGTGCAGCCAAAAAAAAAGAAACTAAAATTAAAAAAATAAATAAATAAATTTTTGATCACTTAAAAAAAGAAAGATTACTGGGATTTAATCTTAGAATCCCAGTCAATTAACTGGTGAGTCAGGAGCTGTAATTCACCAGCAGGCCAGGATCTGGTAGGTGGAGAACGTGAAAAGCCTGAGTTTGATTGTGGGCAAACTGAACCACATCTGCGACCAGATGGAGTTAACACTTACTTTTTGCTTCCTCACTCTGTTCTCCTTGTCCATATTGATTGTAATAAAATCAGATTAAAGAGATTTCTGGAACAGAATTGATTAAGGGAAACTATTAGAGAGCCATGTCTGGGTTGATGGTCATGCCTGTTTTTTGTGTGGCCATTACACAGGTGAAACTTCGTTCTCTTTTTATCAATTGGTGACAGAGCCACATTCTGTTACCTGAACTAGGTTTACTGCCTCACTGTAGAAAGATTCACATGCACATAGATAACTAGGAGGCCATTTCAGAAATGTTTGTTGAGATGGATAAAACCAGTGTGTACTGGACACAGTAGCTGATGGGTAGTATTCAGTCAATGAAAGTGGACACTCCACAGGATTAAATGAATAGTTTTAAAGCCTCTGAACATCAGTCAGTATTAGTCATGATGACAAGAAAATGATAAAAGCAAGAACTTATTCAAAGATAGCTACTAGCTACTGTTAATTCATAATCAGTTCAAAGTGTGGTGCCTTTCTATCTACCTGTGTTTCTTAATGCCTAGATGAAATCAGGGACTTTACCATAAGCCTATCTTTGTTGCAGGATAGAGAGGTTTTAGGAGATATTCATGCAGTTCCTTGAATCTTCAGCATGCAGTTTCAATAAATCTCTACTTTGGCCAAAGTCACAATACCTGATGTAACTGTTCATGTCTCTTATTGGAATAGTTAGTGTTTAAATTCCATTTGAAGATGATTCATTACAGAAATATAAAATGAGAGAAACTTGGTTTTAAAAAAAGAAAAACTTCTCTAAAGGAAAACTGTGAAACTTTTGCTTAAAAATGAGAAACTTTATTGTTTATGATGGTGTAATTTAAGAATATGATCACGAAAATGAGCATTATCAAAAGAAGTTTGATAAAAGTGTTATTTGTATTACAGGGGGAGATGAACTGAAAACATTCTTCTCTAGTGCTTTTATAGGAGTTTTTAAAAAGCTGACTATGCATTTAATGAAACTTGGACCCTTATAATTTACTAAAAAAAATACAGAAAGGATGTCTTTAGTTGTAGCTCTGATCTCTTTGAATGCTTTGCTAAGTAATTATTTCAGGCTTATACTTGCAAAAAATTGTTAGAAAATTAGAGTCATTTAATTTTTTTTAAAACTGTTTTCCTTTGTGCACAATTTGCTTTGTCTAGCTTTCTTTTTTAAAGATCTTTATAGCTCTGTCAGTTAAGTTTGAGACTTGCCATTCCCTCTTCCTTCTTTTGTTTCATCCCTAACCATCATTTGTTTTAAAACTGGGTCAGTCTACTTTGATTTCATTTCCTTTTTTCAAAAGATTATTGGTTCTAAAATAAAGAAGCTCCCTGACGTTCGATATTACATATGATTCACAAAATACAGTTTGAAAAATCCTCACAAAAAAGTATACATGTATGAAAAACTTTGTAGGTTTCTGCTTGGTTATTTTTGCCTTGCCCAGTGAAAAACAGCATAATTCTGCTACAACTAATCCTTTTTCCTGGAGCAAAATGACGAGAATCCCATAAGGCACAAACCGTTTCTCAGCTTTCCTCCTTCATCTGGCCAGGATGGGTCACAGAACTGAAAGAGGACTTTTTTTTTTTTTTTTTTTTTTTTTTTGCAGAGTGAGTACATTGACATGGAGTGTGAGGTGACTGCAACCTTGGTCAAATTGTTGAGGCTGATTTCTTTCTATTATCAGAGATAGTTTATCATGTAAAAGGAGGCAGTGTGTTGAGTAGAGAGTTCGGACAAATAAGATGTTGAATAATTTTCCACTGTATATAAGATCTGTGATTCAGAGCAAGTTACCCAAATTCTTTTAGTTTCAGATTTTTATTTAGGAAAATGAGGGATAGCACTTATTTTTCAAGAACCCTTTATGACAAATTTTGGATGAAGTGATTCCATTATTTGGAACCCAGGTGACAGTCATTTAAGGTAGATTAAATGTAGCATCAGAATTGACCTAATGTTTTACTTCTACCCAGTTTCTCTGCATTAGAAGACTTAAACCTAAAAAAAGTAAGGAAAGAAAGAATACATTATTTGTCTGTTGAAGATTTTAGGTTTGGATTGTTATTTTTTCCTTATATAGCTTCTCAATTACTTTTGAAAAATAAATGAAGGATCACTGAGAAAGAATCATCTATGGGACACTGTACAGCAATAAAAACAACAAATTCCTATTTCTCAATCTTCTTTCTCAGTCTCATATTAATAAGGCTCAAGGTATAAATGATAATGCTACATGTAATCAACACCCTAAAAAGTAACCTAGGACCTTTACTTTTGCATTGAAAATGAAGATTTTTATATGTAAAAACTGAAGAGAAGTACAGAATAAAATGTTCATTTCTTCTGTAAGATGAACTTGTAAATAACTCATTATTCTGACTTCTTGTTTCATTTTAGATATAAAATTCACTTTCCTCTTAATTCATAGAGAATTTCATTCATTTAATAGATTTAGCAAGTCACTAACATAAGTGAGAAACTGTGATAGTACTCATGGATATTCTCCAGATGGAAATATTTCTTTGACCTCAAGAAGTTTATATTCAGAGGGGAAATAAGACTGCAAATGCTTTCATGATTGCTTATGCTGGGCATTTTGAAGAGTGTAAACAAAATGCTGCAATAATTGTTGAGAAAATGACCACTATAACTTGTCTATTTTGCTTTGGTTTGCTTTGTTCTTTTGCTCTATGAGTTTTCTATGCACTGCCCTCTTTCCTCAATCAGGCTATTTTCATCTTTGTCTTGTTATTTCAGTTTCCTTTTGCATGCATACTCAGTGGCTCAGTCCTGTCTGATTCATTGCTACCACATGGGGTGTAGCATGCCAGGCCCCTCTGAACTTTTAATTATCTAGGCAAGAATACCTACTGGAGTGGGTTGCTATTTCCTACTCCAGACAGTCTTTCTGACTCAGGGATCAAGCTCACATCTCTTGCATCTCCTCCTTTGTTAGGTGGATTCTTTACCACTGTGCCAACTGGGGATCCATAGTTCCCTTTAGATCACCTTTATTTCTATTCCCTATTGATGTGGTCTATCCCCACGCTCTCAGTAGAATAAGACTTATCTCCTTAAAAATACTGACGGCCCCTTGTGTTTTTGACATTAGGAACATGCTCCTTCGTTTCCTCAGATGTTGCTTCACTATCTGGGCACACTGGGTCACATTTTTCAAACATTCAGTGCTTTTCACTGTTGGCCAAATAAGACATCCAGTGTCTAACTTCATACACTTTATTTTTCTTGTGCTTAGAATACCCTTCCCTGGTGCCCCTGCCTGGAATAATAATGATTATCTTTAAAGATGGCGTTAAAGTTTAACCAAACACTTCCTAAGTCAGAATTGATAATACCACGATAAAACATTGATTTGTACCCATCACATGTATTACTTTTTGAAATATTTGGGAGTCCCTTAGGTACTTTTCTATCCTTACACTATCTATCAGCTCCTAGAATGTGCAGTGTATTGTTTTTTAAGAATTCCCCATGGTTTACACCTGTTGGAGATCAAAAAGGCTTTTATATGGTAATAAGGAGTGTAGTGCCATATGAATTCAACGTCCTTTGTACTGATAAATAGATCACAGCTTTTGACTTCCTAAAATAAAATATAGATCCTCTTTGGACCATTGACATGTGGTGCTTAAGTGTCTTGTTTCACAGAATAGTTCATCTCATTACCTTGATGGTAATTAACTTTAATTTGAAAAGTAGCTAGCTCACTAAAAATTAGGCTTTATTAAAAGTGGCCTTATTATATAAAAATATTATATAAAAAAGGCCTTATTAAAAGTGATATTAAATATTATTACTACTCTTGCTACTATTACCATTGCTATTATACCTACTGATACAACCACTGATAATAGCTAAAGTGCTTTATGTTTGCTGTGAACTGTAGAGAATCTGAGCATCTTATCTGTAGAGAATGCAGAGCATCTTATCTGAGTCTTTGATGTCAAGCGAACGTTTTGCTAGACTGATTCGTGCGATCCTGTTTATGTTGTGTGTGTCCTTGTAATAGAACTGCAGTTTTCCCGTTCCCTACTCTGTGTTTCGGTTGTACTGGGTGTCTTGGATTTTCACCAGTACATCATGTTTCTTGGATCTCTGATCCTTGGCACTTCTCCTGACTCCTGAAAAGCTAGTTTCAGTGTTGAGGATAAATATCTAAACATAGTGTAGAACTCTCCCAATCCTCTTCTGAGTGGGAGGGCTGTTGTTTGCTCCTTTAGATGTCCTTTCCTTCTACCAGGGCGTTTATCAAAACAAAATATCTCTTAGTTTGTCACTATTATGGCTTGTTCATTCTTTGAGGTCAAGAATCTCCATTATAATTAGTAGTCGTGAGATTAACAGTAGCAACAGTAGTAGTACTAAGAATAATAGAATTTTTATTCTCAACTTGTTAATATAGCAACTGGAACTGAGTTCTGTTTGCACGCATTTGAGTGGATAAATGAATCAATGAATGTATCAATAAATAGAGTAATACCTCAGTGGTAATTATTATCTGCATTTTGTAGGACAGAAAACTGAGGCTCAGATAGTTTAAGCTAAGCTTGGAATCTAGACCCCAGTGAACACTAAAATCTATTTTCTTTTTATTTAGTTGAAATTTTTCTTGAGACAATTGTAGATACACGTGTTAATTAGGCCTTCCAGAGAAACAGAACCAATAGCAAAGGTATGGATGGATGAATAGATAGATAATCAGGGAAGAGATTTGTTTTAAGATATTGGCTCACACAGTTATGAGGCTAAAATCCAGTGATCTGGGTCCTGCCAACCAGAGACCAACAACAGCCAGTTGTATTAGAATCCCTCAGAGTTAAGAGAGCTGATGGTGTAGACTCTAGTCCAAATTGAAGGCCTAAGACCAGAAACCCTGAAGGCAGAGGGAGAGTGATGTCCTAGCTCAAACACTAGGACTGACAGTGAATTCTTGCCCTTCTCAGTCCTCTTTTATCAGGCCCTTGAAGGGCTGAGTGGCTCCCACTCACATGAAGGAAGGCCATTGCTTTACTCAGTCCACCAATTAAAATGCTAGACTCTTCCAGAAACTCACACGTGCACACACACACACACTTGGAAATAGTGTATAACCAACTGTCCAGATATCCCTTGACCCTTTCAAGTTGATACATAAAATTAACAATCTTGCATGTAGTTATAAGAAGTTATTCTGGAAAATTTCTTGTACACTTTGCCCATTTCACCCCATTGTTAAGATTTGACAAAACTGTGGTAAAATATGTCATTACTAGAATATCTGCACACCTATCTTAGTCAAGTCTGCACACCTATCTTAGTCAAATTTCTCCTGGTTTTACTTTTACTCGTTTGAATTTGTGTATCTGGGTTATGGTCAGTTCTATACAGTTTTATCTCCTATTTGGGTTGCTGTATCCATCACCACGGTTAAGACATTGAATAAACAGTTCCAACACCACAAGGATCCCTCATATAGACCTTTTATAACCTCACCTACTCCTCTCCCACCTTCTTTCGGTCCCAACTTTCTGGCAGTCACTAACCTGCCCTCCATTTCCAAAATGTTATATTTTCAAAATTGTCATATAAATGGAATTGTGTAGTATATAATCTTTTAAACCTCTTCCAACTTAAAATATTGTGATAATTCAATAAAGTAGTAGTAATAATATCCTTATATTATTAATAATAATTTACTTTCAGACTTCCTTGGCAGTCCAGTGGTTACGGCTCCACACCTCCAGTGCAGGGGGGCTGGTTCTGTCCCTGGTCAGGGAATTAAGATCCCACATGCCCTGAAACATGGCCAAAAATTTAAAAACAAGGAAACAAACAAAATTTGAAAAAAATTTTTAATTTCATATATGCATGTCATATATATCATAGCTTAGGAGATTGTCATATTTTAATATTTCCTTCCATGCTCTGAAGGCAGGGATTATTAAGTCTTTCTCTCCAGCTCTACTGTTTCACATCTTTCTTTTTAGCGCAGGCTATATAGTGCATGGACTTCCCTAGTGGCTCAGATGGTAAAAAATCTGCCTGCAATGCAGGAGACTGGGGTTTGATCCCTGGGTTGGAAAAATCCCTTGCAGAAGGGAATGGTTACCCACTCCAGTATTCTTGCCTAGAGAAGTTCATGGACAGAGGAGACTGGAGAGCTACAGTCCATGGTGTCACAAAGAGTCAGGCACAACTGACCAATTAACACTTTCACTTTCATATAGTTGATACTCAATAATATTTGCCCAAGTGATAAATAAATTGCTTTTTGTATTTGAAATTACAAAGCTCTGTGCTTTGGGCTTATAGTGAAAATAGTATCTTTGCATGTTTGATAATCATCACTCATGTAAATTAAATATTTTTTATATTGCAATATGGGCTTCTGCAATATTGCAGATGGCGTTAATGGTAAAGAATTCACCGGCCAGTGCAGGAAACATAACAAGTGTGGGTTTGATCCCTGTGTAGGGAAGGAGGAGGGATCCAGGGATCCCTGGAGGAGGACACGACAACCCCCTCCAGTATTCTTGCCTGGAGAATTGCATGGATAGACGAACCTGGTGGGCTGCAGTCCATAGGGTTGCAAAGAACTGGATGTGACTGAAACAACTTGGCACTCATGTACTCATATTGTAATATAATCTATAATACATAATATTTTATGCTGTAGCAGTTGAAGATTGTGCTTGTGGAATTTTTATAGGTACTAGAGAAATCAGTGCACCCATCCTGTTTCTACTTCCTCTCCTTAGTTATTATCTTCTATCAATGGTTAAAATTATTTCATTATAATAGATTCAGCTCTGTCCAGTCATGTCCAACTCTTTGCGACCCCATGGACTGCAGCATGCCAGGCTTCCCTGTCCATCACCAACTCCTGTAATAGGTTCTAAAAGCCTAAAATTGAATTTCTTTATTAAAAATAAATTATTTTATTTATTTATAAATATATATAATTATTTATAAATGTATTTTATTTATAGTGATGTTAAAGCCTATAAAATGAATGTATTATTATTACCAACATATTACTATTATTTTTGTTTTATTCTATTTTTGTTATTAACCATTATGCCTTTTCTAGCTGGAAGTCTTTTATTTGCAAGGAATGGAGAGTCTCTTAATTTAACTTCATGCAAAAAGGGGTTTCTTGAACGAATGCATTTGTTAAGGAACTTGGGTGGAAAAACTTACTATCTGGGCACTTTCAGGACTGGGCAGTCTCTTCTTTCCACCCTCTCTGTCATGGAATTTTCTCCCTTTGCACATCTGCTCCAGTTTCTCCACTGGCTACACTCCTCCGCTTACATTGGCCTCTTGTGTTCAAGTTCGAGCCCAGACCGTCTCATGTCCATTTTGTTTGATGTCTCCCACTTGCATCTGGGCTTATAGTCCTCAGGCTGCTGGCCAGACGTCAGACGGGCTCTTTTCTCATCAACTGTTCACCACTGGTTGTGCTGTCGTGGCTGGAGAGCTGGGCATCTGTGATGCAGAGCACTGGTGTGCCTTTTCCGCTAGGGCTAGGGTGGTGGTACATTTCTGAGGATATGATTGTCAGTACCTGAAGTTTTGAAAACCTCTAGTAAGATGAATAAAGATGAGTTTCTAGTTTCTGTTGCCGTTTTCTTGTAAGTTAGTATCAACTCATTGCTTTAAGTCTGAGAGCAGATCTGTTACTCAGTATATATGGTTTATGATAGAAATTCATAGGAGGAAATTAACATCATAAAACTATAAAAATAAAAACCTTCAGATTTAATTGTGCCTAGACTTATTTAAAAGAAAATATAAACGATATTTGAATATTCATTTGAAGAATGACCTTCTGATAGGAATACATTGAAGCCTTTCGTATATGACCTGAAGTTAAAAACATGAGGACATATTCTTTAAATGAAATAGAATGTTGTTGGTAATCTATCAATACATTTTTCATAAATGAGATAAGTGGATGAAGTATGGACATTGAAGTGACACTTAGTGTCACTGATGCTGAAATATCTGAGGATGCTTTTCAATGGCCATGACACATGAAAGAGAATTTCACAATAGAACAGAAGAGGACTTTAGTGATGAAGAGGGAAACAAAAGAAAGAAAAATTTCCCAAAGCATATTTTCTCTTTAGATTCAAAAACTCACTTTGCAGATATGAAGTTCTGTTTATAAACCAAGAGATAAATACAATTGCCCGCTTTACATTGTACTTATAAGGAAATGTATGGTTGGCAAAATTGCATGCACACAGTAGACAGCTGTTCAGAATATATGCTATAGCTTATAAGGTCAGAACAGGTTTATCTCATCTTCCTACACCAATTTCATTTGGGTATAATGCAAGGCTTGCATACGTAATGTGGATTTTGAGGGGCTTTAAGGAGCAGGATCATCCAAGAACAGTGAGGGTGCTTCAGTGTAGCAAAATGTCACCACCTCAGAAATTGCATAATTAGACATTTTGAAAGATTTTCCATAACAGGATGTGTAACAGTGACTGTGGTGGTGCCAAAATGTGAGTCCTAAATAAAATGAACAGTTAATTTAACTAGAAAATGTGACAGAGCAGTTTTATCTGTGTTAAAATTTTACAGTTTACACTTCCACAATTTTCCAGTTTAAATTTGTACCTGTGTTTGATTTCCTCCCTCTAATTTAATCTTTACAATTGAATGCCGTATCCTAGTGTTTCATTGATTTTTTTCATATTTAATTAATTTTTTCAAATACAAAAATCATTCCACTCTTTTAATAATGATATTTACCATTTGGGGGATAAACCTAACATGCTAACTGTTTTCCCTGAATGATGACAGGAATTGCATGAGAATTTAGATTGTCTCTAAGCCTTAGGTTATGCATTGCTGTTGTTTTTCTCCTTAAATCCATTGTTGTTACTGCTTACATTAGAAAGGAAATTGCGCTTGGGGCTGACGCGCGGGGATGACCCAGAGAGATGTTGTGGGGAGGGGGGTAGGAGGGGGGTTCATGTTTGGGAACGCATGTACACCTGTGGTGGATTCATGTCAATCTATGCCAAAACCAATACAGAATTGTAAAGTAAAAATTAAAAATAAATAAATAAATTAAAAAAAAAAAAAAAAGAAAGGAAATTGCAGGTTTGAAAAGAATTGAGGCGTGCTTTCCATACTCCGTTGAGGATTTATGTTGGATAGCTTTCCTTTGTCCTCTTAGATTACCTCCACCCTCCTCGCACTCTGCTCTTGTCCCAGAAACTGACATATATTTTAGTCAATTGCGATGGGCCAGTGAGAGCCTAACTTGGAAGAGAAGGTGGTCTGATCATTTATTTCCCTGTCTTCCTCCTCGGGTCTGTGCCCTGCCCTAATGCCTCTTGTTTTCCTAACTGCACCCCGTAACCTCTCCTTCCATCGGTCTCTTGTTCCAACTGATGACACCAGCTCCTCTGCTACTTGCCCTGGTCCCTGAACTCTTCTTTATGGTCTCCCTATACCTCACTCACGACTTTGTAATTAGTCTCTTTGTAAATAAGGTGTTATCTTCATTTGCGTGTACCATCTGTATCCTGTGGGAACCATGGGGAGAAACTGATTCCGCTTAGTGAAGACTGCCCTGGGAATCCAGTGAGACAGGAAATGGTGAGATTATTGCATAAGTGACTTCCCTCGTGGCTCAGACAGTAAAGAATCCACCTGCACTTCAGGAGACAGACCTGAGTTCAGTCTCCAGGTTGGGAAGATCTCCTGGAGGAGGGAATGGCAACCCACCTCAGTATTCTTGCCTAGAGAATCCCATGGACCAAGGATCCTGGTGGGCTACAGTCTATGGGGTTGAAAAGAGTCAGACATGACTGATCAACTAACACACATTGCATAAGTACCAAGAATGTATCCTATTTGGATTCTGGCCTTAGAATTCAGAGTGAGAGTCTGTTATTTAGCTTCAGTCTTGACCTTTGGAGGGCCAAAACAATGAAGCTCTGTTTGGTATCATTTCCCATAAACCTGATCTTATGTGCAATCAGTAATTGTGTAAACACATTGGACTCAATCTAAGTAGGATTAGTATATCAAAATGAGTCATGTCATTGAATTTATTCTTATTGTTACTCTTCAAATTTATTAAGCTCTATAAATTTATATTGAAATAAATATCTCCTTTGTTTTGTGTTGAGATACCATAAAACAATGTGGAACTGTAACTGTCTTGTAGCAAAAATATGACACTATGTTAAATAATAATAAAGTGCTTTTAAATTGTGTATGAAATTAATAGCTTTCAAATCATTAAATGTGACCCAGATTAACAATCAATACAGGTATTAAGGAAGTGCATCACCCAGATCATTTCAGAAAAGCATTGCATCCTTTTCAAGCCTAACACGTGTCAATAAAATTTTAAATAATGCAAAGCCAGAATAACAGATATTGGATTATCTCCAAATTGTGATTCATATTGAATTTCTTGACTATTAATATCCATGATATTAAATGAAATAATCTTCAAAGATTATTCTTTGAATACAGATTTTCTTTCTATAAACAAAGAAAAAAATTGTGTTGGAATTCTTTTCATTTTGAGAATGTTAAAAGCAGAATGGCAGTGTTGTTACCTCAAGCTTTCGTATGAGAGGAAAACTCTGAATCAAATATAACTAGCCCTGGATTCATTGGAAAAGACCCTGATGCTGGGAAAGATTGAGGGCATCAGGAGACGGGGGCAATGGAGGATGAGATGGTTGGATGGCACCATCGACTCACTATACATGAGTTTGAGCAAACTTTGGGAGATGGTGAAGGACAGGGAGGCCTGGTGTGCTGCAGTCCAGATCAGTCACAATGTGACTCTTTCCCTAGTAAAATTTTGCAATTCTCAATGTTCTGATGCATTTGCAAGTATAACTGCTTATTTTGGCCAGAAAACTTCGATGAGCTTTTTCTCTCCCTAAAGTATCTATCCCATCTGCTGGCTGTTAGTGGCAATCAAAGCCACATAAAGAATCACATTAAAAACCACCACTTTTTTTTTTCATGTTAGTTCCCTGAGATGCTCTCACTACAGATATGAATGCAGCAAGGCTGAATATTTCTGTGAACATCGATTTCTAACCGTAGCTGTGCCAGAAAGAATCTGTTTGAAACTGGGATTTAAGCATGGATACCCCGACATCTAAAACAACGTTCTCTGCTTTTCCATCTTTTTTCTCTATGTTTATTTCCTTTAGTTATTGTGTCCCTGTCCCATCCATCCTCCTCTGAGATCTATCACTGCTTTTTTGCACAGTGTATTTAAGCTGTCTGTCTATGTGTTTCTGAAAGTCCACTGATTACATTTGAATGGTAAAACATGATAATATCTCTTCTCCTGAATTTGTTAGTATATCTCCTGTGTACATTAAATTGCAGCTCCTACTTTTAAAATGGCCATCCTATTATATATTTTAACCATCTTCTTAAACAGAAAATGAACACTCAAAAGTCAATAAAGGTCAGTGTGGTAATACCAGCAACGTCAACAACAGTGAAAGGGCAGGGATGGGAGGATTGAAGGAGGAGTGTAAACTGCTCCTTACCCTCAGCACCTTTGTAGCCCAGAACTTATCTGAGCACCAGAAGCTTCAGTAGGAAGCTTGTCTGAAATAGAGTCTCAGGTCATACTCCAGATATACTCAGTCAGAGTTTGCCATTCATGATTTCATGCCTGATGTGTGTACCCATCGGGCTTCCCAGGTGGTGCCAGTGGTAAAGAACCCACCTGTCAATCTGAAGGAGACAGAAGAGACATGGGTTCAGTCCCTGAGTTGGGAAGATCTCCTGGAGGAGGGCATGGAAACCCACTTCAGTATTCTTTCCTAGAGAATCCCATGGACAGAGGAACCTGGTGGGCTATAGTCCATAGGGTCAACAGAGTTGGATACGACTGAAGCCACATAGCACGGACACATGTGTATACTCATTAGAGATAAAGGAACACTGCTTTTTTCTCTCTTGTTTATTTTTGTCTTCCTTTCTATTCTCAGATCACCTGAATTTTTTGTAGTTAAGATATGTGAATTTTTAATCGCAATAGTTATAATTTTAAAAAAGTATCCAGTGAAGATTTTTTAAATTGTTTTCCTTTTTCTAACATTTTCTGTACCAAGAATGCAAGCTGAAAGGATCATTAAGTCTGGGAGGCTAGCAGTTTGCCAATTGTTCTGAAACATGCTGCCAGTAACTGTGGCAGCCTTAATCTTGTATTGTCAGGAGACAGTAATATCTACAAATCTAAGTAAAACTAAAGGGAAGTCGCTCAGTTGTACCCGACCCTTTGTAACCCTATGGACTTAGCCCACCAGACTCTTCCATCCATGGGATTCTCCAGGCAAGAGTACTGGAGTAGTTGCCATTTCACTCCTGGTAAAAACTCAAGTGTTGTCATCAGTAGATATGCCAAGCCTGATTTAGTTTTTAATAAATGCCATGAGTTCACTTTACCTATCATGCCACCTGCTGTCATCACTCCCCCCCCCAGAGTATTATATTCATAGTTGTTTTGAAAGTCACTCAGTCGTGTCTGACTGTTTGCAATCTCATGGACTATAGCCTTCCAGAAGCCTCTGTCCGTGGAATTCTCCAGGCAAGAATACTGGAATGGGTTTGCCTTCTCAGGGGGTTCTTCCTGACCCAGGGATTGAACACAGGTCTCCTGCATTGCAGGCAGATTTTTTTTTTTTTTTTTTTTACTGCCTGAGCCACCAGGGAAACCCATTATATTTATAGAGCAACTATGAATACAGTGACCCTTTCAGAATCAAGGTGAAGCCATCAGTTCCTCCATAGGCTTCTATTGTCCTGAGGGATAAAAGCCAGCACCTTGCAAACTAGTTGAAAGGCACTCACTTCGGTTTCTCTCTTTATAATCTATGTACTGTTACCTGGCATGTTGACTATTCAGCCACCTAGAAAAAGTCTTAATGTTCTCTACTCTGGTACGAGTTTGGCTTGCCCTAGGCTTACCCCAGCGCTGTTCAGTTTTGTTTTTTGTTTCTTCTTTTACCATGAGAGCGTCTCTGACGAAAACCGGAAACAATAACCCCTATTCCTCATCCCAACACTCCCCTCTTTTATGCTTTTCCTCCAGATCATTTGCCATCATCTGACTTCTGTGAGTTGTTTTATTTATTTGCTTATTCCCAGTCTCGCACTACTGGAATGTAGGTTCTATGAAAGAAGGGGCTTTTGGTCTTTTATTCATGCTATATCTGCTGCTGCTACTGCTAAGTCACTTCAGTCGTGTCCGACTCTGTGCAACCCCATAGACAGTAGCCTACCAGGCTCCCCCATCCTTGGGATTCTCCAGGCAAGAACACTGGAGTGGGTTGCCATTTCCTTCTCCAATGCATGAAAGTGAAAAGTGAAAGTGAGGTCGCTCAGTCGTGTCCGACTCTTGGTGACCCCATGGACTGCAGCCTACCAGGCTCCTCTGCCCATGGGATTTTCCAGGCAAGAGTACTGGAGTGGGGTGCCATTGCCTTCTCCGGCTATATCCGCAGTAGGTTCTTAATAGTAGAGGTGGTGTGAATGGATTACATTCTTGCTTAAAAAGTATGCGACACTACTTCAGTTCAATTCAGTTCAGTCGCTCAGTCGTGTCCAACTCTTTGCGACCCCATGAATCGCAGCACGCCAGGCCTCCCTGTTCATCACCATCTCCTGGAGTTCACCCAGATTCATGTCCATCGAGTCAGTGATGCCATCCAGCCATCTCACTTATCTATAAATTTTTGGTTTGTTTGATAATGGTATACAGTTGAGGGTGATTTTATTATGTAAGTATATGTAATGAAAGCTATGATTAAAGTCTTTTTTTTTAATTCTCTGGGTTTTCAGATACACCATATATCTGTAGGTTATTTACTCATCTGTCATCTAGGAAATTTTACAACTATATTAACTTATTTTCCAAAAGTGTCTATAGCATAATATCTATAATCGGAGGGGGGGCATAACATTTTCTTTAATAAAGTTATTTTAAATTGTGAATGCTAATCATTAATTATCAACTCTTCTAAATTAAATCAGTAAACTGTAATATATTATTTGGTTTGAACAAAATGCAATTTAAAATAAAATAAAAAATGCTACATAGTAAAATGAAAAAAAAAATCAGTTATCCACCCGTGGTGGATTCATGTCAATGTATGGCAAAACCAATACAGAATTGTAAAGTAAAATAAAAAATAAATAAATTTAAAAAAAAAGAATTTTTTTTCCTAAACCAGTGTGTCAATGCAAATAACCTTATATAACTGCTTCTTGAAACTTTTTGTTGAAAATAATAAATATGATTCTAACTACTACTCAGTCATCATTCTGAGAAAGAGATTTGAACCTGTGTGTTTCTTTCCTCAAGTGCACTAGTTAGCCTCACAATTATCCGGCCTGAAAAGACTACTCTCAATAGAATATCTTATAACAGACAGTGTAATTCATTACTATAATTAAGTCTTAACGTTCAAGAAATGATGTCTTTTTAAAAGATCTTTTAAATATTTTCCTTTATACAAGACATTTTGAATAATGCACACAGGAATGTAGAGAAAGTCAGTATTCATTTATGTATTCTCCATTAATTAGGGAATAGTTTTCAGACACTTTTTTTTAATACATAGAGGGCCTAACAACCTAGGTGCTCAATAAATACTTGATTATTAACAAATGAATCAATTGAAAATTGATTTTATCCTAGACATATTTACGTATATAGGATGTGTGAGTTCTTGCACTGAATTTTCAGTGACAGGTGAGGAAGTTGCTTATGATGGAAATGGTTGCTGATGCTCTATATAAAATGGAATAAGTGTTTGGTAGGAGGTCTCTTGATTAAGAGTTAATTAAAATGTACTCCTCATAGCACTGGTAAATATTTCCATTTAGTATACAAATAAAATTAAATAGAGGAAAGTTTTAAATTACCATTGAACCTATTTTAATGACAGAATATTTCATGGATTTTTAATAACTTCTTTTGAATTTTAATTTATTAAACATAATTTTGAATATTTAACCTTTTTATACTACAAAATATATGACTAGGCTAGAAGAATTTATTGCACTAGTAATTTAGTTAATTTTACCTTTTAGTTTTAGTAGAAATACTCATTAGTGTGTATAGTTTGTTTCATTTTACAAATAATGACATCTCATGATAACCCACCCACATTGTTGCTAGTAGGAGACACAAATATGAGTATCATTTCTTCAGATTCTAATAGAGTTTTGCAATTAAGTGAACATCAATTAGTTGACATAATATTTCTACTTTAAAGTGGAAAAATATGGAAGTATATAAGAAGGATATATATTGGAAGATCTGGAATAGGACCTTGACTTCCTTGATTCTCACCTAAGCTATCTATTTTGTATAACTAAAAATTGCATATTATTGACATGCTTCAGTTATTGAACTGATATATAACTCAGTTAATGTATAATAGAGAATAATACTTTATTTCTACTCATTTATAAATATGTGGTTTTATTCAATATTTGTATAAAATACAAAAAAACAAACATAACAGTGTCGGTTAGAACTCTTCCACAGGATTTTTGTAGCAATGAGTAGGATATCAATGAATTGATATCACTTGTCGCTTTCATAACTTTTAAATAACTTTCTGTAACTTTATGAAGTCCAGAGATACAGGAAATACAAGGATTAGAGGAAGATGAGGAAGACAATTGGTCATGTTCAAGAAAATCATTTAATAGAGGTAATGAATTGGGTGAAGGCTTAAATAAAGTGTTTAAGTGCAGGCATAAGGTACAGATCTTCCATTATCAAGGTTGTTTCTGCTAAAAAAAACTGTTTGGGTGTCCTTGGTGGCTCAGTTGGCAAAGAATCTGTCTGGAATTCAGGAGACCCAGATTCAGTCTCTGGGTGTGGAAGAGCCCCTGGAGAATGAAATGGCAACTCACTCCAGTATTCTCGCCTGGAAAACTCTATAGACCGAGGAGTCTGGCAGGCTACAGTCCATAGGATAGCAAAGAGTCAGACACAATTTAGCTACTAATCCACCACCACCTCCCGTTAAGGTACAAAATATAAATAGACTAAGATCCTGCCAACTGCCTGCTGACATCATTTTGCCTCTTTACTCTCTCCTTCTCTGGAATAGCATACCTGTCTTTTGTGAACTGCCTCTCCATCTTCCCTAGTTAGGGATCCAAGTGACAGATAGATATTTGTGGACATTGTCACCAATCTAGAAATGGACATATCTTATAAACTCATCTAATCAGTGTTAAGCTTTCCAAGGTGATAAAGAATAAGCTCAGTGATAAAGATTTTCCCTGCCAATGAAGGAGGG
The DNA here is from genome assembly GCF_014754425.2 of Oryx dammah. NCBI lineage: Eukaryota > Metazoa > Chordata > Mammalia > Artiodactyla > Bovidae > Oryx > Oryx dammah. Next base: position 140,867,784 of record NW_024070186.1, read on the forward strand.
ACAGTAGACACAGTTTCAATCCCTGGGTTGGGAAGATCCTTTGGAGTAGGAAATGGCAACCCACTCCAGTATTCTTGCCTGTGAAATCCCATGGACATAAGAGCCTGGTAGGCTACAGTCCATGGGGTCACAAAGAGTTAGACACAACTGAACATGCACACACCTCACCACAGTGTACCACCTATCATTATTAAAAAGATATTTCAAAGGGAAAATGGCAGAGAAGAGCCTGTTACTCTTTGGATCATGGGCTAATAGGTATACATGAAAAATTCTATAGATGACCCTTTAAGGAAAACAAACAAAAAGAATAATAAAATTCCTGATTTTGCACAGGTCCCCACTCCATTAATTTTCTGTTTCACACTGCCTTTCCCTTTATGAGGTTACATGAGCCAATAATTCTTGTTTAGACTGAAACTACATTTATTCTCTAATTCTCAGCCAGAGTTCTGACTAATGCATCTTCTGTGGTAAGAGCACCTCTTGGAAATGCTGTTTGAGGTCACATTATATATTAGGATGGGCTCTACTGAACCCACAGTTTAAGATACTGAGGAAATAGGAAACAAATGTAATATAGGAAATTGAAATGTAAAGATTAAAGGATGCTAGAAAGCATCAAGTTCAGTATCTGTTATTATGGATATTGAAACAAAAATACCCACAGAATTTTATTTTCAATAAATAGTGGCCCAGCTCATTCAGCTAGCAATCATCATATTCAGTCTCAGATCTGGAATCCCACAACTTTTCATAGAAAGCTGCTCCTTTTAGAACTCTTGGTCCCGCAGGAGTCTGAAACCAAGTAAAAAGGAGACAAGCATGATCGAGCTTTGTCTTCTGCTTAGGTCTTAAGCCATCAAGGTCTGCTATGCTTATTTCTTTAAGGGTTCTAGCTTGGTTTCTAACCATGATTCAGGGAGTGGTTGTTTAATATTTCAGTTCAATACCTGTCTCTTTCTTTCCAACCTAACAGTCAAACTCTCTTCTCAGTTTTCTTTCCCTTTGGCTTTGGTTTCGGATGCACTTATGGATCTTTCTCTGAATCAGAAACTGTCCCATGGTCTTGGCTCTAGGTCTACCCTTAGGACTGTGTGGGTGTCATGGAGACGAGAGACTCAGGCAAATACTTTGCAGTGCCCTTGTCTGTAGGAATAATTTGAGTCATGCAAAATCAGCATATCAGGACAATTCTAGTGAATCAATCTGGTACAGTTTCACAAAAGAATTTCTACACTGGTCAGTGAGAGTAAGCTGCTCATCAAGCCATCCTCCGCCTGAAACTTCCTGGGTCCCAAGAAGATCCCAGAGATACAATGTTCAAAGATCCTAAGGATATCAGTAGCTGTTCAGTTGTTTCAGTCATGTCCAGCTCTTTGTTACTCCATGGACTATAGCACGCCAGGCTCCTCTGTCCATGGAATTCTCCAAGCAAGAATACTGGAGTGGGTTTCCATGCCCTCCTTCAGGATGAGGACATAAGATTAATCCCTTAAACAGGTTAGAAGAGAGCATCATGATACAGAGAAATGTAGGAATGAGACCTATATAGGTCTAGGTCTTAGCTTAGGTAATCTCATCCAAGCACTCCTGGGTCTTCCTAGACCCAGGCAAGTAGATAAATAAACAAAAATAAAAGAACATAGAGTTATCAAGGAAGCATCAGAAATCATACAACCCTCTGGTGTGCAGGAGTTAATTAGGGATTCTCTTCACCAATCTGAGAAGTCTGAGGGAGATATGCTTTACTTGCTTGTTCCTATTCTTCCACTCCAGTTATGGGTTTTAACCCCATCCTCAAACCTTATGATATTTTATGTCTGTGAATAATTGCATTGACATCTGTGCATTACCCAAACAAAGATCCTGAAATCATCTGCTGTTCATTCCACTACCTAAACAAAGTTCAGTTCAGTTGCTCAGTCATGTCCGACTCTTTGCGACCCCATGAATTGCAGCATACCAGGCCTCCCTGTCCATCACCAACTCCCAGAGTTCACTCAGACTCACGTCCATTGAGTCAGTGATGCCATCCAGCCATCTCATCCTCTGTCATCCCCTTCTCCTCCTGCCCCCAATCCCTCCCAGCATCAGAGACTTTTCCAATGAGAACTCTTCGCATGAGGTGGCCGAAGTACTGGAGTTTCAGCTTTAGCATCGTTCATTCCAAAGAAATCCCAGGGCTGATCTCCTTCAGAATGGACTGGTTGGATCTCCTTGAGAATGGACTGGTTGGATCTCCTTGCAGTCCCAGGGACTCTCAAGAGTCTTCTCCAACACCACAGTTCAAAAGCATCAATTCTTCGGCACTCAGCCTTCTTCACAGTCCAACTCTCACATCCATACATGACCACAGGAAAAACCATAGCCTTGACTAGATGGACCTTAGTCAGCAAATTAATGTCTCTGCTTTTGAATATACTATCTAGGTTGGTGATAACTTTTCTTCCAAGGAGTAAGCGTCTTTTAATTTCATGGCTGCAATTACCATCTGTAGTGATTTTGGAGCCCAAAAAAATAAAGTCTACCACTGTTTCCACTGTTTCCCCATCTATTTGCCATGAAGTGATGGGACCGGATGCCATGACTTAGTTTTCTGAATGTTGAGCTTTAGGCCAACTTTTTCGCTCTCCACTTTCACTTTTATCAGGAGGCTTTTTAGCTCCCCTTCACTTTCTGCCATAAGGGTAGTGTCATCTGCATATATGAGGTTATTGATATTTCTCCCAGCAATCTTGATTCCAGCTTGTGTTTCTTCCAGTCCAGCATTTCTCATGATGTACTTTGCATATAAGTTAAATAAGCAGGGTGACAATATACAGCCTTGACATACTCCTTTTCCTATTTAGAACCAGTCTGTTGTTCCATGTCCAGTTCTAACTGCTGCTTCCTGACCTGCATACAGATTTCTCAAGAGGCAGGTTAGGTGGTCTGTTATTCCCATCTCTTTCAGAATTTTCCACAGTTTATTGTGATCCACACAGTCAAAGGCTTTGGCATAGAGAATAAAGCAGAAGTAGATGTTTTTCTGGAACTCTCTTGCTTTTTCCATGATCCAGCGGATGTTGGCAATTTGATCTCTGGTTCCTCTGCCTTTTTTAAAACCAGCTTGAACATCTGGAAGTTCATGGTTCACGTATTTCTGAAGCCTGGCTTGGAGAATTTTGAGCATTACTTTACTAGCATGTGAGATGAGTGCAATTGTGTGGTAGTTTGAGCATTCTTTGGCATTGCCTTTCTTTGGGATTGGAATGAAAACTGACCTTTTCCAGTCCTGTGTCCACTGTTGAGTTTTCCAAATTTGCTGTCATATTTTGTTTGTAGCGATGCCTTCTAAGGCCCACTTGACTTCACATTCCAGGATGACTGGCTCTAGATTAGTGATCACACCATCATGATTATCTTGGTCATGAAGATCTTTTTGGTACAGTTCTTCTGTGTATTTTTACCACCTCTTCTTAATATCTTCTGCTTTTGTTAGGTCCATACCATTTCTGTCCTTTATCGAGCCCATCTCTGCATGAAATGTTCCCTTGGTATCTCTAATTTTCTTGAAGAGATCTCTAGTCTTTCCCATTCTGTTGTTTTCCTCGATTTCTTTACATTGATCGCTGAAGAAGGCTTTCTTATCTCTTCTTGCTGTTCTCTGGAACTCTGCATTCAGATGCTTATATCTTCCCTTTTCTCCTTTGCTTTTCGTCTCTCTTCTTTTCACAGCTATTTGTAAGGCCTCCCCAGACAGCCATTTGATTTTTTGTATTTCTTTTCCATGGGGATGATCTAACCCATCAACAAATCATGCAGATTTGATCACTTAAAATAAAATTGTCTTGGACATCGTCCACTAGGTTCTGTCTTAACAGCCTCAATTGTATACCAGACTCATGTTGTAATCATTTCATGATTGTTCCCATCCATTCCACTCTCTCTTCTAGAAAGAGTCCCTCTTCTTTTTAAAATTGTAAGTATGGTTATACCACCTTTTTTCTGCTTATAATCAACTTAGTGACTTTTCATTGATTTGAGGTTTAAGTATGAACACTGTCATAATTCTCTTATTTTGATTTGCTTCTTCATGGACTCACCTTTACCATCTCTCCAACCAGTAGTATCTGTCTTTGTGACTGATGTTGCCTCTAGGTTCCCAATTGCTATCCTTACTTCATTTCTTTGTAATTCCACCATTTCCACTTTCATTGCCTAGAATGTTCTTACCACCTTCTTTACTTCTTTGTTTCATTTATAATATAATTTCCTCAAAGAGGGGTTTCTCTCAAGAAAATATCTCTAAATGGGTCAATGCCTCTAAGCTCTTATTCCATTCTGTAGTTTTTCTTTGTATCTTTATTTTTGGAGATTTGTTTACATCCCTTCCCCTGTGTTTATCAACTCTGTGAGAAGAGATCTTGTGCCTCATTTTGCCGCAGACTATAATACATGATCCCTGGATTTGTGACTGGCTGTAAAGTTTGCATATTGAAAAAAAGCCACAACTTGAAAATTGAAATTTGTTAACAGATAACAATGAAATTTAAATGTTCATTGTCAAATATATATGCACACATTTGAAGGTGATTTATAGAGAAATTGAATTGGTTTAAAAGCATACAAATAAAGAATTCATTAATTAGATAGGTGAAAAATAAATGTACTTAGGAAGAAGATGGAAACAAACCATAAAAGATTCTTCAAGAAGGGTAATAGAATGATAATTCTAAACTTTGGGCATTTTTTGTTATCTGAAAGATAAGGAATATGCTCTATCATTAAGTATAACTCTTGTAAATAACCTAATATTTAAAATTTCAAATGTATTTCAAAAGCTGAGATTTGGATGAACCAACATTTAAAATCGTTTTATGAGTTTCATTTATTTCAGCATTTCTAAATTTGTTCTCAGAATGAATGAATATAGTGCTTTGTTTGAATTTCAAAAATCATGTATTTTACAAGGTAGCTCTCTGCAAGGATAGTAGGCATGGTATTAAAGGCTTATGTATAGATGTAAGTGAACATGTGTACAAACAATTCTCAAAGGGTATATTAACTATAAAGATTTAAGAAAATTCATATTAAACACTTATAATTGGCAACATTTCCACAGGGACATTCATCTTAATCAGTGAATAATGAAGAATATTGGTTCGTGTTAGAGGCATAATTGTTGACTTCTAAAGGAGTTTTCAGTTTCTCTGAACATTAATATTCACTATTAAAATGGAATTAGTTCATTAGCTTTCTCTATATAGATTTATTAGCTAACAGTTTATTAGTTAAACGTGCTTTTCTGAAGTACTACTGTTCTTTTGCACGTCTTGAGAAATAAATTCAATTCTGGTTATGTCCGTGTTTTAAAAAATAAAATGTATACCAGTTCTAAAATCAAAGTGCAACTTTATTCTTAATAATTATAAATCAATAGATAGATTCCTTTGAAAAGCTTGTGTGTTCTGGTTTAATCTTTTCATTTGGAGGGGATTTAGTTTTGGTGCAAATTACATTAAGGAACCATTAGTCACAGGGAAATAAATGAATGTATATATAAAACTTGATAAATTGAAACACTAATATAACTCATGATTAGTTGTGTTAAGTATATAAAATATTTTAAATATTTTTTCAGCCACATATCTATGTATGCAGTTAATTCTATCATTTTAGAAAAAGATAAGAAAAGGAAAAAATTTGTGGAATATGAAGAATTTTGTGTCCTAAAACTAAACATGGAATTAAAAAGATTTTTTTAAAAGGTTTTAAGGAAGAAAGGCTGATAAGAAACTTTTAAAATATGCCTCTTTCTACCAGAAGTGAAGATTTTGTGTGGCTGTGAAAATATAAATACTAGCAAAGTGTTAAGAAAAAAAAATCAGTAAATAAGAAAATATTAAATACTTGAGTATTAAAGAAAGTCATCATGTTAGTTTTTATTCTTCAGATTTTATACAAGATCATCTTTCCCACAGTATCTTTCAGAGAGGTGTAATTTATTTATCTTTAATCTAGCACAGTATCTGACATATTGTAGTATGACTCATTAAGATTTGACTGTTGAATATTACATTTTCCCATCAGAAATTCACAGATATACTTTTTAAAATAAGTAGCAGTTAGAAACAAGAAACTAATGAGGCTGATACATATCAAAGTCAACAATAGTAGAACATCTGTGAGCAACAGAAACAAATCTTAATTATCCATTGGGAATATCCATGGAGATTCTTTATTACCCCCTGTACTTTGTCTTTATCTTACCAAAAACTATTTGGTAATTTTATTTCTGTTAATTTTATTTAATACATGAGATAACAATACCACAGATATTTATCAACAAGCATGCTTGCCAAGTTGCTTGCATTTTCTTTATCTCAAAATAGATAAGATGTTGACTTTAAATGTTTTAATTTGCTTCTTTTTAAGTTTTCAGGTTTTTAATATGGATTTGGTTTTATATTTTCACTGAATCCAAAGTTAATAATATCTTAAAGTGCCTACAGGCAGTCCTCATATTTCAAAGTGGGGCAAAATTGTAAAAGTGACAGCACAAACTGAAACTGTGTAAACAAGTTGATGGAAAGTTAGAATTGTTCTGTGACATTTAGAAATTTTGGTCAAAACATCTAGCATGTCACTCTTGGTCATAAATGCATAAAGACATGAAAAACAGTAAAATTAATATTTATTTATTATACAGTAGTTTAAAACTTTAGGTATATTGAGAATTAAAATGATTTCCTTCTTTGGAAAAACACTTAGCCAGAATTGTTTGAGCAGTGCTTGCCTTATCATTGTATAATTTATAGTTAATATCAAAGGCAAGCATCTTTTCTTTGCCTTGGCAGATTGTTATATTTCTTTTAAAGATTGGATCAGATTTCAACATTTTGTTCTTTGCTCTTTCAATATTGTTAAGTATCTCCAGGAGTTTTTTTTGTTGTTGTTGTTGTTTTTGTTGTTTTCCTTCTTCCTTTTGAATGTGATGTTTTCATTGACATCAATTCCTCTGGAATGTTTTCATTCCTTTTGTCACAATCGGTTTCTTCTTTTGTGCTGATTTTGCTTTAACTAAGTTCTTTTAGCTTTGTATTGAATCTCAGTTCAGTTCAGTTCAGTCCAGTCGCTCAGTTGTATGCGACTCTGCAACCCCACAAATTGCAGCACACCAGGTCTCCCTGTCCATCACCAACTCCCGGAGTCTACCCAAATTCATGTCCATCGAGTCGGTGATGCCATCCAGCCATCTCATCCTTTGTCGTCACCTTCTCCTCCTGCCCCCAATCCCTCCCAGCATCAGGGTCTTTTCCAATGAGTCAACTCTTTGCATGAGGTGGCCAAAGTATTGGAGTTTCAGCTTCAACATCAATCCTTCCAATGAACAACCAGGACTGATCTCCTTTAGAATGGACTGGTTGGATCTTCTTGCAGTCCATGGGACTCTCCAGAGTCTTCTCCAACACCACAGTTCAAAAGCATTAATTCTTCGGCGCTCAGCTTTCTTCACAGTCCAACTCTCACATCCATACATGACCACTGGAAAAACCATAGCCTTGACCAGATGGACCTTTGTTGGCAAAGTAATGTCTCTGCTTTTTAATATGCTGTCTAGGTTGGTCATAACTTTTCTTCCAAGGAGTAAGTGTCTTTTAATTTCATGGCTGCAGTCACCATCTGCAGTGATTTTGGAGCCCAGAAAAATAAAGTCTGACATTGTTTCCACTGTTTCCCCATCTATTTGCCATGAAAGTGATGGGACCAGATGCCATGATCTTCGTTTTCTGAATGTTGAGCTTTAAGCCAGTTTTTTAACTCTCCTCTTTCACTTTCATCAAGAGGCTCTTTAGTTCTTTTCCTTTTCTGCCATAAGGGTGGTGTCATCTGCATGTCTGAGGTTATTGATATTTCTCCCAGCAATCTTGATTCCAGCTTGTATTGAATCTAGAACCTCTTAAAGCATGGCGATGTCAACACCCCTAAGTCAGTCATTTCTTCTGTAACTCCGTTTATGTTTAACTTTAATTTCACTTCCAATATTATCACTTGTGAGTTCTTCCTTAATCTTTCCTGTTTGTTATCCATTTCTGTTAAATGTCATGTGATTATATCACTGGGAGACAAAGAAGCAATACAGTCATTGGCTTTGCTCTTGGTGCATAAACTGAACATCTGATTGACAATAATCAATCACTAACAGACTATGAAAGAAGTGACATTACTGGCCAATGGTGGTGATAGGCATCTATTATTTATAAAGTAATTTGGGTAACTGCAAACTAGACCAAATTATGTAATTTATGCAACAGTCAATGTATCACAGTAACAATATACTCAACCATGGTGTGGGAATTGCTATTATTTAACTAAACTCTGATAATCAAAAGTCATGCACCTTCAACTGTGCAAAGGGCGGGTACTTGCATTTTTATTATTTAGTATAAATATGGATTATTTTATTATTTGTGTGTACACATATAAAATTATCCAATTTTTAAAACAGTGAGACACCACAGTATCTTCTCATAGGGTTAATATTTTAAATATAGACCTCTGTATTTTAAATTACATGTAGATTTCAGTATATGATCCTGTATATATTGCACTAAGTTGAGCACAAAATAGATATCAGTTGAGTGAACAGAAATAAGCCTATTTGGCTCTTTCAAGCCAACCAGGACCAGTGTCTGCAAGGGAGATTCTGAAGCTCTGTAGATGCAGACCCTTTTATACCAAAACCCTCATTCTTTACCAGACCTGTGGGATTGATTCATTCTTACTGAAAGAACAAAAAAGTAGTTAATACGCCAAATAAAATGTGTGAATTGATAATCATGAACATAACCATGAATCAAATGAAAGTTGTCACAGTGGATTTATAATACATTCTTTTGCAGATAGGAATCTCAGCTCTACTATCAGCTGATAACTTGATGGGCTTGGAGTAAGAACTAGAATTAGAGGGAAAGAGAGTACATGTTCCCATTGACTGAGGCCCTTGAGAGGCACTGTTGTGCAGTCCCTCAGTCATGTCTGCCTCTTTGCGACCCATTGGACTGCATCATGCCAGGTTTCCCTGTCCTTCACTGTCTCCTGGAGTTTACTCATATTCATGTCCATTGAGTTGGTGATACCATCCAACCATGTGCCTGATACCTAAAAGCACATATTCTACAGCAGTGCATCCCAGTATGGTAGCCATTACCCACATATTACTATTGAGCACTTTAGGTGTGGTTAGTACACATTTGGCTGTGTTGTAAGTGTAAAATATATTCAGAACTTTGAAGACAACTATGAAATATAATGTAAAAATCTCAGTCATTTTGGTATTGCTCATATGGTTTATAATTGCTCATAATAAACCAACATTATTAAGATATATCAGTTTAAATTAAATGCATTATCAAAAGAAATTTCACCTCTTTGTTTTTAAACAGTTTTTTCAGTGTGACTACAGAGAGTTTAAGATTGTGTCTTATGACTCTCTTTATGTTATTGGGTAGCACTGCCCAAGAGCCAGAACGCATAGGCTCAAATCCCAGCTTCATGATATGCTTGGGTGACATTGGACCTGGCACTTCAAACCTTTACTCCTCAGCTTCCTTATCTTTCAGATGGAGAAAGTAATAATTTTTAGAAAGTATAACGCTACATGTAAATAGAAAATATTAAGCACTTAAATATTTACCTAGCATTTAGTTAAGTACTTTACCTTAGTTATTATAGTGTTCATGGTTATAGATAATTTATTAAACATATTCTATATTTGAACTCTTTTGCATTTTTGCTTTCTTACAGTCAGCATCATTTAGTCTTTCTAGACAGATTGCTGTATAATTGGGTTAGATTACACTTTCTTTACATCAGCCAAATCAAGGCATGTTTTCCTAGGAACACATACAGGACTATTGACCGGGAGTTGAAATAAAGGCAGTTTCATCACCAACATATTTTTGTTTCATCATGAACATATTTGCACACTATATCTTTTCAGTTTACTTCTATTAATGGCTAACTGTATCCATTGAATGAGTGTTTTAATTATTATTATTTTATATATAATTAAATTATTATTATATAATTAAATTATTATTATATAATTAAATTATTATATAATTATATAATAATTTAATTATTACTTGCTTTAGCTAAAGTATCTTTTTCTCAGATTGTTGCCAAATAAAGGGAGCTGTTTCCTTAACTAAGAAATGATTTAAATACTTTATTCATTACCAAAAAATTTGTAATTTATACTTAATATAAAAGTAGATTATATACATATTACATGGAATTTTATGTATAAGTGCAGGGGAGTCTGTTGGGCTATAGTCTATGGGATCGCTAAGAGTCAGACACGACTGAGCAACTTCGCTTTCACTTTTCACTTTCATGCATTGGAGAAGGAAATGGCAACCCACTCCAGTGTTCTTGCCTGGAGAATCCCAGGGACGGGGGAGTCTGGTGGGCTGCCGTCTATGGGGTCGCACAGAGTTGGAAACCACTGAAGCAACTTAGCAGCGGCAGCAGCTGTGTGTGCTTTGCTTAGTCACTCAGCCATGTCCGACTCTTTGCGATCCCATGGACTGTAGCCTGACGGGCTCCTCTGTCTATGGGGATTCTCCAGGCAAGGATACTGGAGTGGGTGCCCATGTCCTCCTTCAGGGGATCGTCCCAACCCAGGGATTGAACCCAGGTCTCCTGCATTGCAGGCAGATTCTTCACCATCTAAGCCAGCAGGGAAGCATGTATGTTGTTCTGTGTTTCCTATTATAGTGCAAAATTAACTGTAAGTCTTCTATAGACCAGAGAAGTTTATAGGTTATAAGGTCACAAGTTTATTGACTGAAAAATATAACCTTTTTAGATATATTTTTTGCAAACTATTTTTGTATGGAAATGATTTTGAAATATAGTTGGATAAACTAGATTTCTATGGTTAAAAAAGGATAAATTTACATGTATTTCTGTTTTATGTTAGTACTTCACTATTGTTCACATATCTAGAGAAAACAATTCTTTTAGATATATCTGATGTAGTTTTCTTCATCATGAGTTTTGGGCCATATATCAGTTTTCTAGTCTGTGCTTTATTTAATGATCAGTACTCCTGCAGCTTGAATAATCATAATCCAAAATAGTTGTTCTTCAAAATACAGGCTTCCGATTACATGATTTTAATGTTTCTATGTCCTTTTCAGTTCAGTTCAGATCAGTCTGTCAGTCGTGTCGAACTCTTTGCAACCCCATGAATCGCAGCACGCCAGGCCTCCCTGTCCATCACCAACTCCTAGAGTTTACTCAAACTCATGTATGAGTCAGTGAAGCCATCCAGCCATCTCATCCTCTGTCGTCCCCTTCTCCTCCTGCCCCCAATCCCTCCCAGCATCAGGGTCTTTTCCAATGAGTCAACTCATCACATGAGGTGGCCAAAGTACTGGAGTTTCAGCTTTAGCATCAGCCCTACCCAGGGCTGATCTTCAGAATGGACCAGTTGGATCTCCTTGCAGTCCAAGGGACTCTCAAGAGTCTTCTCCAACACCACAGTTCAAAAGCATCAATTCTTCAGCACTCAGCTTTCTTCACAGTCCCACTCTCACATCCATACATGACCACTGGAAAAAACATAGCCTTGACTAGACAGACCTTTGTTGGCAAAGTAATGTCTCTGCTTTTTAATATTCTATCTAGGTTGGTCATAACTTTCCCTCCAAGGAGTAAGCGTCTTTTAATTTCATGGCTGCAGTAACCATCTTCAGTGACTTTGGAGCACCCCCAAAATAAAGTCTGACACTGTTTCCACTGTTTCCCCATCTATTTGCCATGAAAGTGATGGGACCAGATGCCATGATCTTAATTTTATGAAGGTTGAGCTTTAAGCCGACTTTTTCACTCTCTTCTTTCACTTTCATCAAGAGGCCTTTTGGTTCCTCTTCCCTTTCTGCCATAAGGGTGGTGTCATCTGCATATCTGAGGTTATTAATATTTCTCCCAGCAATCTTGATTCCAGCTTATGTTTCTTCCAGTCCAGCGTTTTAAGCAGGGTGACAACATACAGCCTTGATGTATTCCTTTTCCTATTTGGAACTAGTCTGTTGTTCCATGTCCAGTTCTAACTGTTGCTTCCTGACCTGCATATAGGTTTCTCAAGAGGCAGGTCAGGTGGTCTGGTATTTCTCTCTCTTTACTTTTCACAGTATCTAGGTTGATAATATAGCTTTAAGAACATATTATTCATAGTTAACTGTATGTATCTTTCATCTCAGTCAATGAGAACATGAGACTTTGGGAGAGGTTTTATTTTAGCTATGCATTTTCTTTCAGTTTGAAATAGTTACATCCTGGTGTTGATGCTTCCTCTTTTAAAGATACCTTCCAATCCTAACTCATTCTAAATCCCATTCTATGGACATTTAATTTATCTATTCATATCTGATGATACACTTCATCTTGAGCTTTCTTAATGTCTAACTATACTTTATGAATTGAATTTGAGTTGTATTGGGGGAGTAAAAACTTCAAAGTATTATAATAGGTTTGTTAAGCATGACCTCTCATGTCTGAATTCATGTCGTTTATAATTAATCAAATTATTCTTTACTAGGTGTGTGTTTGCCATGCTTTCTAAATATGTTTCCATGAGTATAATTCTACAGCAGATGTTAACCTTTGGCACTCTGGATTCATCTTCTGTTATTCATCTTATGGTACATTTAGTCATTTTAATAGCCATTATGAACTAAAAATACTCATTCAGTAATAGAGTAGATCATTCTTTCCAGTTGAACTTACTGGTTATTATAACTGGAATTCCTGAAAGAATTTAATCTTAACTATATCCTTAACTCTAAATTATCATAATCAATAAGTATGTGAGAAATATTTATAAAATGCAATATATTTCAGGTCTTAAAAGATCATTTTACAAATTTTCAGCTTTTTGAAAATCATGTATACAGAAGAAATGAGTGTCACTGTAGTAACATTTATCCAAATAGAGAGGTATCATAATCAGTCCCAAAATTAAGATATTTTGGTACTGAACTATGCAATGAGGTCTGCAAGTAATAAGAAACTGTTACAATTAAAGTAAATTTTAAAACATACCTAATTCTAAAAGTAAAGAAAATTATTCAAAGTATTTATCATATGCTAGACAGATGGCAATGGCACCCCACTCCAGTACTCTTGCCTGGAATATCCCATGGACGGAGGAGCCTGGTGGGCTGCAGTCCATGGGGTTGCTAAGAGTCGGACAAGGCTGAGCAACTTCACTTTCACTTTTCACTTTAATGCTTTAGAAAAGGTAATGGCAACCCACTCCAGTGTTCTTACCTGGAGAATCCCAGGGACAGGGGAGCCTGGTGGGCTGTCGTCTCTGGGGTCGCACAGAGTCAGACACGACTGAAGTGACTTAGCAGCAGCAGCAGCAGACAGATGGCACTATGACATATACAATCAAACTTTGGTGGTGTTATAGATTATTTTTTTTGAATTTGCAACATGAAAGCAACAGAGAATAATATCTTCTTTTCTTGATAATTTAAAATATTAATAGTATATGAAATATTTTGACTGTTTTAGACTATCATCTTTGTACAGGTGAATGTGATCAATAAAAGCCAAATATGGTCTTAAAATTTTTTAAAGCCTATAAGATATTTCTCCCTAGAGAAGGAAATGGCAGCCCACTCCAGTATTCTTGCCTGGAGAATCCCATGGACAGAGGAGCCTGGTGTGGGCTACAGTCCATGGAGTCGCAAGAGTCAGACACGACTTAGCGACTAAAACACAACCACAATAAAATATTTCTGACATAAAGATTATAAAATGAGAATTCCCAATGTCATTTTTATTTCATTTTATAAATGTTTAGCTAACAAGATAATATCTAATTAAATACTATAGTTTAAGTATAGACTAGAGAGTAATTGTTGACAAAAAATGATGTTATATCAAAATATTCCTTTATTTCTGAATGTTATGAAATCTGCAACTTTATTTTGCATGTATGCTTTCAGGAGACAATCAGTGCATACAATACTAAATGTACAATATCATACATTATTCAGTAGATATTTTTAATAACAATGGATTATAATCTCAGCTATGTTATTTTTTAATCTTTTTATCTATTATAGTGAACTCACATAAACATACACCAAACATAATCAGAGAATAGTATTTACATTGTCTTTTATATAAATTTATATGCCTTATTTTATCTTTATTGTAATTATAACATCTTAAAATCTGATATGTTCCAACGAAAAAATTCCAGTACATATTAAGTGAACTACTTCAGGTTTTCCTCTACTATGGCAAAGTGCAATGAAATGATTGAGTTCGTTTAGTATAATATCTTTCAGACATGCACATAGAGTGATTATATATATAGCAAAAATGGTGTGATTTCTATTATACGCGTTTAGAGTTTAAATTTATAAAATTCAAAATATATATTGCATCACATAAAGTATCTTTAATTTGTTTTGTATGCAGTAAATTTGTTCTAAATATTTTCATTTTGATATTTTTGTTTGTGTAGTTTCTTTAGCTTTTGTCATATGGACATGAATTTTTAGAACTAATATATATATATTTTTTTACTGTGTATTTTATTTTTTTCTTTTCTTTTTTAAAATATAAATTTATTTATTTTAATTGGAGGCTAATTACTTTACAATATTGTATTGGTTTTGCTGTACATCAACATGAATCCACAACAGGTGTACATGTGTTCCCCATCCTGAACCCCCCTCCCTCCTCCCTCCCCATACCATCCCTCTGGGTCATCCCAGTGCACCAGCCCCAAGTAGCCTGTATCATGCATCGAACCTGGACTGGAGATTCATTTCATATATGATATTATATATGTTTCAATGCCATTCTTCCAAATCACCCCACCCTCTCCCTAGAACTAATATTTTTAAAGATTTGCCTGGATATTATTATTATTTAAATCAAGTTTGGAGATATGCAATGTTATAATTTCTATGATATCACCATATTTTTTAACTGTTAGGGCTTATTAGCTTTTTTCCCCTGTATCTATCTACATAAGTGACCTATTTTGTAATATGATACATTTCTTTGTGTATCTTTATCAAATTAGTCTTATTTATTCTTACTTATATAATATTTTATTAAAAATACTCAAATGGATTTCAGAACAAAAGAGGCACAGTCTACTTTTTACTCTGTTACCATATGTTAGATATTGTGCTAAACACTTTAAATCCATTATGATATTTATTGCTCACATTGGCTTTATTCGATAGTTATTATTATCCCCGTTTTATGGACAAGTAAACTGAGACCCAGTGATTTGGACTGAGGAATTAGTTACATTTAATTCCAAAGTATTTTCTGTGATATTTACTGAAATGTAAAGGGAATGTACTACATTCTCTGCTGCTGCTGCTGCTAAGTCACTTCAGTCGTGTCCAACTCTGTGCAGCCCCAGAGACGGCAGCCCACGAGGCTCCCCTGTCCCTGGGATTCTCCAGGCAAGAACACTGGAGTGGGTTGCCATTTCCTTCTCCAGTGCATGAAAGTGAAAGTGAAGTTGCTCAGTCATGTCAGACTCCTAGAGACCCCATGGACTGCAGCACCCAAGCTCCTCTGTCCATGGGATTTGCCAGGCAAGAGTAAAACTATATTTGACTGGGATGTCAGTCAGTTCAGTTTATTACAGTTCAGATGTTCAGGCATGTCCAACTCTTTGCAACCCTATGGACTACAGGATGCCAGGCTTCCCTGTCTAACATCAATCACAGAGCTTGCTCAAACTCATGTCCATTGAGTCAGTGATGCCATCCAACCACCTCATCCTCTGTTGTTCCCTTGTCCTCCCACCTTCAATCATTCCCAGTGTCAGGATCTTTTCAAATGAGTCAGTTCTTTGCGTCAGGTAACCAGACTATTACAGTTTCAGCTTCAGTATCAATCCTTACAATGAATATTCAGGACTGACTTCCTTTAGGATGGACTGATTGGATCTCCTTGCAGTCCAAGGGACTCTCAAGAGTCTTCTCCAATACCACAGTTCAAAAGCATCAATTCTTCGGTGCTCAGCTTTCTTCACAGTCCAACTCTCACATCCATACACGACCACTGGAAAAACCATAACTAATAGAGTTTTGCCAAGAAAGTACACTGGTCATAGCAAACACCCTCTTCCAACAACACAAGAGAAGACTCTACACATGGACATCACCAGATGGTCAACACCGAAATCAGATTGATTATATTCTTTGCAGCCAAAGATGGGGAAGTTGTATACAGTCAACAAAAACAAGACCAGGAACTGACTGTGGCTCAGATCATGAACTCCTTATTACCAAATTCACACTCAAATTGAAGAAAGTATGGAAAACCGCTAGACCATTCAGGTATGACCTAAATCAAATCCCTTATGATTATACAGTGGAAGTGAGAAATAGATTTAAGGGCCTAGATATGATAGATAGAGTGCCTGATGAACTATGGAATGAGGTTCGTGACATTGTACAGGAGACAAGGATCAAGACCATCACCATGGAAAAGAAATGCAAAAAACCAAAATGGCTGTCTGGGGAGGCCTTACAAATAGCTGTGAAAAGGAGAGAGGCAAAAAGCAAAGGAGAAAAGGGAAGATATAAGCATCTGAATGCAGAGTTCCAAAGAATAGCAAGAAGAGATAAGAAAGCCTTCTTCAGTGATCAGTGCAAAGAAATCGAGGAAAACAACAGAATGGGAAAGACTAGAGATCTCTTCAAGAAAATCAGAGATACCAAGGGAACATTTCATGCAAAGATGGGCTCGATAAAGGACAGAAATGGTATGGACCTAACAGAAGCAGAAGATATTAAGAAGAGGTGGCAAGAATACACAGAAGAACTATACAAAAAAGATCTTCATGACCCAGATAATCATGATGATGTGATCACTAATCTAGAGCCAGACATCCTGGAATGTGAAGTCAAGTGGGCCTTAAAAAGCATCACTACTAACAAAGCTAGTGGAGGTGATGAAATTCCAGTGGAGCTGTTTCAAATCCTAAAGGATGATGCTGTGAAAGTGCTGCACTCAATATGCCAGCAAATTTGGAAAACTCAGCAGTGGCCACAGGACTGGAAAAGATCAGTTTTCATTCCAATCCCAAAGAAAGGCAATGCCAAAGAATGCTCAAACTACCTCACAATTGCACTTATCTCACAAGCTAGTAAAGTAATGCTCAAAATTCTCCAATCCAGGCTTCAGCAATACGTGAACCGGGAACTCCCTGATGTTCAAGCTGGTTTTAGAAAAAGGCAGAGGAACCAGAGATCAAATTGCCAACAACTGCTGGATCATGGAAAAAGCAAGAGAGTTCCAGAAAAACATCTACTTCTGCTTTATTGACTATGCCAAAGCCTTTGACTGTGTGCATCACAATAAACTGCAGAAAATTCTGAAAGAGATGGGAATACCAGACCACCTGACCTGCCTCTTGAGAAATCTGTATGCAGATCAGGAAGCAACAGTTAGAACTGGACATGGAACAACTGACTGGTTCCAAATAGGAAAAGGAGTATGTCAAGGCTGTATATTGTCACCCTGCTTATTTAACTTATATGCAGAGTACATCATGAGAAACGCTGGACAGGAAGAAACACAAGCTGGAATCAAGATTGCCGGGAGAAATATCAATAATCTCAGATATGGAGATGACACCACCCTTATGGCAGAAAGTGAAGAGGAGCTAAAAAGCCTCTTGATGAAAGTGAAAGTGGAGAGCGAAAAAGTTGGCTTAAAGCTCAACATTCAGAAAACAAAGATCATAGCATCTGGTCCCATCACTTCATGGGAAATAGATGGGGAAACAGTGGAACAGTGTCAGACTTTATTATTTTGGGCTTCAAAATCACTGCAGTTGGTGACTGCAGCCATGAAATTAAAAGATGCTTACTCCTTGGAAGAAAAGTTATGACCAACCTAGATAGCATATTCAAAAGCAGAGACATTACTTTGCCGACTAAGGTCCATCTAGTCAAGGCCATGGTTTTTCCTGTGGTCATGTATGGATGTGAGAGTTGGACTGTGAAGAATGTTGAGCGCTGAAGAATTGATGCTTTTGAGCTGTGGTGTTGGAGAAGACTCTTGAGAGTCCGTTGGACTACAAGGAGATCCAACCAGTCCATTCTGAAGGAGATCAGCCCTGGGATTTCTTTGGAAGGAATGATGCTGAAGCTGAAACTCCAGTACTTTGACCACCTCATGTGAAGAGTTGACTCATTGGAAAAGACTCTGATGCTGGGAGGGATTGGGGGCAGGAGGAGAAGGGGACGACAGAGGATGAGATGGCTGGATGGCATCATGGACTCGATGGACATGAGTCTGAGTGAACTCCGGGAGATGATGATGGACAGGGAGGCCTGGCGTGCTGCGATTCTGGGGTCACAAAGAGTCAGACACGACTGAGCGACTGAACTGAACTGAACTGGACATGGCACAACAGACTAGTTCCAAATAGGAAAAGGAGTACGTCAAGGCTGTATATTATCACCCTGCTTATTTAACTTATATGCAGAGTACATCATGAGAAACCCTGGGCTGGAAGGAGCACAAGCTGGAATCAGGATTGCTGGGAGAAATATCAATAACTTCAGATATGCAGATGACACCACCCTTATGGCAGAAAGTGAAGAGGAACTAAAAAGCCTCTTGATGAAAATGAATGAGGAGAGTGAAAAAGTTGGCTTAAAGCTCAACATTTAGAAAACGAAGATCATGGCATCTGGTCCCATCACTCCATGGGAAATAGATGGCGAAACAGTGGAAACAGTGTCAGACTTTATTTTTTTTGGGCTGCAAAGTCACTGAAGATGGTTACTGCAGCCATGAAATTAAAAGATGCTTACTCCTTGGAAGAAAAGTTATGACCAACCTAAATAGCCTATTCAAAAGCACAGACATTTCTTTACCAACAAAGGTCTGTCTAGTCAAGGCTATGGTTTTTCCAGTGGTCATGCATGGATGTGAGAGTTGGACTGTGAAGAAACCTGAGTGCCGAAGAATTGAAGCTTTTGAACTGTGGTGTTGGAGAAGACTCTTGAGAGTCCCTTGGACTGCAAGGAGATCCAACCAGTCCATCCTAAAGGAGATCAGTCCTGATTGTTCTTTGTAAGGAATGATGCTGAAGCTGAAACTCCAGTACTTTGGCCAGCTCATGTAAAGAGTTGACTCATTGGAGAAGACTCTGATGCTGGGAGGGATTGGGGGCAGGAGAAAAGGGGACAACAGAGGATTAGATGGCTGGATGGCATCCCTGACTCGATGCACGTGAGCTTGAGTGAACTCCGGTAGTTGATGATGGACAGGTAGGCGTGCTGCAATTCATGGGGTCACAAAGAGTTGGACACGACTGAGCAACTGAAATGAACTGAACTGAACAATGAGATAGGCCTAAAGAAATGTGAAAGTTGCTAGCTTTAGACTGTTTTCAAGTGCCAAAGCAATGTTTGGTAGTAGTCCTCAGTTCCTCTTTTCCCTCAGGCTAAAATTTGTAATAGTTATTCAAATTCACCCAACCACCCTGCTATAGAGTCATTACTTGTAATGATTGACTGTACTTTAGTCATGACACTTTCACTTATCTTGCCATTTTTTTCCATTCTTTCTTCCCCCTGTCCCTCTTTCTCCCTTCCCCTCCTTCTCTTCCCACCCCCTCAACATTCCTTTCTTTTTTTTCTTTCAAAGAAAAAAAAATCTCTCTAGTCTCTAGTCACCTGTATTCCAGCTTCTTTTGCTGTAGCTGTAACTTGCCATGATTTCTAGTATGTTGTGTCTACTGACCATCACGGATAAAGCATTATGCATTTTTGTATTTATTGCTATACTTTTTTTTCCTTCTTTTCTTCTTTTTATTTTTTCTTCATTCTTTTTCATTTTACCCTTTAGCCTTTCTCACATCAAGACTTCTTTTGATCTGTGACCTTGGTTTACTGGCTATGCTGTAATATTCCTAACCTTAGCCCTCAGTGAAATCTAAATATTATCCTGGTGGTATATGAGGACCCACTGTGATTGTAATGTACCATACCATCATTTTTCTAGAAATTACAAAAAGAATAACAATAAGCTGAGTATATAGTTTTTAATTTTTACAAAATACATTCACACACATCTAATTTTAACCTTAGAATTATGCAAATAAATAACATGATGCAGTTTTGCCTAAAATATAATATGCAAAGGAAAACATGCCCATAAGATGTACAGATAATAGACAATGAGTATATTTTGATTGAACATGGGAAAATGTGTATGAAAAATATAACAAACACATAATCATAGCTAATTATAAAATAGACACTATGTTTTATTTCCCTTGTGTGTTTCATTCTATGATAATGATTACTTAGATACCATTTTTATTTTCAAAAGCATAAGCAGTGCATGGTAGCCCGCTTCTATTGAAACATGCATGTTCTCAAACAAACCTATGTGGATTCAATATAATTCCTGGTTTTCTAACTCTGGAATCAAATTGCCCACATAGGAATGCCATCTTCACTGTTTACCAGTTGTTTGGGAAATTTTTTGAATTTGCCCATGCCTTGGTTTTGTAATCTGAAAAATAATGAGAGAAGTATATTATTTATAGTGTTGTGAAGATTTAACAGGGAAATGGAAAGCCCCTAGTAAGGACTAAAAAATTGCTTTTCTTAGGGATTATTCTTGTTACAGATACTTAACAATATAAAATTTTATTTCCCAATTTATAATTTAGATTTATAGTAAAACACTGTTTTTACTATTTTTGACAGGTAAAAATTATCTATGGTTCACTAATTAATACTGCCATGTAATGTAATTCATGTAAACATTTTCAAACAAAGTCAGAACAGTGTACCAGAACAAAAGTGGCCTAGAATGGAGAGTAGAATAAGATTCTTGCACAAACAATTGAAAGAAGCAAAGAAGGAAAATTAATGTATGATCTTTAATTATGTGATCATATATTTATTTTTTAGCTTATCCAAGACTACTACCTGTTGCCATATCTTTGAGAGTTTTCCAAGGTATTAAATGAACATTTCCAGCTCTCCCCTTTTTCGAATGTGTATTTGCCTGCCTCTGAAATTTAGTCTGGCATGTGACAGTTTTGGCCAATGAAGTGTGAGAAGAGGCAATTGAAGGTTTTTTTTCCTTTCCCTTTTCCTTTCACTTTGATTGTGGGTTGAGGGGACGGGTCTAGGAGCCTGTCTCTGGGTGACAGTGATGAGCGCGCCCCCTGCTGACCATCACTGGAGATGAAGCAAAAGCAAAACAAAACCTTGTGTTACAAGTATGACGCTTTGGGGTTGTAGGTAACTACAACTTGCCTCAACTATCCTGCCTATCACAGTATTTATTTAGATTTTGAGTCATTCTTTATATTTAAAATTATAAACATATTTAATAGAATAGAAACATTTTTATTAGAAACACTATTCACCAGTAGTTCTCAATTTAATAGATTGTGAGCACTTAATAATTTAATGTTATTTAATTTCTTAAACCCTCAAAGTATAAAATTTCTCAGGTGGTAGTTTGTGTATGATGCGCTTCCAGTATAGTACAGTAAGCTTTAAATTTAATGGCGTTTTCAAGGTAGATGAACCGGCATTTGTAAGATTCTCTGGTACTTAGCTAATGACATATAGATATGAATGAAAACAATTACAATAAAATTTGATGAAATTCAGTAACATTTGTCAAGTGTCATGTGTTGGTAAAGCTGTGATAATTTTTTGAAGGAAAAACTAAATGAAAATACTTGAAATGAGATACTTGTATATCATGACCTTATAATTAAATGTTCCTGAGTTATAAGAACTCCCATAGAAACCATCATCCATGTATTGTGAAAGAATGTATAAAGGTGCTTCTGTGAATCAACCTATCTTTAGTTTGGGGATTTATTTAAAATGAGAAAAAGAAAGAAAGTAAGAGAAAAAGAGGAGAAGAGAAAGAGAAAGGACACCATTCTCTTTATGATGTTATTTTTCTGAAAGGTATTGATTAAGGAAAATGTTTCCTGAATCTCACATATAATTATGTATTTATCTGGATGTCTTTTGTGATTTTCACCACTCTATATAATTTCTGTCATAGATAATTTTAAGTCCCATCATCTAATGCATGCATTCTAGTCTAGTCTTTTTATCAAAGGATTCATTCTTGTGAACCAACAAGGCATAGCCCCAGACTAAAGAGAGCTTTCATCGTTTTTAAGAAAGTGACGCTAGCTTACAGTCTCCTAGGAAACTCAAAAATTCAGCAGCTGTAGAAAGTCCAAGTTTTACAAAACAGCTATTATTGGGAGTAAAATCTTCCAAGGAAGGCTTCCCTGCAGTCTCACCTTATTTTTAATTTTAGTCTAAGAAATACTCACATGGTATTTATGGTTTGCCATTTGTTACATAAATTTTAAAAAAATGAACAAAACTGAAATCAGACACTTTCCTTTTACTTGATCTGTGTGGAACTGGAAATAAACTCAGAAAAGTTAACAAAAGGCTGATTATTTGAAGGAAATGGTCATCAAATACTAGAAAAATCCAGTATACACAAACAGAATAATTAATGAGGCTGTACAATAACAGTTAATTAGGATAAATACATATACATCTCAGAGAAATATGTATTTCAAAATATTAAATATTAAAATTAATAATACATGAAATCGTCAATTTCTCTCCATGAAATTAAGAGCTTGAGCTAAATGAGCTTCAAAATTGTTATCAAGAAAAAAACACTCTATGATACTTCTACACTTTTGTAAGTTTTATCTACCATACTCCATTTGTTGGTTATGTTCTCTTTTAGATGCTAATGGAATATTGCTTCTAGAAATGTGTGCCTGTGTCTTACAATGCTATGCTGCTATGGAAGATGGTCATGCATTTTGCTGTCTTGGGAAAATTAAGTTTTTATAATTAGATGAACACTGACAAGTGTTACTCATTTTGTTTTTTTGCGTTAATGACTCCTTTATCATTAACGGATCTTGATGAGAAACAAGCTAGATTTAAGAATGAAAAATTAAATTTTAGAAATATTTCCTTGACACGAGAGATAACAACTGAGAAAATAAATATGCTTGTGGAATTTTCAGCATGTTGACCCATGCTTTCCACGATGCAGTGAAACAGCAAAGGAGAATGTCTATGACATCCACCAAACCTAGGTCAAAAACTGTTTTTCATGTTATTTCTGGGACTTTGGGAAAGTTAATGAACTGTTCTGTGACTCAGTTTCTTTTTGTGGAAATACGACTACTATAAACCACAGAAGGATTTAGAAAAGTTTTTATTTTTATTTTTTAAGGAGATGCTATGGTAAGTTTTCAGTAAATACTATCATCCATTCTCCCCATGTACATAGAGACTTAACTAAGTCTTTTACAAGCAGTAATTATAATTTGATATGTACACCCACATATGCAGTATTAGGTAGTAAATTGTGTACATATGTGTCTCAAATGCAAATTATGTAAAATGGAAAAATTAAAGCAAGAAAACTATTTGCCTTACATGTTACATTAAAAGATTTCCTAACACTTATTTTTTCTCACTGTGTGTGTGTGTGTGTGTGTGTGTGTGTGTGTATTTATGTGTGTCTGGGGCTTCCCACGTAGCACTAGAGGAAGAGTCTGCCTGTCAGTGGAGGAGATGGAGAGCTATGAGTTCGATCCTGGGGTCGGGAAGATCCCCCTGGAGAAGGGCATGGTGACTCACTCCAGTATTCTTGCCTAGAGAATTCCGTGGACAGAGGAGCCTGACGAGCTACAGTCCATAGTGTCCCACAGAGTCGGACATGACTGAAGTGATTTAGCACATATGCACATTTATGCATGTATGTATATGCTTTTACAGAAGTCCTTACTTTTTGCCAACGATTTCTTTTAGGCATTAGCGCTCTCTTGAGACATATGTTCTACTAAAGAGATAATTAAAAATCTAATAAGTAAACAAAATTAGAGTGGTAAAAATATTTTTCAGGGACATTACGTTTGAACTTCCCTGGTGGCTCATTGGTGAAGAATCTGCCTGCAATGCAGGAGATGCATGTAGGAGATGCGGGGTCAATTCCTGGGTCAGGAAGATACCCTGGAGTAGGAAATGGGAACCCACTCCTGTATTCTTACCTGGAAACCCCATGAACAGAGAAGCCTGGCAGGCTACAGTCCATGGAGTCAGACACCATTTAGTGACTGAACAACAGCAACAACAACATTTGAACTAAGAACTGAATGATACATTACAAGAAATCATGTTATGACCTGAGGAAAATTGTTCCAGGCAAACAAACAGCTAATGCAAAGTTCCTAAGAACAGAGATAGCTTGGATTATATAAGGCATAGAAAGAGGGTCCAGCAACCGGAATATAGTTAGAAAGGGGTGTTAATAGGCTGCCATTGATGATGACCCCTGATTATCAGCATCCCTGATGATCATTGATGACGCCTGCTGTGTCATCTGTATTGGGCAGGGATTGGTTTATATGACCAGTAAGATACAACAAAATTAATGTACATTACTTCTGAGATAAAGTTTTAAAAGATGCTGTGACTTCCTTCTCGGTTACTATTTTTTCTTTCTCTTGAATCATTTGCTCTGGGGAAAACCATATTGTGAGCAGCCCATGGAGATGCTCTCATGGAGAGGAAGTAAAGAGGAAGTACTCCTGCCAACAACCACGTGAGGGAGCCTTGAGTGTGTCTTCTACTGCCACACTAGTCTGAGATTATAACGATAGCCAACAGCTTGACTGAAACTTTTTAAAGACCTTGAGCCAGAACTGCTCAGCTAAGGTCCTCCCAGACTACTGACCCTCAGAAATGGGGTGAAATAAAAGCTTCTTATTAAGACCTCATATTTGGTGATACTTTTGTATAACAATGAATAATGAATATACAGAAGAAGAGTGGTCAGAAATGATGTGATGTAGGACTTCACAAACCTTGGCAGAGTTTGAATTAAGTTATTAAACTTAAGTTATCAAAGAACTTGAAACTATGATACTGTATACATGGACATCACTAGATGGTCAACACTGAGGTCAGATTGATTATATTCTTTGCAGCCAAAGATGGAGAAGCTCTATACAGTCAGCAAAAACAAGACCGGGAGCTGACTGTGGCTCAGATCATGAACTCCTTATTGCCAAATTCAGATTTAAATTGAAGAAAGTAGGGAAAACCACTAGACCATTCAGGTATGACCTAAATCAAATCGCTTACAATTATAAAGTGGAAGTGAGAAATAGATATTAGGGACTAGATCTGATAGGGCAACTGATGAATGATGGACGGAGGGTCTAGACATTGTACAGGAGACAGGGATCAAGACCATACCCATGGAAAAGAAATGCAAAAAAGCAAAATGGCTATCTGGGGAGGCCTTATAAATAGCTGTGAAAAGAAGAGAGGTGAAAAGCAAAGGAGAAAAGGAAAGATATAAGCATCTAAATGCAGAGTTCCAAAGAATAGCAAGGAGAGGTAAGAACAGCTTCCTCCATGATCAATGCAAAGAAATAGAAGAAAACAACAGAATGGGAAAGACTAGAGATCTCTTCAATAAGATTAGAGATACCAAGGGAACATTTCATGCAAAGATGGGCTCGATAAAGGACAGAAATGCTCTGGACCTAACAGAAGCAGAAGATATTAAGGAGAGGTGGCAAGATTACACAGGAGAACTGTACAAAAAAGAGCTTCACGACCCAGATAATCACTATGGTGTGATCATTCACCTAGAGCCAGACATCCTGGAATGTGAAGTCAAGTGGGACTTAGGAAGTATCACTATGAACAAAGCTAGTGGAGGTGATGGAATTCTAGTTGAGCTATTTCAAATCCTGAAAGATGATGCTGTGAAAGTGCTGCACTCAATATGCCAGTAAATTTGAAAACTTCAGCAGTGGCCACAGAACTGGAAAGTGTCAGTTTTCTTTCCAATCCCAAAGAAAGGCAATGCCAAAGAATTTTCAAACTACCACACAATTGCACTCATCTCACACACTAGTAAAGTAATGCTCAAAATTCTCCAAGCCAGGCTTCAGCAGTACGTGAACCGTGAACTTCCAGATGTTCAAGCTGGTTTTAGAAAAGGCAGAGGAATCAGAGATCAAATTGCCAACATCTGCTGGATCATCAAAAAAGCAAGAGAGTTTCAGAAAAAACATCTATTTCTACTTTATTGACTATGCGAAAACCTTTGACTGTGTGGATCACAATAAACTGTGGAAAATTCTGAAAGAGTTGGGAATACCAGACCACCTGACCTGCCTCTTGAGAAACCTATATGCAGGTTAGGAAGCAACAGTTAGAACTGGACATGGAACAACTGACTGGTTCCAAATAGGAAAAGGAGTATGTCAAGGCAAGTATATTGTCACCCTGCTTATTTAACTTACATGCAGAATACATCATGAGAAACGCTGGGCTAGAAGAAGCACAAGCTGGAATCAAGATTGCTGGGAGAAATATCAATAACTTCAGATATGCAGATGACACCACCCTTATGGCAGAAAGTGAAGAGGAACTAAAAAGCCTCTTGAAGAAAGTGAAAGAGGAGAGTGAAAAAGTTGGCTTAGAGCTCAACATTCAGAAAACCAAGATCATAGCATCTGGCCCATCACTTCATGGCAAATAGATGGGGAAATAGTAGAAACAGTGTCAGATTTTATTTTGGGGGGCTCCAAAATCACTGCAGAAGGTGATTGAAACCATGAAATTGAAAGACACTTACTCCTTGGAAGGAAGGTTATGACCAACCTAGATAGCATATTCAACAGCAGAGACATTACTTTGCCAACAGAGGTCTGTCTAGTCAAGGCTATGGTTTTTCCAGTAGTTATGTATGGATGTGAGAGGTGGACTGTGAAGAAAGCTGAGCGCCGAAGAATTGATGCTTTTGAACTGTGATGCTGGAGAAGACTCTTGAGAGTCCCTTGGACTGCAAGGGGATCCAACCAGTCCATCCTAAAGGAGATCAGTCCTGGGTGTTTATTGGAAGGAATGATGCTGAAGCTGAAACTCCAATACTTTGGCCGCCTCATGTGATGAGTTGACTCATTGAAAAAGACCCTGATGCTGGGAGGGATTAGGGGCAGGACGAGAAGGGGATGACAGAGGATGAGATGGGCGGATGGCACCACTCTTCCAGAGTTCCCTAGGTTTCCCTCTCTATCTACAAGCCCTTACTGGGACTTCTGCAACCACCTCTATAATGTGTATAACCATCCTATTCAATCCCTGTCATACCCATCAATATATTAAACTTGATGGACATGAGTTTGAGTGAACTCCGGGAGTTGGTGATGGATATGCTGCGATTCATGGGGTCTGGGCTACAAATAGAGATAGAACTGGCAAGAAATGCTAGTGATGGGGATGTCCTCAATTTACATGAATGCATGAAATCAATGAGACAAATAAAACGCAAGTAATTAATGAAAAAACAAATTACAAAAGTCCATCGAAAAGATGCAGCATCTCATTATTATTGGCAAAATTCAGCAATAACATTTGTTATATTGCATATTTTAAAACACCGATACAACTCTTCACTTACAAGAGTAGAAAACTATTTACTCTCATAAATTATAGATGTGCATGTAAATTGACATCAATTCTCTGAAGCTAATCTGTGACGTACATACATTTTGTTCCAGGGACTCAACTTCTAGGAATTTACCTTAAAGAGATATTTGTAATATTAATGAATAGTCATTGTTCATTGTGAAATTATTTATATTAGTGGAAAATTGATAGGATCTTCACGTTATATCTAGTGAATCATGCTTATGGTAAAATAAGGGTATCAGCGTGGTATGCTATCATGAATCCATGTATGTAAAACTGTACACCCATACCATATTCCCATAAGTGTATGTGTGTGTGTATGTGTGTGTTTGAGAGATAGCAAAGAGAGAAAAAGAGAGAGAGAGGAGGAGGAGATAGAACGGTTTGGAAGAATGTTTAGCAATTATGAATAGTTTGAATAGTAGATATGGAGATGATTTTTTACCGTCTTTAGATTTTTCTCTGTTAAAAGGTGCTTTGCCAGTATATTATTTAAGATGTTTCTCAAACAGACATTTTTTTTTAAGATAAGTTTTAGGGTCACAGCAAAATTGAGCAGAGGTGCTGAGACTTCCCACATACAGTACCCCTGGTCCCCATAAACACATGCCCTCCTTCATTATCAACACCGCTCATCAGAACAGTGCCCTTGTTACAGTTCATGAACCTATTGTACAGACAGGTCATTATCACCCAAATTAGTAGGTTACATGAGGGATTCCCTTTTGGTGTTGTACCTTCTGTGGGTTTGGAAAAGTATTTAATGACATCTGTCTGAAACCATGCACCTCCAATTGGGACTTGATCCCATGTGCCAGGACTCAAACCCAGTCGAAACTCAGGTGTGGACTTGAACCCACTGTCTTTTGATTAGAATCACTGACCTGGTGTCTGGACTTACTGAGGCTTGGGTTCTTTGTGTCTCAGCAAAGAAGGAATTCAGTAAGAATCAAAGTGAGTGACAAGAAGTAGATTTATTAATATTGGACGCTGGGAGATGCAGGTGGGTAGGCAAGGGGGTTCTGCCCTGAAGATTAAGTGTGGGCTACAATCAAAGGCAAGTGGGGTAGGGTGAAAAGACCACCTTCATCTTCATTCCTTGAGTAGCTGTCAGACTTACATCACTAGCTCCTCCTTCTTATCAGACAAGAGAATGTCTGACCCTGTGCAGTCAAACTAGGACTGTCATAAAGCTTATTTTATGCAAATTGACAGAAGAGTGGTAGCATTTTTCTTTCACTTAATGACCTAGGGCTTATCTTGTGCTTTACAGTTAAGCAATCTTGCTTCATTCTGCAATGTTTCTTGAGTGATCATTAACTTACAGTGGTCTCCCAGAGCTTCCTAGATTTCCCTTTCTATCTATAAGCCCTTACTGGGACTTCTGCAACTACCTGTATAATGTGTATGACTATCCTATTCAATCCCTGTCATACCCATCATTATATTAGCATGCAGGGTATTTCCACTGCTCTGAAAATCCTCTGTGCTCTGCCTCCTTATTCTCCCCCTTCACTAACCACTGGCAACCACTGACATTTTTACTGTCTCCATAGTATTGCCTTCTCCAGAACTGTCCTATAGTTGGGATCATACAGTATGTAGCCTTTTCAGCTTGCCTTCTCTCACTTCATAATATGTACTGAAGTTTCCTCTCTGACTTTTCATGACTTGATAACTCACTTCTTTTTATCACTGAAAAACACTCTGTTTGCTGGATTTACCACAGTTCATCCATTCATCAGCTGAAGGACAAGTTTTGGCAGTCGTAAGTAAAGCTGCTATAAACATTCCTGTTTAACTTTTTGTGTGGACATAAGTTTTTAACTCTTTTCTATGAATACCAAGACGTTTAATTATTGGACCACATTGTAAGAGTAGGTTTAGTTCTTTAAAAGAGCCCAAAATGTCTTCCAAGGTGACTATTCCCTTTTGTATTGCCATAGACAGTGCTGTATGTTCCTGTCACTTCTTATTCATCCTCTCCAGCATTGATGTGGTCAGTGTCTGGACTTTGACCATTCTGACAGGTGTATGGGCTTCCCAGGTGGCTCAGTGCTAAAGAATCTGCCTGCCAGGGCAGGAGACACAGGAGATACGGGTTGGATCCCTGGGTCAGGAAGATGCCCTGGAAGAAGAAATGGGAACCCACTCCAGTATTCTTGTCTGGGAAATCCCATGGACAGAGGAACCTGGGCAGGCTACAGTACAGGGTTTGCAAAGAGACAGGACTGAACATTTACATTTTCCTGGTGACCTAGGAAGTATAGAAATTCTCATATGGTTATTTTCTATCTGTGTGTCTTCTTTGGTGAAGTATTTCTTAAGGTGTTTGCCCTATATTTCAGTTGGGTTATTCATTTATTTATTGTTGACTTATAGGATTTCTTTGTATAGTTTGGATGACAGTCTTTTATCAGATGTGTCTTTTGCAGATTTTTCTCCAAGTCTGTGGCTTTTCTTCTTACTCTTTTCACAATGCCTTTGGCAGAACAGAAATTTTAATCTTAAAGAAGTCCAGTTTAGTCCTTCCTTCTTTTATAGACTGTGCCTTTGATCTGATATATTATTTATCCAAGTAAAAATAATCCATAGTGATTCACAGAAATGTAAAAAGTAAAAAAAAAAGCTAACTGAGGAGAATAGTGTTTTAAAATATTACCTTTATCTAGACTTCCTTGGCAGCCCAGTGGTTAAGACTCTGCACGTCTATAGTAGGAGTTGCAGGTTCACTTCCTAGCTGGGGAACTGCCATCCCACATACCTTGACATGGCCAAAAAAAAAAAAAAAGGTAAAATACTGCCTATGTTATAATTTTCTATTATAACAAATAACTGCAAATCAGCTCCATCACACTAGTCATTTCCTCTAAATATTTTATTTATAGTGATACTTTTGGAAACTTAGTACTCTATTTGTGTTTAATTTTGAGTCTGTTAGAAAACTTTCCTTTTATTGCTTTTAATTAGAGTAGAAAAAATATCGTAAGAATAATAAGAAACAAAACAGGATTTATCATTGAGGAGAAAATAAGATATCAAGACATGTAATAAAGAAGGAAAAAAAGAAAAAGATAAATACCCACTACAGATTTAGATATCAAATTCTCTAGTTTTCAAATAAATCAGGGGCTGTTCACAAGTGTTCCATAGCAATTGCTAAAATGATGTTTTTGTTCTGAGTCAATCTTTGCAAAACAATTTGGTTGGATTAAAAACTATTTTTCAAAAATTATTCTCACAGTAAATCTTCATTTATTCAAGTTCTGAAGTAGTAATAATAAGAAAATCATATCCATTGTAATATTGCTTTATCATTTTTGCTTTAAAAAGTGGCTAAGGGTAAAATCTAAAATCAGTAAGGCACTTCTTTTCATATTTATTTGATAGTAATCTATCTTGTTTAGGGGTTACTGGAGGTCTTAAAATGTCTAGCAATAACAGCCATATGAAGTGGCTTCCTTTTGTATTTATTAGTCTTATTCACATGCAGTGTCTCATGTTACACTTACCATAATGTGGGATAGCTTTGATTAATCCTTTCCATTTGGAAAAATAAGACAGCTGAGGCGCAGAAAGGTTGAATGACTTGTCCGGCATTAAAATCTAGTCTGTAGTGGAGCAGAAAAATACAGAACCCACAACGAGGTAACATCATGTCCCTTTTGATTTCACTGTTGACTAAGGACAGAACATTCTGTCTTAGGGCCTCCCTGGTGACTCAGCAGTAAAGATTCCACCTGCAGTACAGGAGACATGGGTTAAATCCCTGGGTTGGGAAGTTTCTCTGGAAAAGGAAATGATAACCCACTCCAGTATTCTTGCCTGGAAAATCCCATGGTCGGAGGAGCCTGGTGGGCTACAGTCCATGGGTTCACAAGAATCCAACTTAGCAACTAATGAGCCACAACCACGTTAAGTTTGAAAAGGGGCTTTCCAGCCCAGGATCTCGGCCTACGTTTTTCTCCCAACATAATAATCCCCTCAGTTGCTGTGTTTTCTATTTAGTTTCTGTTTTGAGTAGAACTTGGCTTTGTTTATTCAGTGTAAAAATAACTTTGTCCGAGTCCCAATACATTGTATTTGCTTCACATAAGCTTTCAAGGCAGGACTATAGTCTTAAGGAGTTTACAGAAGTGATTGTGGATATAACACAGTTTAGAGAAAATGCTCAGCAGAAAGGCAAACTCTTCATCAAGTGCGTTCATAATTGGTATTTTGAGCCTTATCTCTTTAGCACTACCTAGTGGATATGGTATGAACTGACTTTGCATCAACCTTGGTAAATTCCTAGGATTTAAATATATATGTTGTAGTAAACATTCTGTTTATTTTCTTTAATCTGGTCTCTTCAGAATCTTATTCATAACGTACCACTTAGGTTTTACCTAGTATTGTTCTATTGCTTGTTTGTATTTTTAACAAACATTTCGATATTCCCAACATAGATTATAGGGCCTTGGAACACATACATTGCACATGGTGATTGGAAATACGTGTTCACTGAGTTAAGCACCTGTAGTCTAAGAATAATTATGTAGTTTATTTCAATCCTGTTTACTTATTTTGTTCATTTTTTAATATTACCTCACAAAAAATGCCCTTATGTTTGAAAAGTCAAATTGTTTAATTGATTCAGAATCACATATTTTTAAAATGTAATTTGGCTCATACATTTTTTTTTTCAAAGGACATTTGTTAAAATGTACTGTGTGCAAGCTTTAAGTCTTACTCAGGAATTCTGCAAGGTCAGGCCATATTTTTAGACAACTGAATTACTTTCACAGTTTAATTTCTCTTGTAAAACTTGAAAAACAGCAATCTAGAATACATTTGGCCATCAATGGCACTTTTAATTTTGAAGCTATACCGAAGCAATCAAACTACTATCCAAATGGTTGTCAAAAATGAGTATGCTAATTGAAAATCTCTAGCTATGAAATTAAGTGCTGTAGCTTTTTTTTTCTTATCAAGCAGAGATAAAAACTGTATAAAAAAGGTGGATTTTAAGGTGAATTAAATTATTAAGTTGTATAAGTGGGCCAATATTTGAAAGTCACACAGTAGATGGATGTTCTAATTTCTAACTTGTTGTGAAGATAGCATAGAATTTGGGATAAGGACATTTATTTCTGCCTGGATCTAAAATTCTTTACTGGCATAGCTCTTGAAACTTCTTATTTTCAGTTGGATTTGGAGGACTGTCTAGAACACAAAATATTAAATTTCAGAAATAATAAATAAAATAATGTCTTTGACTATGGTTATAGTTTCTAGTTTTATTTTTAGTATTTGTTTCTGGTGACTAAATAAGTATAAAAGTAACATAACATATATGCAAAGACTGTTTAGTTGCTAGGCTCACTGCTACTATAAAAAGGTAAGAATGCTTTTTGCAATTTCTGAAATATATAATTAGATTTAATTGGAAAGAAAACATCTAGCTTTTAAAATACTTTCTAATGATAGGCATGGTATGAGTAAGATACCATTCTACTGTTTAAGATTCATCATTTGAATGGCTAATTAAATACGGTTCTGCTCTTATTGGAAACTCTTGAAAAAGGCAATTCAAATATTTGAAATGTGTCAGTGTGTGTGTGTGTGTGTGTGTGTGTGTGTGTGTGAAACTGCTTCAGTTGTGTCTGACTCTTTGAGACCCCATGGACTGTAGCCCAGCATACTCCTCTGTCCATGGGATTCTCCACGCAAGGATACTGGAGTGGGTTGCCATGCCCTACTCCATGGGAACTTCCTGACCCAGGGATCAAACCAACTTCTCTTAAATTCTTTACCACTGGCAGCCAGGTTCTTAACCACCTGGGAAGCCTATATATATATATATAATATTTTAATATAAATATTTTCTAAATTAATGAGTTACCTTTCATAAGATGAAAATGAACTTTTTTTCCTGAATAGAGGCAAATTACAGTAATTCTATTTTTAATCACTAACATTCTATCCCTTATTTTATTTTAGTGTTTGTTGAAATAAAGTGATTGTTAAAATTTAGTGATAATACTCCTTCCATTGAATTATTTCTTTCATCTTATTTTTTACATGACTGTAAGATTTTTAACAACTTGTTGAACATCTGAAAGCTTACTCATTAAGCTTGAACTTTCAGATAAATGCATAGTCAATCCATTGATTCAATCCTAGTATTATTTTGTTTTCCATTTTTATTAACTTTCTGAGGACAGGAATTCATCTCCTTATTCCCCAGCTCTTAACACAATATTTGGCATATAGAATCTCACTTAAAATTCAAAGAGAGTTGCCCTAAACACAGAATAACAGTTAGGATAGGTAAAGGAGAAATAGAGTGTGTATTTCTTGTCTAAAATTCATACTAAGCATGAAATATCACACACGTATAGTCATTCTTCAAATTCAAGAATGTAATGAAAAAAATATTTCCCAACA
This sequence comes from Oryx dammah, assembly GCF_014754425.2. Taxonomy (NCBI): domain Eukaryota; kingdom Metazoa; phylum Chordata; class Mammalia; order Artiodactyla; family Bovidae; genus Oryx; species Oryx dammah. The sequence continues at coordinate 140,901,803 of NW_024070186.1, forward strand.
TGTTTTATAAATTATGATATTAAAACATCAAATTATTATAATTCTAGACTTTTAATAAAAGTAGTGGGGAATATATTCTGTGAATTATTTTTTGAAAATATTATATTCTAAGATTTTATTAAAACGTTTATTTGGAGACGGCATCTTTTCTACAACAAAGTATCATCAAACACTGTTCTTGAGATGGGGGAAAAGAATACGTGACTGAATACTGACTCTTAATATTTATGGGTAGAGCAAATGTAATACTTTAAACTAGTAGCCTCAGTTCTTTGAGTACATACTGCAGTAATCACAGAACTGATTAGAGTATCAGAAACTTAGGAAAAAAGTGTTCAGGTATAGTGTGTGTTTTATACCACCAGTCGAATAAAGGGGTATATCTAAGTACTATACAAAGAGGAAATCCAATGCAAATATTATTTCAGGAAAAAAAATTTGTGTGCTTTGTTTAAAAAGCAACAAAGTTAATTCATAAACTACAGTTTCAAGGAAAGGATTATTGTCCCCCCCCCAAAAAAAAAAAAAGCACATGCTTGCTTTGATCTGAGAAAGGAAATTGGTGTTGTTTAACGGCTCAGTCGTGGCTGACTCTTGTGATTCCATGAACTGTAGCCTACTAGACTCCTCTGTCCATGGAGTTTTCCAGGCAAAAATAGTGGAGCAGTTTGTTATTTCCTTCTCCAGGATCTTCCTGACCCAAAGATTGAACCCAAGTCTCCTGCATTGGCAGGTGGATTCATTACCACTGAGCCACCTGGGAATAACAAATTGTAGTGATTATATTTTTGCAAGTGTCAATTATTCTATTTTATTTTATGGTTCATACAGTACTGCTCTTTTAAAATAGAAATCCTTATTTCAATAGTGAGATTTGGACTAGAATTGTACATTAAAAATTAAAAACACAGAGACATTATTTAATGCTGTGGGTTTGGATGTGAGAGGGAAAATGAATGGCAGAAAAGATCCCAGGCTAAGTTTCAGGACATTCCAGCACGTGGAGGTCTGGAAGATGAAGATCATTTCACAAGAGCAATGAAGACTGAAATGGAGAAGCAAGAGAGGATTGCTCCAGAAGTAAAGTGATTCAAGGAGGGAGAAATTGTGGATTATAGTACAGGTCATGGTGGATCAGATACAGAGGTGGAGCAAGGAGAGAGCCAAAGTAGGTGGTTCAGAAACCAGATAGCTGATAGATTGGATGGATGATGAAGGCAAAAGTTTTCTTCTGACTTTACTATTTCTTTTTTTAGTATAAATTTATTTATTTTAATTGGACGTTAATTACTTTATAATATTGTATTGGTTCTGCCATATATCAACATGAATCCGCCACAGGTATACACATGTTCCCCATGTTTTGCAACTTTAGAGGCCCATTCATCAGACAATTGTAAGGAGGTGAGAAGGACTGTTTGAGGTTTGAGGAAAGTGAGGAAGGCATGGAGAATTCAATACTCAGAGCTCAAGTGGTCTAAGGAGATTCTCTGTTCTCTCATTGGTTTGTGCATTTTCTAAAGCAAAAACTGAGGTCTGTAATCATTGGACATAAAGTGTGATAGATATCTTCTGGCTTAGTAGATTAATGTTTATTGTGTGAATTATTGAACCATTAATTTAATGAATCACACAATAATTGTTTCAAGCCTGTTTTATTAATATCTTAAATAGCTGAACAACTTTAATACATTATCACTTTATGTAACATAATTCCATGTCACACAAAAATTTAATTTTCTGTTTACTTTCTGTGTTAAAACAAAATTCACTGTTTTTAACATTTGAAGATTTTTTTGCCCTTTTTAAAGATGTATTATATAATGAGTTATTGTATTATATTTTTACATTGCCATTCTTTTCTCCCTTACTATCTCAGTTTTCCTTTCTTACCTAAAATATATTTTGCTTTTTCCCCCCGTATATTCTGTCGTAAATTCTGGATTTTGTATTTAGAAAATTATATATATATATATATTTGCTTATGGAGAATAAAGAAGCAGCTTAAAAAAGTGACTATTTTTCTGAAGGCCTGACCCGTCCTTCTCGTTTTTTCTCTTATTTGTTTCTATTACAACTTCTATCGATAGTGCTGATTTCCTATGTGAAATAAAATTGAACCATAACAGGCAGCTGGGATGTACCTTAAATACACCTCAAAGTGAATTGAAATGTCTCAGTTCCTTCTCATACTTCAAAGGCTGCAGGCACTTCTCTCTGGCAGTTATTTTGTGACACTGATTGCCAGATGATATGGGTCCTGAGAAACTCCATTTAAGAAATGTATGAAGAGATAGCTGTATCAGTCTGTCACCATCAGGCCTTATCACCTATAAGCAAGTGGTCAAGCTTAAAGAATAGTGCAGATCATAAAGAATGCCCAAAGCAGATTATGATAGGAGATTGGACAGAAAGATGGAACACGTCGCCTCGGATTCATCTGTACACTCTAGAATCAATAACAGGTATTAATAAAATATATATTTTGCGACCTCCTTAAGCTACTTACACTTAGAACTGACTTCATAGGATTATAAAGAATACAGTGCATTCTGTTGCTTTCCTATACATGTTCCTGAACCTAGAACACGTTATTTTCCTGCATATGACTATTCTTCCACAAAACTGCTTTATCTGAGTTAGTATAAGATATTGGAGCTTTTAAAATTGAAAACCTATCCAGTGGTTGTCACATAGAGGAAATACTCTAGATCCATGGCCTAAAATTTTCAGGGGATGTGAGAGTTAGAGAAGCTGTATTCATAATAATACTTAGACAGTAATTGGACTTTTTCAGTGTATTGATCTTTTCACTAGTGGTGCAAAGCAGAGGTGGGCAAAACTGGCCCCCTAAGCAGGAATCAAACAATGGTGTGAAATTGTTCTTGTGGTCACTTGATTCTTCCCTATCATATAATATCAGGGAGAAAAAAGGCAATTTTAATTTAAGAATGTTTTTTAAGAAGCAGTAAAATACAGTATAGTTTTGCATTTCAACACTTGACTATACATTTTTAATATTCAGTGTAACAAAATTGAAACTATAATGTGTACAAATCATTTCTGCTGCAAACAAAGATAGAATAATTATCTTGAGCAAGAAGCAAGGGTAGCTTGCTTGTGAGCTGCAAAGGTAGCTTGTGAACTAAACTAGCTTTTTTATTTTTGTTTGTAATAGGAATATTATTCTTACTTGGAAAATGACTGATAAAGTATTGCTATTCATATTTGAGTATTTGACTTCCCTGTTCCCTCATCCCAGAAATAAGGTATTTTGTCACTTCAGGGAAACTACTGACAGTTACTGCTGACAGTATTTGTTGTAATTTATATAATGTGTGCTTTTAATCAATTTATCCTAAACAGTGAGAATTAGACTGCATTATGAATATGATGTGGAATTTTTGTCCAATTATTTATCTCTGGTTTTGAGTCTTAATGCCTCTTTTGCTTTGATTGACCTTCTGGAAAGTCAGTGCAAATATTAGTTGTTTTTTTTTTTTCTGTGAATAACATTATTAGATAGCCTTCACTTCAAATTATATGACATCAGCTTTATACTACTTGCTTTATTTTAGACTTGAGACAGTATAAAGGTACCACCTCATTCTCTGACTTTACTGTTGAGTTATAATCACTTATATAAGTTAGCTAATTTTGCTGTTTTTTTCATCCCTCACTTTTCTCCCTTTTAAAGTCTGTGTTTCCATAATATATTCTAACTAGATAGTTTATGAGTTCCTATGAACCAAACACCTCCAAGTTTATGATAATTTATAAACTATAATAAATAGTTCCATAATATAATCCCATAATATTTATCCTTTAAGTTTCTCTTTCAGATTACACCTAATTCCCCAAGATCCTGATTCTCTGCTCAAATTTTGAGAGAAGTGTATGGCAAGTTTCCCTTGAGAATCTCCAGGCATATACAAACTTGAGAGCAACATCAAACATCTGTTCTCTTATTCTTCTTCTCATGTTATTCTTTAAAAGTCCTTTATCCTGTGTAAAACCTCCATTCTTTAAACAGAATGTTGGCTTTGAAAAGCAATATATCATTTGTTCTATACCGCACATTTAAAAATATCATTTGTAAATTGTAGTTGGTTTTACATGATTGTTTCTAAAGTTGATTGGGAATACAAATGTAATCATGTGCTAATGGGTCTCTTGGGATATAACCCTTAGTTTACAAGGGTCGGTGTTAATGCTCTGTTGAGGGAACAAGTTAGTAACAACAGTGGAGGTGTCATCTGTGCCAAAGGCTGACTCTTAAATCTAACGAGGGTGGCACAAGATGTGGCTTAGCCTATCTCAGTGATGCTAAAAGAACTGAAGAGTGGTTAATCAGGAGCTGTCCCAGTGAACCTCTGAGCAATGACTTTTGGGGGGATAGGGAGAGTAGGACAGTGAAGAGCAGGCCAAAAAGAGCAGAGGGTTTCCCAGGACTTCCACATCTTCAAACAGAACACCTCTGCGTTTTTTCTTTTTTCCTAATAACCTTTACTCATTCTGTCTATTGATTTCATTTGAAGACAAAATTTCCCTGCAGGAAAAATGTGAAAAAAAAATGGAAGGAAGTCTGGAATAATGACTCCTCTGGGTCAGTGTTACATTTGCTTGGGAATGTGCTCAATGCTGTGCTCAGTCACTTCGGTCACGTCCGACTCTTTGCACCCTGCGGACCGTAGCCCTCCAGGCTCCTGTGTCCATGGGATTCTCCAGGCAAGAAAACTGGAGTGGGTTGCCAGCCCTCCTCCAGGGGTTCTTCTCAACCCAGGAATTGAACCCATATCTCTGTTGTCTCCTTCTTGTAAGCAGTTTCTTTACATACTAAGCCACCTGGGAAGCCCATTAGCGTACTAAGACCCCCTAAACCTTGTTCCCATTAACTCATGGTTATCAGAATGTGGAGAAGCAAACCTACAGATCTGTCTTCTGACTGCCTTCATAAGGCATGTCACTGGTCTATTGAACTGCACACAGGCCTTCTGAATGCATGGTTTCTCCAGCCTTTCAGAGCCCCTTAAACTGCTGCTGTAAGTGACCTATAAAGTAAGCAGATATTGCTCGGGAATACCTGCTAGTTAATGGCAGGTGAAAATGACATTGTATGAGAAATCCTATTCTATCCTTGCGGCACTGCTCTTCAGTGTCTGCCCCTGCATGCTCACTCACCATTTAGCATCTTTATTCTTTACTTACCATTAAATACTCAGGATACAGATTCTATAGGACTTGGTTAAGTTAAACTAAAATATTAAAAACTTTAACTCTATTTTCAGTGAGCTTCCCTGGTGGCTCAGAGGTTAAAGCATCTGCTTGCAATGTGGGGGGACCTGGGTTCGATCCCTGGGTCGGGAAGATCGACTTGAGAAGGAAATGGCAACCCACTCCAGTATTCTTGCCTGGAGAATCCCATGGACAAAGGAGCCTGGCGGGCTATAGTCCACGGGGTCACAAAGAGTCGGACACGACTGAGTGACTCCACTTCACTATTTTCAGTTCCTCTCTGTATTTAATTCTTAACTACATCTGTCTTAGAAGTGAGAATATTAGATCCATTCTTGTTCTAATGGCCAGGTTAGTGGTTACAACTGCTGTTCTCACAGATTGTTGTTCAATTGCTAAGTTGCGTCCAACTTTGTGGCCTTATGGACTAAGATCTGTTACCAGCTCCTTGGATAGGTTCATGTAATGTTTCTGAATAAATTATCCTTTTTCTGGTTACAGAGTCTTTTAAGAAAATCTTCCCTGACATGACCTTTCCCAGATCACTATAATACACTCCTATATTAGGCTTCAATTTCTCATTATTTCGATAATCATGGCTCTAAAAACCTCCTTCTCAACAATTATACATTATTTTCCTGAATGTGTGCTGTGCTTGGTTGCTCTTTTGTATACAGTTCTTTGCAACCCCATGGACCATAGCCCCGGAGAAGGAAACGGCAACTCACTCCAGTATTCTTGCCTGAAGAATCCTGTGGACAGAGGAGCCTGGTGGGCTGCCATCTATGGGGTCACACAGTTGGATACGACTGAAGCGACTTAGCATACGTGCATGCATTGGAGAAGGAAATGGCAACCTACTCCAGTGTTCTTTCCTGGAGAATCCCAGGGACAGAGGAGCCTGTTGGGCTGCTGTCCATGGGGTCGCACAGAGTCGGACACGACTGAAGTGACTTAGCAGCAGGAGACCATAGCCCACCAGGCTTCTCTGTCTAGAGGGATTCTCCAGGCAAGAATACTGGAGTGGGTTGCCGTGCCCTCCTCCTATCACTTAAGCATCAATTAGGTAATTGTTGTTTTGATGCAACCCACTCCAGCATTCTTGCCTGGAGAATTCCATGGACAGAGGCACCTGGTAGGCTACAGTCCATGGGATCGCAAAGAGTCGGACACGACTGAGCAACTTCATTTCACTTGACTTCATACATTTTGTTTAAATCTATGTCAGGTTTTTTTTTTTTTTTAATATTTTTGTACCTGTTTGGCCCATTTAGCCTCCTGAGTGCTCAAAAAATAATTGTTCACTGACTGACTCAACACATAAGTTTGTGTAGACTCCGGGAGTTGGTGATGGACAGGGAGGCTTGGCATGCTGCAGTCCGTGGGGTCGGAAAGAGCTGGACATGACTGAGGGACTGAACTGAACTGAACACATACTTGAGAAATAAACTAATCAGATAAATAAATTAAAATTGCAAGGCCATAGTCTTTAAACAGCCACCTGCACTATTAGTTATATAAACTCTGTTCTATCATCATTTTTTTTAACCTGTGAAGACTTATTGAGGATCAGTGGAACTGTTGCTTAAACTTCAAAGAATATCATACTTTATGAGTACATTTTGCAAATACTCAGTTTGTGAATTCACATTTAAGTGTGTGTGTTTCCTTGATTAATGGCCATTTTCTTCACTTGATTTTAAGTTCTAAGAAGACAAAGCCTGTGTTCTATTTAATTGACAGTTAAAATAAGGACACGATTCAATATAAGGCACATATAAAAACTTATCCAAATTCTGTTTAATGACTGAACTAATGAATAGATGAATGAAATTAAGTTGTATGGTATTCATGACTTTTATTTTACTAATAGAACTAGAAATAACTGCACAATTTTTAGGAATAACTTTTCAAATCTAAATGGAAAAAAAATCTCTCAGAAATGCTAAAATTGGGAAAAATCCTCAGTTTTCCTTTGTTAACATGCTTACCTATTAAAGTTCTTACGAAAACTTTCAGCAACAAATAATAAAGTTCTTGTGATGATGTTCTTCAAAATGAAGTACCATCACTTTCCTTTTACTTGCTCAGTGTCTTTGACTGGATAAATGAATTGCTTCATCAACAGAAAATGAGTTCAAGTCCTCATTATTTGTTACAAACAACCACCCAGACATAAAGGAGGCACCATATGATTTAGTCTCACAATAAGTTGAAGAACAAATGCCTGAATAGTCCAGGAATGGGAGAGGTTATCCTATCTTCCTGCAGATTGAGTGATTTGAACTGAATCTTGAAGACTTAGCCAATTCAGACAAGCTAAGAGCAAGAATTGAGAGACATTGTAGGTGGAACAAATTCACCAAGGGAAGACATGCCTTATTCCATACTGTATGCATCTGCACTGCTCAGCAGCCATGCTGATAGGTGCATAGGCTGAAGCAAAGTCTTTTGGTTTGTTTGGTTTTTTTTTATCCTTTTTTTTCTTCCCCCATCCATTCTTTATTTATTTCCTCCTATCTTCTTCCATCTTTTTCTTCCCCCACCTCATCCTTCTATTTTCTTTCCCAGCATTTTCACTAATTCATATCCCCTTCTCCCTCTGCACCTCCAACAAACAATCCCTTTTGCACCAATGGATTTAGGCTGTTTGAGAAGTTCATGTTCACTCTCTCCACACTCCCTAATTTCTAAAATAAAAAGATAGATACCCCTCCTCAATGCTTCTATAAGTCCATATTGGCAAGAAATAATAATGTTTATTATAAGGTACTAAGTTTTGGACTAGTGATTACTAATGTTAGGTTACCTCTAGTCATTCTCATCTCACTTTATTTCATTTTGTTATTGTTTCATTTTATGATTTCTGTGTTTGTTTCCTTTTCATTTTATTTCATTTTGAGCATACTGTGGATTACTTTTCAAAAGTTCTACTGTAATTTTTCATTTGGAAGATTATGATACTGCATTTGAACTTCATTCAGAGCAAGATAATTGGGTATTATCCTTCAGTTTTAATTCTTTTTATATGTCCTCCTTAGCATAATGATTACTTCACAGTAATATTATAGTTCTTTCCTTACTTTAATTAATGTCACATCTCAATTCTAAGTGCTTGTTTTCAGCCCCAGGGTACTAATTTCATATCTTGTTTCTTAAATTAGCTGGCTATAAGCTCAGATTTCTGGTGGTTATGATAGTTATACAGCTATTTCGTGTCCCCATCAATAAGAAGAAATTAGTGTTTTAATGAAGGGTTTTCTGCTATTCTGTTAGGTATTTGATTTGAAAAGAACTGTGGTATTGTTTCATGGCCTTAAGTTGCATATTAAGTAATAATTGCTCTGAAGCTAATATATATTTGTTATTGCTAATATCATTCATAGATTATAAAAATGCACAAAAACTAATCAGATGTGTTTTAAAGTAACTGTTTTATTTTATTGTCCTATTTAATAAGCCAATATAAAAAATAATGCAATTTTCTTGGAAGCCTAAAGATTTGTTTGTGAACTCAGGTTTTTCTTTGGTAATAATATCTGTGAACAAAAGAAAAAGACATTCCCTAGAGATATGTTATTACCACTACATCTAAACTTTTAGGAAACATAGTTCCAAGTGTGGCTTATGGATATATAAATTATAATGTTTATATTTATTTTATTGAAAGTTTTGAGTCTCAAAACATTAATATTTAGCTGGTTATTAAAAGAAACTGTATTATTTGTATTCAAGAACAGTCTTTTTACTTTGACTTATATTTTTGCAAAATCCCATTGTGACTGTAACCTGCCTTGGTCCCTAAGCACTGATTTTTCTCTATTATGCTATCTCAGTGTTTGATTTGTTGCTCAGTTGGTAGTGATGATTATAGTGAAGCTCCATCTTTGTTTTGATAATTGTTTTAATATGCTACCTTGTTTAGTTAAGTTTTCCCTCCTATATTTGTTCCTTGTGGGTTATAAAGAATGGGAGATATGTTCTTAGGTTTCATTATTTTATGAAGTGGGATAATAATGCATGTTCTAAATATAGATATTTTGCTGGGCTTCCCAGGTGGTGCTAGTGGTAAAGAAACTGTCTGCCAATGCAGGAGATATGACAGACACAGGTTTGATCCCTGGCCTGGGAAGATCCCCTGAAGAAGGGCATGGCAACCCACTCCGGTATTCTCTCCTGGAGAATCCCCATGGACAGAGGATCCTGGTGGGCTACAGTCCATGGGGCTGAGAAGTGTCAGACACGACTGAAGCAACTTAGCACAGCATAGATAATTTGTTGTATTAACAGGTTTATCAATGATTTTCAAGGATAATGACACATATATTCAGGAATTCCCAGAATTTTATTTAAAATGAGAAGTTGTGAAGGAAAATGATGTCACTTGAATGCTGGCAGTCATTATATATTGATTAAGCTTCAAAGATTTTCAATGAAGCAAAAAATAATTTTAAGTTGGGATAGAAAATGAAATGTGTGTGTGTGTGTGTGTGTGTGTGTGTGTGTGTGTATCTCCCTAGGACATGATAAAAAGATGGTGTTGGAAGCATGAGATGAGAGCACATGGCAGGTAAGTGTGTATATTTGCAAGCAATGGAGGCTCTTTATTGAGAGCCCCTGTAATAAAAAGAAACTAAATTCTACAGGATGGGGATAAAGTCCAGCTTGATCCAACATGGAGAGAAAACATAGTGGCATTTTTAAAAGCAATGAAAGTTTAAAAATTGATCTTTATTTGTGTATTGTTCAAGAATTTACTGAGCTTATATTTTTATATATCTGTTGAATTTTTCTATAGCTCATTGATATTTCATATGATCATTATTTATAATATTATGTTTAATATTTCAGAAATTCATTTCAAATATGGAAGTTTCTTTTCAGAAAATAATGAATGATTACACTCTGACAATGTTAATTTCAACAGCTACTAAGTAGTGCAAAGAGCATCACAGATTCTTCCTTTTTTCTTCTTTTCCTCTTTTTTTGTCTTTCAGCTATTTATTAAGGGTTATTCTTTAAACTTTATTTCAGGAAGTTCTATAATATCTGAATAATTAATATTGAGGAGAGATTGGATAAAATTGGTATTGCTCTATGAGAGTCCCTTAGACAGCAAGGAGATCAAAGCAGTCAATCATAAAGGAAATCAACACTGAATATTCATTGAAAGGACTGATGCTAAAGCTGAAGCTCCAATAGTTTAGCCAATACTTTGATGCAGAGAGCCAGCTGACTAGAAAAGACCCTGAAGCTGGGAAAGATTAAGGGCAGGAGGAGAAGGGTTGACAGAGGATGAGTTGGCTGGATGGCATCACGGACTCAGTGGACATGAGTTTGAGTAAACTGGGAGATAGTGAAGGACAAGGAACCCTGGCATGGTGCAGTCCATTGAGTTGTAACAAATAGAACATGACTTGGTGACTGAACAACAAATAAATGCCAAATAATACGGAAAAATTGTGTGTCATAATTTTACATTAATATTAAATCTTGAATAACTGTTGTACTTCCCCGGTGGCACAGATAGTAAAGCGTCTGTCTACAATGCGGGAGACCCGGGTTCGATCCCTGGGTCGGGAAGATCCCCTGGAGAAGGAAATGGCAATCCACTCCAGTACTATTGCCTGGAAAATCCCATGGACAGAGGAGCCTAGTAGGCTACAGTCCATGGGGTCGCAAAGAGTCGGACACGACTGAGCAACTTCACTTCACTAACTGAGTTGGACTCTTGTTATGAATAGTAAAGCTATGAAATTTAGTCTTCTATATTTATTAAGCAATTAATATGTATCTAGATATGATCAAGGATATCAAGCAATTATGATCCTTCTTTAAAGTTCAGATCTCTTAGTTAAAGAAAAGAGAATCCATTCTAACCAGTGTAAAGACAGAAAAAAAAAATATTTATCATGGATTATAGCTTGCTCACCGAAGTGTTTGTATGGATGATGGAAAAGGCTATATATAGGCTGAGCCTGCAGGAATTCCTGCCAGATCATGCTGTTTAAGTGACCCACCTATGGGTCTGTTGCTTTTGTCATGATATATCAGGAAGCTAAAACCACAGCTGTGGGCTGCTGATTCACAAGGCTTCAGAAACAGATCGAAGGGAAAAGGACATTCATTGAGCTGGATCCGAAAAACTTATTTCTACCTTTTTCCAAGAACAAATATGAAATGTAAGAATATGGGTTATCAAGAAAGAATAAGCAATATATTCTGGTGAGGATTTGGCCAGGTTGGGCTTTAGAAGGCTTTAGAAGGAACTAAAATCTGTTAATATTATTAGTGGAATTCTGGTAATGCTTAGAAGCTATGAAATTATACACCAGAATTGGCAAACAATTTTAGGCTAGGAAAAGAAACTGCAGTCAACATTTTATCTGGAAGAACTTTGTCATATGTTTGTACCTGCATAATGGAATAATTTAATATATCATGATATATTTATTGTTAATTAATTTAACATAATCTGGTAAAATGATTAACATGGAATGATGCATAGTTCCATATTGTGTAAAAGACCCAAGTACTCTACATATTATATACAGCCTGAGTTTTCCTGGAATAGGCAATCTAGAACCCTAATTTTAATAACAGGCAGAATAAAAATAATGTTGAATACTTTTTTCACAGTTCATCATTTCTCCTTGCATTAGTTCTGAATTTCCACAATAATGTTATGCAAAAAGCTGTCCCAATAATTACTCAGGTAAAACATAAACTATCATTCCTCACAGTTCTGTGGATGGACAAAGTAGTTGGTCCAGTCTAAGTCCCCAGTGACTAATCTAGGCTGGACTTGCACAACCTGTAGTCATTAGGTTGACTGGAAACTGGCTGAGTCTTTATGCAAAATAGTTGACACTTTTTGTCCACACAAAAACCTGCACACACATGTCTGTAATAGCTTTATTCACATTTACCATTACTTGAAAGCAACTAAAATATCCTTCAGTGAATAAATGGATAAATGTGGCACATCCAGACAATGAAATGTTATTTACCTTTTAAAAGAAAGACACTGTTAGGCCATGGAAAGTCATAGAGGATCCTAACATGCATTACTGAAAGAAGGCAATCTGAAAAGGCTGCATATCATATGATTCCAAGTAAGTGACTTTAAGGAAAAAGGTATAAAATTTAATGTAGTAAAGATCAGTGGTTGACAGTGGTTAGAAAGGAAGGAGGGATAAGTAGGTGGATCATAGAGAAATTTTAGGGCAGTGAAACTAATCTGTGTGATACTGTGCATATGTTATTATACGTTTCTTCAAATCCATAGAATGTGTAACAAGAAGAGTGAACCCTGAAGTCAACTATGGACTCTGAATAGTAGTGATGTGTCAGTGTAGGTTCATCAGTTGTAGCAAACGTTAACACTCTGGTGACAGACATTCATAATGGAAGAGTTTTTGCATGCACTGGAGTCGAGAATATATGGAATATCTATCTTCTGCCCACTATGGCTGTGAATTTAAAACTGCTCTAAAACATATCTATTTGAAAACTAAACAATATGTCTACATTTTTCTACTTTAACACATGTTTGATTTTATGTTCTACTTTTCTTCATTCTAAATCCTGTGCTTCAACCACAGCAGGATCCTCTATGATCCACCTCCCAGAATTCTGGAAATAAAAGCAAAAATAAACAAATGGGACCTAATTAAAATTATAAGCTTCTGCACAACAAAGGAAAATATAAGCAAAGTGAAAAGACAGCCTTCCGAATGGGAGAAAATAATAGCAAATGAAGCAACTGACAAACAACTAATCTCAAAAATATACAAGCAACTCCTGCTGCTCAATTCCAGAAAAATAAACGACCCAATCAAAAAACGGGCCAAAGAACTAAATAGACATTTCTCCAAAGAAGACATACGGATGGCTAACAAACACATGAAAAGATGCTCAACATCACTCATTATTAGAGAAATGCAAATCAAAACCACAATGAAGTACCACTTCACACCAGTCAGAATGTCTGTGATCCAAAAATCTGCAAACAGTAAATGCTGGAGAGGGTGTGGAGAGAAGGGAACCCTCCTACACTGTTGGTGGGAATGCAAACTAGTACAGCCACTATGGAGAACAGTGTGGAGATTCCTTAAAAAATTGCAAATAGAACTGCCTTATGACCCAGCAATCCCATTGCTGGGCATACACACTGAGGAAACCAGAACTGAAAGAGACACATGTACCCCAATGTTCATTGCAGCACTGTTTATAATAGCCAGGACATGGAAACAACCTAGATGTCCATCAGCAGATGAATGGATAAGAAAGCTGTGGTACATATACACAATGGAGTATTACTCAGCCGTTAAAAAAGAATACATTTGAATCAGTTCTGATGAGATGGATGAAACTGGAGCCGATTATACAGAGTGAAGTAAGCCAGAAAGAAAAACACCAATACAGTATACTAACACATATATATGGAATTTAGAAAGATGGCAATGATGACCCTGTATGCAGGATAGCAAAAAAGACACAGATGTGTATAGTGGACTTTTGGACTCAGAGGGAGAGGGAGAGGGTGAGATGATTTGGGAGAATGGCATTGAAACATGTATAATATCATGTAAGAATCGAATTGCCAGTCTATGTCTGATGCAGGATACGGCATGCTTGGGGCTGGTACACGGGGATGACCCAGAGAGATGTTGTGGGGAGGGGGGTGGGAGGGGGGTTCATGTTTGGGAACGCATGTACACCCGTGGTGGATTCATGTCAATGTATGGCAAAACCAATACAGAATTGTAAAGTAAAATAAAAAAAATAAATAAATAAAAATAAAAAATAAATCCTGTGCTTCATGATATGGTTAGTGATTTAACCTGGAGTGCTGTAGTAGGATGTCACAAGTCTTGAATGAACTTCATAGTTGATTCATTTTCAGATTTGGTAAAAAGAAATGCAGGAAGGGGACTTAAGTAAATACCTCACTCCTTTTTTCACCAGTGGGTGAGCTACATGGGCTTTCCTGGTAGATCAATGGTAAAGAATCTCCCTGCCAGTGAAGGAGACTGGAGTTCATTCCCTGGGTCGGGAAGAACCCATGGTGAAGGAAATGGCGATCCCCTCCAGTATTCTTCTTGGAAAATCCCATGGACAGACAAGGCTGATGAGAGTCACAAAAGAGTCAGACACAAGAGCATCAACCTGAAGAGGAGTCCCTGAGGTCACAAAAGAATCAGACATGATTTAGTAAAACAACAATAACATATCAAATACACAAAAAAATATTCTGTACAAAGCTTTCACTTTATTATTTATTCTCTTTGTGTCAGATAATCCCTCAGCTTCTTCTAATGTTGTAATATTTACTTAACATGCTTTTTAAAATTGGCTATATCCAATTTTGTTTCCTAATACAAATATTATATTAGTTTCATTTACAATGAATGTTTGGCTAGCAAAATGTAATGAAATAATTGCTCTTGACAGAGTTTAGTGAGGGAATTTTGAGTGGAATGAGTTCTATGGAGAAAGGAGGCAAGATTTGAGTTCCATTTCGGGTGGTATTATGGAACATTAAAACTATTTATAGAGAAAAATTTTCTCTGAATTAATATAATCTAGTGAAAGTATATTTACATTGGTATATTCCCTTCTCAGATTCTGTAAAATGTAAAATTAATTTAAGTAGATTTGTTTACTCAGTAGGACTAAATATAATACATACACCAATACCCATAAAATAAAATTTTAAACAAAATTTTGCATGAAATAAATTTTGGATTTTTTCTTATAATTTTGTGCTCCTTAGAATAATGTTGATATTATCATTTGCCATTATTTAGCACTTTGTAATTCAAGGCTTTGTACTGTTGGAAATCATGCAAAAGTTATCCTGTTCATCTGGGGAAATAAATATTTTCAACAGGATTTTATTAAAGATGGCTAATAATAAGTTTAGTAGAATGCCTCTTATTTAAAATATTTTTAGTTAATATTAGCATTCCTCTAAAATATTGATTACAGTATGTTTATGTACCTTAATACTCCAAACTTTTATTTATCTCTCATACATTTTTATTAATATGAAAGCATCAACATATAAGAAGGAAATGTATATGTAATTATATGTATAATTATTACTAATCCCAATTTGTCTATTGATAATCTGTAGGAACTAATCACTAGAAAGGAATTAATATGATATTAATTTGAGATTTTTAGACATCTTTTCAATTGAATATAATATCTGAGGAAATAATTTCATTTTATTTGCTTTTGTGTGTGTTTAGTTACTCAGTCCTCTTCATTCTTTGCGACCCTGTGGACTGTGGCGTGCTAGGCTCCTCTGTCCATGGAGTTTTCCAGACAGAAATACCAGAGTGGGTTTTCATTTCCTTCGCCAAGGAATCTTCTTGACTCAGGGATTGAACCTCCATCTCCTGTGTCTCCTGCACTGCAGGCAGATTCTTTACCTGCTGAGCCATACTAAGTGCTATAGCTTTGCTTGTATGTGAATTACCAAATCATTATGGTATTTTTAAAAATATTAACTTATTTAATCAAAACCTGTTGAAAATATGTTTTTAAAAGACTTTATTTTCTAGAAAAGTTTTAGATTCATAGCAAAATCGAGAGGAAAAAGTTAAACGGAAAGGAAAAATTTCTCACATCCCATCTACCCTCATCAAAGTGGTATATCTATTACAATTGATGAATCTGAGCTGACTCATCACTTTCACCAGAAGCCTATAGTTCATTTTAAGGTTCTTTCTTAATATATACTCTGTGAGTTTAGACAAATATATAATGTCATGGAATAATATTGTACAGAGTAATTTTACTTTTTTCTGTGCTGTCTTCCTTCCACTTTCTACCTCCACTCCCAACCGTAAATGCAGCTGATCTATTCTCCCCACTTTTTTTTGGGGGGGGGGCGTCTTTAGCAAAATGTCTCATAGTTAGAATCATACAGTATGCAGCCTTTTCAGATTGCCTTCCTTCACTTAGTAATATGCCTTTTAGGTTCCTGCACGTCTTTTTCAGGGCTTCTTCAGTGGCTCAATTGTAAAGAATCTGCCTACAATGCCGGAGACATGGGTTTGATCCCTGAGTCAGGAAGATACCCTTTAGAAGGAAATGGCAACTCACTCCAGTATTCTTGTCTGGCAAATGTCATGGAGAGAGAAGCCTTGTGGGCTGTAGTCCATAGGGTCGCAAAAGAGTCGGTGATGACCGAACAACTAAACAGCAAACAACAGTGTCTTGTTTATAGGTGGGAGGCCATCTGTGGGGTCGCACAGAGCTGGACACGACTGAAGCGACTTAGCAGCAGCAGCAGCTCACTTCTTTTTAATGAAATATCATAATGTCTAAATGTAACAAACTATTTATTCATTCACCTATTGAATATCATCTTGCCATTTCAGTCGCCCAGTCACATCTGACTCTCTGCGACCCCTATGGACTGCAGCACACCGGGCTTCCTTGTCCATCACCATCTTAATTGACTCAAAATTGTGAATAAAACTGCTATAAATATCAATATATAGTTTTATTTGTGTGTGGATG
Organism: Oryx dammah; assembly: GCF_014754425.2. Classification (NCBI taxonomy): domain Eukaryota; kingdom Metazoa; phylum Chordata; class Mammalia; order Artiodactyla; family Bovidae; genus Oryx; species Oryx dammah. The sequence goes on from NW_024070186.1 coordinate 140,918,576, forward strand.
TAAGGTGTCAACTCTTTTGGGTAAATATCTCAGAGCATGCTTGCCGCATCATTTGGTAATAGTATGTTTAGTTTTATATGAAACTGCCATATTTTCTTCCAGAGTGATCATAATATTATTCATTTTTACCAGCAATGTATTTCCCATTTCCTAGCAATGTGAATTCCCATTGGCTTATATCCTTGCCTATATTTGATGTTGTCAATGTTCTTGATTTTGGCCATTCTAATAGTTTTGTGGTAATGTCTTATTATTGTTTTAATTTTAATTTCTGTGATGACATATGTTGAGGAGCATCTTTTCTTATGCTTATTTTCCATCTGTGTATTTTCTTTGGTGAAGTGTCTCTTGTGGTCTTTGGTCCATTTTTTACTTGGGTTGTTCACTTGTTGAGTTTCAAGAGTTCTTTCTATGTTTTGGATCACAGGCCTATGTTAACTGTTTCTTTCTAAATATTATTTTCCAGTATGTTTTCCAGGTTGTCTTCTCATTCTTCTGACAACTTTTTGACAATGCAGCTCTTTTTAATTTTAATATTTTAAGGAATTCCAGCTTACTTATTCTTCTTTTCATAGATCATGCCATTGATGTTGTAGCTAAAAAGACACCACCAGACCTAAGATTACCTTGGTGTTCTCCTATGTTATCTTCTTGGAGTTTTATAATTCTGCATTTTACATTTAGGTCCATGATCCATTTCAAATGAATTCTAATTTTGAAAAGACTATGAGGTATATATCTAGGTTCTTTTTTTTTTTTTTTTTGCAATTGGATATCCAGTTATTTCAGCACCATTTGTGGAAAAGACTATCAAAAGATAGTCAAAGAATTATCTCAGTTTATATGGATCTATTTCTAGGCTGTCTGTACTGAGTCGGTGATTTGTTTCTTCTTTTGCCAGTTCCATACTGAGCTTATTATTTTTACTTTATAGTAACTCTTAAAGTATGATATCATCAATCCTTCAATTTTGTTTTCCTTCAAATACATGTTGGCTCTTCTGGGTGTCTTAACTCCGTATGAGCTGCAGAATCAGTTTGTGGATGTCCGTATAATAACTTGCTGGTGTACTGATTAGGATTGCACTGATACTATAAATCAAGTTGGGAAGAACTGACATTTTAACAATATTGAATCCTCCTATCCATGAATATGGAATATTTCTCCAATTATTTAGTTATTCTTTGATTTGATTCATTATAGTTTTATATCTTTACTTATATAGATCTTGTACATTTTTTAAATTTTACCTAAGTAGTTTGGGGGCATGCTGATAAAACTGTATTTTATTTTTAACTTCAAATTCCACTTGCTTATTGCTGGCATTTAGGAAGAGTTGATGTTTTTATGCTAACCATGTGTCCCACAACCTAGGTATTATTGCTTGTTAGTTCCAGTAGATTAATTTTTTATTTTGGATTTTCTACATAGACCATCCTGGAATCTGAGAACAAAGACAGTGTGATATAGTTTTACCAAATATAACAATGTTTCCTTAAACTCAGGTCTCTGCAGATGCCAGCTTATTGTCATCTCCTCTAGGATCCATTTCTCTAGAACAGAGAAACACATATTTTGTCTCACTTCCAAGCTTGATCAGAGCTTTTAAAAAATCAACTTGTGCCACATGTTTAAGCTTTATCTTGGGAACAGCTGTATTTTGTATTCCATAAGTGTGAGCAAGCAGACTCCATTATTTGTTGGCATGAAACACAGAGCAAAATTTCCCTCACTGGTATGCCTTGACCCAGGCATTTCAATTTTCTCCAGCCTACTCTGCAAACTGCCATTATAGCACTTTTCAAATCTTGATGTAATAGTAGAAAACAAAACAAACAAGACCCCCACAATGCAGGTATATTAAAATAAGCCAGATATGTTTGACTTCTCTTTTCCACATCTTGTATTATTTCCTGTAAAGTGAAGAAGATAATGATGATTAATAGTGCTCAAATCTTAAGCTGTATCTTCTGTTTATTGTGTTTATTTACCTACAAAATAGTAGGAATCAGTTAAGAAGACTCATTTATATCAATTGACTAGTTGTACTCTCTACCATTTTATGAATTATATGAAAATAAGGCTTGCATCTTTTTCATATTACCAGTACCCAAATCTTCAGCAGTGTTGTAAGGAGAAGGTGACCTGTATATACTACCATTAGACTCCAACAGGTAATTTCTTTAGCAATAGCATAGACATATTTTTCTTGAAAAGTGATATATTTTAGATAATGCTTTTGTTTCCACATTTTGATAATGCTGAAAAAATATTTCCAATATTTAAAGCATAATGTTATAACTGATTGTTTTAATGCCAAAAAGATGTTTCTTGTTTCCATATTTGGCCATTGATTTGACACTGTTTACTTAAGTGCCATTATTTTGGCACTACTTAAGTGCAAATATTTTGGCATTTCTTTTTTTTTTTTTCTTTTTTTTAGAATCAGGATTTTATTTTTTTAATTTAAATTTATTTATTTTAATTGGAGGGTAATTACTTTACAATATTGTATTGGTTTTGCCATACATTTTAGCATTTCTAATGAGGTCATTGTAGTAATTTTTTGTCTTATTCATTAGTTTGTACATGCTAGGATATTTTCACAGTAAAGAATAGTTATGTAGCATAATGAGTATGAATTGTGGCCTCTCACAGAACCTATAAAATTACCTTCTCTGTAAAGAACATTCTCTGCAGATTCGTTATTTTGCTAAGGCTGCCAAAACAAAGTACTGTAGATTAGATGACCTCAAACACTGAAGTTCTGCAGCCTAGAAGTCCAAGATCAAGATGTCAGTAGGTTTGGTCTCTTTTGAGGCCATTCTTGGTTTGCAGGGACCACCTTCTCTGATAAAGTCTTTCCTCTATATATATACATCCCTGGTGTCTCTGTGCATACAGATTTCCTCTTCTTAAAAGGGCATCAATCGGGCTATGTTAGGGCCCAATCATATGGCCTGATTTTATCTTAATTACCTTTGTAAAGATCCTACTTCCAAATACAGTCACATACTAAGGTACCTTGACTAGGGATTAGGCCTTTTACATATGGCGCTAGTGGTAAAGAACCCATGTGCCAATGAAAGTGACACAGGAGACACAAGTTCATTACCTGGATCGAGAAGATCCCCTGGAAGAGGGCATGGCAACCCATCCCAGTATTTTTGTGTGGAAAATTCCATGGACAGAGGAGCCTGGCAGGCTACAGTCCATAGTGTCATAAAAAGTCAGACAGCACTGAAGCACCTTAGCACACGCACACATATGAACTTTACAGGGACACAGTCCTGGACATAACAATAGATATAATTGAATTAAGGATCTTGATATAAAGAGTAAGGGTTGCAACTTTTTCATATTATCACCATTCAATGACAAGTGTCCTTCTAAGAAAGAGCTAGAGGAGGGGTTTAGACTCACAGAGGCAGAGAATGAAGTGATGTATCCACAAATCAAGAAATATAAACAGCCAACAGAATTTGGAAGAAACAAAGAATAAATGTTTCACTAGAGACTTAGGGGGAGTATGACCTTGCAGATTTTCAGAATGCAAGCTTCAGGAACTGTGAGAGAAAACATTTCTGTTGTTTTAAGCCTCCAAGTTTGTGATACTATTTATGACAGCCTCAGAAAACTAATAGAGATGTGTTAATGTCTCTAGTTCTTGGCCCCTGTTCCTGAAGGTTTAGAATGATTTTTCATAACCCTTTTGACCCATTTAGTTTTTGTCTGTAGAAAACAAGAAGGAAATTAATATACTAGATACACAGTTAAATAAGTATATATATATATATACACATATACATATATGTGTATACATACATACATATACATATACATATACATATACATATACATATACATATACATATACATATACATATATATATTGTTGCTGTTTAGTCACTAAGCTGTGTCCAGCTGTGTCCAGCTCTTTTGCAACCCCATGGGCTGTAGCCTGCCAGGCTCCTCTGTCCATGGAATTCTCCAGGCAGAAATACTGGAGTAGGTTTCCATTTCCTTCTCCAGAGGATCTCCCCAAACCAGGGATCAAACCCACATTTCTGCATTAGTAGGTGGACTCTTTACCCCTGAGCCACCAGGGAAGCCCATGTATGTATGTATGTATATGTATACATGTGTGTATGTATATATATATATATATATATATATATGAAATGTGTTAGTTGCTCAGTCATGTCCTACTCTGCAATCCCATGTACTGTAGCCTGCTAGGCTCCTCTGTCCATGGGATTCTCCAGGCAAGAATACTGGAGTGAGTTGCTATTCTCTTCTCTAGGGGATCTTCCCAATGTAGGGATTGAACCTGTGTCTCCCACATTGCTGGCAGATTCTGTACCATCTGAGCCACCAGGGAAGCCCATATGTGTGTGTGTGTGTGTGTGTGTGTGTATATATATGCACATACATGCATAATATACATAATTGCAATAATCTATAGTGTTTTTATTTCATTTTCTTTTTCTATTTGATGTAGACTAATCAAGTAGTTTTCTTTTAATTCTTGTTTTAACAATTTGAAGATGCTAGGAGAAATAAGAGAAGGTTTCAAAATATGTGTACAGAAATGAAGTCTACAATATAAATTTACAGAGTTGCCAATAGTACATATATACCTATATTTTTCCAGTATTTATATATATTTTTTTTCTGTAGTTTTCATGCATAGAACCAAATAGTCACATATATATTAACATTTAAATTTTGGAAATATACTGGTAACTTCCATTGTAAGGATATATTTACCATGAACAATTTTCTCTCTGTAAGAATTTAAGATATGAAACGATATTGATGGTTTCTAAGATTTATCTCGAGTTTCTAGCTAAGGTATTTCCCTGTGGCTAGACTAAATCATCAGGTTACTTTAGAAAGTGAGAAAATATTGAAATATACTTTTAAGTCATTAGAATTGGTATAATGTTATTGTTTAGTACTAATTTCAGAAGTCATCAAATAATAAGTATAAGGAACCACGTTTTGAAAAATAAATGGTACTGAAAATTTAAATACAGCTTTGTGGGTTATAAAGACAAATTATTGTGTATACCTGAATATTGAAGCCAAAAGTTTCTATTTCAGTAATGTTGGCTAGAGCATCTGAAAACTTCCATTGGGACCTCTGGTCACAGCAAATACATCCAGTAAGCCATATATCCATTAATGATTCTTAGTGGAAAAAAAGGAAACAAAAATCTATTAACAAAAACATGATAATATTCATTTCACCATTAGTGTTATTTTCCTTTGGGGCTTCAGGTACATTATCCTACTGATGTTCACAAACAAAATGTAATGTAATTTTGAAAATATGGAATAAAAATCACATGTAGTTGACAGATTTTTCTTCAAAGTCTCATCAACGACTTTTTGTTGGTAGAATCTCCAGAGTCCAGAAACCCTCGGAGGTGCTCAGTAAGAGCTTACATTTTAATCGTGTATTCCTTTTTTTTTTTTCCCCTAACTTTTGTGCAAACTACCGTGTAGAAAATCTTGAATAACTACTTTATCTATTTTTTTTTCTTTCTAGCATTTTATAATTCTGAATCTACAGATCATTTTCAAGGATGATCCCTAATACAATTTTAAGGAGTCAAATTAATTTATTGTTAATGGTTTCTGTATACTGCTAGGTGGCTAAGGTGCAGAAGGTACTCTGGGAAGGTTCACACTGAACAGCAAGAATGGAATGTCTTAATTTTACCCTGCTTTGAGAAGTCCCCTGCCCTGAAGTCCTCTGTAAATATTAAAATGATCCATTTATCTATCTATGGTTCCAGAGCCAGCTGATTCTTTCCATTGAAGGAGAAACAGTATCTTAAACAGGAAGTATTTTCCCATATTTGTAAATTCTTATTTTTTTTGATATTGATAAAATTGGAACCCTCCAATTTTCATAATTTTATAATTTCAAAACTTATATTAAAATATTTTTCATGTACACCCATGGTGGGTTCATGTCAATGTATGGCAAAACCAATACAGTATTGTAAAGTAAAATAAAAATAAATAAATTAATTAATTAATTTAAAAAAAGAATCAAATGGGTTCACCATGGCAGACAAATCAACTTCTACTAGATCTTGATCCTCAATTAGCAAGCTAAATGACATACCCAAAGGCAAAAAAAAAAAAAAAAAATTTCAGGTTTTGTTGCTAGAATATTTGTAGAGTGGCTACAAGTGTGTACATGTAAACATAATGCAATACAATTTAGCACACTCATTTGCTTCCTGTAAATTGTTCTTCACCTGGGGCCCAGGTTATTTATTTACTTATTTTGGCTGCACTGAGTCTTCATTGCAGCACATGGACTTCTCTTGTTGCAGTGCACAGGCTTATTGCCCAGCAGTATGTGGGATCTTAGTTCCCTGACCTGGGATCAAACCCATATTACATCCATTGAAAGGCAGATTCTTAACTGGTGAACCACCAGGGAGGTCCCTAGGTTACAGGTTTTCTGGTGTCTCCTTTCAAGATGTTAGCAGCTATTGGTGATGTTTGTCTAGATCTGTTAATTAACCAGCTGTTAAAAATGGTGCTATATTAATTCTATCATTCTTTCCTCACTTACTAGCTGATATTTTTGTAAGTAAAAACATTCCTCATGAACTCTGTGGTTACCAGTGGTAAGAGAAAGGCAGGATAAAGATTTGATGCTTTCTCATCAATTAGATTTATTTAGAGTTAAAAAAAATCAACTTATTTAGAGTTTTCTAAATAAAGATTTTGCTTCCCTAGAATCTTCATCAATGCATAATTATTTTTATATAGACACTATTATTAGCTCAGATGTAAATGAAGTTTATGGAATTCAACACACTCAAGTTGTTCTTCCTCAAATTCTGTTTTTCAAATTTTACTCATAGGAGCCTCTTAGATAGATAAATCCTTTTGGCACAGCCCTAGAAGTCTTTGGTAGCTTCCATGCTCTCTGTTATATTAGTACTCCAGTTTTAAATTGTCTCTCTCCTGCCACAGACCAGAAATTAGTCATCTCTCCAAAGTTAACTAATACCTTTTAGTGGGAGTTGTGGACACAGTGGAGGAAGGAGAGGGTGATACAAATTGAGAGAGTAGCAAACCATGTGTAAAATGGTAGCTAATGGGAAGCTGTTGTATAACACAGGGAACTCAGCTCTGCGATGACCTAGAGGGGTAGGTTGGGGGTGAGGTTCAAGAGGGAAGGTATATATGTATACTTATTGCTGATTCATATTGTTATACAGCAGAAACCAACACAACATTGTAAATAAATTATCCTCTAATTAAAACTAAAAAAATAAAAATGAAAGCATTACTTTTAATGGGAAATTGTATCTGCATGGCAAAATCTGGGTGCTAGTTATGCCCATTACTGTGTATTGAACCTTGTTTCTATGCATTTCAGAGGACAGAATTAGAAAAATAGATAGATTATAGCTAGATATCTGGATGCATAGATATAGAGATGAAATAAGTCAAGAGCTGTACTGAGTTTTTTGTTTAAAATTCACATGTTAAAGTTATTTGTATATTGTGTTCATTTTACTTCTCTACTTCTTTTCCCCTGCTTTTCAAAAGCATTGGAAATCACTGAATTAGATTAACATTTGCTTTACTGCATAATGCACATGAAACACTCTCAGATTTAGTCTCAGTCTAAAATATTTTGTGTTTGTTTCCAGATCAAAAAACTAAGTAAAGAGAATGTGTATAATATAAATATACATGTAGCATAAGTGTGTACACAAGTATTAATATATCTATAACTCTTCTAGTTTTTCATTCATGATGCATGGATATCAAATCATAGTTGTATACAAGAGCATTCATTACTGTTTTGTAGAACTGTGATTTCATAGATGTAGCACATTTTATTCAACTGGATCTTCATTGGCAGAAATATTGCTTTTGCTTTTTTTTTTTTCCTTTGCTTGTTGTTTGAGGTTCTATATTTTTGCCAGTGTATATTTTAGATATATTCCTGGGTACTGTATTGTTGGGTCAAAGGATAAATGATTAGCAAAGTTTGCTACATATCACCAAATTCATGATGATTTTATTACTTTTCATCTTATCAGCAAAGTGTGAAGATTAATATTTAGCTTACCCCAGTTAGCTGTGTTGCTAAATTTGGCCTTTTGCTGATGTAAGAGGTGAAAAAATGATATTTCACTTTTTGAATTTTTCCATTTCTTTTTCTGTTAAGTGTGTGTTCATTTTTCTGCTGTAGGTTATTTTTTTTTAAGCATAGCACTATATTTCATTTTTTCAATTATTTTGTTTTATTTGGAAGATAATTACTTTACAATATTGTGATGTTTTTTGGCAGACATCAACATGAATCAGTCACAGGTATACATGTGTCCCCCCATGCTGAACTCCCCATCCACTTCCCTCCCCACCCTATCTCTCCAGGTTGTCCCAGGGTTCTGGCTTTGGGTGTCCTGCTTTATTCATTGAACTTGCCCTGTTCATATGTTTTACAAATGATAATATATATGTTTCAATGCTATTCTCTCAAGTCATCCCACTGTTGCCTTCACCCCCAGAGTCCAAAAGTTTGTTCTTTGCACCTGTGTCTCTTCTGCTGCCCTGCATGTAGGATCATCATTGCTATCTTTCTAAATTCCATATATATGCATTAATATGCAGTATTTGTGTTTCTCTTTCTTTTTTATTTTTTTATTTTATTTCTATTATAAATTTATTTTTTTAATTGGAGGCTAATTACTTTACAATATTGTATTGGTTTTGCCATACATCAACATGAACACACCACACATGTTTCCCTTCCTGAAACTTCCTCCCACCTCCCTCCCCGTACCATCCCTCTGGGTCAAGCATCTGGGTCATCCAAGTGCACCAGCCGCAAGCATCCTGGATCATGCATCCTAGACTGGTGATTCATTTCATATATGATATTATACATGTTACAGTGCCATTCTCCCAAATCATCCCACCCTCTCCCTCTCCCACAGAATCCCAAAGACTGTTCTATACATCTGTCTCTTTTGCTGTCTCACATACAGGGTTATCATACCATTTTTCTAAATTCCATATATATATGTTAGTATACTGTATTGGTGTTTTTCTTTCTGGCTTACTTCACTCTGTAATAGGCTCCAGTTTCATCCACCTCACAAGAACTGACTCAACTGTATTCTTTTTAATGGCTGAGTAATACTCCATTGTGCATATGTACCACAGCTTTCTTATCCATTCATCTGCTGATGGACATCTAGGTTGCTTCCATGTCCTGGCTATTATAAACAGTGCTGCGATGAACATTGGAGTACACGTGTCTCTTTCAATTCTGGTTTCCTCGGTGTGTATGCCCAGCAGTGAGATTGCTGGGTCATAAGGCAGTTCTATTTGCAGTTTTTTAAGGAATCTCCACACCGTTCTCCATAGTAGCCATACTAGTTTGCATTCCCACCAACTGTGTAAGAGGCTTCCCTTTTCTCCACACCCTCCCCAGCATTTATTGCTTGTAGACTTTTGGACAGTAGCCATTCTGGCTGGCGTGAAATGGTACCTCATTGTGGTCTTGATTTGCATTTCTCTGATAATGAGTGATGCTGATCATCTTTTTATGTGTTTGTTAGCCATCTGAATGTCTTCTTTGGAGAAATGTCTGTTTAGTTCTTTGGCCCATTTTTTGATTGGGTCGTTTATTTTTCTGGAATTGAGCAGCAGGAGTTGCTTGTATATTTTTGAGATTAGTTGTTTGTCAGTTGCTTCATTTGCTATTATTTTCTCCCATTCTGAAGGCTGTCTTTTCACCTTGCTTATAGTTTCCTTTGTTGTGCAGAAGCTTTTAATTTTAATTAGGTCCCATTTATTTATTTTTGCTTTTATTTCCAATATTCTGGGAGGTAGGTCATAGAGGATCCTGCTGTGATTTATGTCGGAGAGTGTTTTGCCTATATTCTCCTCTAGGAGTTTTATAGTTCCTGGTCTTACGTTTAGATCTTTAATCCATTTTGAGTTTTTTTGTGTATGGTGTTAGAAAGTGTTCTAGTTTCATTCTTTTACAAGTGGTTGACGAGTTTTCCCAGCACCACTTGTTAAAGAGACTGTCTTTTCTCCATTGTATATTCTTGCCTCTTTTGTCAAAGATAAGGTGTCCATAGGTGTGTGGATTTATCTCTGGGCTTTCTGTTTTGTTCCATTGACCTATATTTCTGTCTTTCTGCCAGTACCATACTGCCTTGATGAGTGTAGCTTTGTAGTAGATCCTGAAGTAAGGCAGGTTGATTCCTCCAATTCCATTCTTATTTCTCAAGATTGCTTTGGCTATTTGAGGCTTTTGTAATTCCATACAAATTGTGAAATTATTTGTTCTAGCTCTGTGAAAAATAACATTGATAGCTTGATAGGGATTGCATTGAATCTATAGATTGCTTTGGGTAGTATACTCATTTTGACTATCTTGATTCTTCCAATCCTTGAACATGGTATATTTCTCCATCTATTAGTGTCCTCTTTGATTTCTTTCACCAGTATTTTATAGTTTATAGAAAAAAGTCAAATAAATAACCTAACTCTACACCTAAAGCAAGTAGAAAAGGAAGAAATGAAGAACCCCTGGGTTAGTTCAATCCAGTTCAGTCACTCAGTCATGTCCAACTCTTTGCGACCCCATGAATCGCAGCACGCCAGGCCTCCCTGTCCATCACCAACTCCCGGAGTTCACTCAGACTCACATCCATCGAGTCAGTGATGCCATCCAGCCATCTCATCCCCTGTTGTTCCCTTCTCCTCCTGCCTCCAATCCCTCCCAGCATCAGAGTCTTTTCCAATGAGTCAACTCTTCGCATGAGGTGGCCAAAGTACTGGAGTTTTAGCTTTAGCATCATAACTTCCAAAGAAATCCCAGGGCTGATCTCCTTTAGAATGGACTGGTTGGATCTCCTTGCAGTCCAAGGGACTCTCAAGTCTTCTCCAACACCACAGTTCAAAAGCATCAATTCTTTGGTGCTCAGCCTTCTTCACAGTCCAACTCTCACATCCATACATGACCACAGGAAGAATCATAGGCTTGACTAGACAGACCTTAGTTGGCAAAGTAATGTCTCTGCTTTTGAATATACTATCTAGGTTGGTCATAACTTTTCTTCCAAGGAGTAAGCGTCTTTTAATTTCATGGCTGTAGTCACCATCTGCAGTGATTTTGGAGCCCAAAATAATAAAGTCTGACACTGTTTCCACTGTTTCCCCATCTATTTCCCATGAAGTGATGGGACTGGATGCCATGATCTTCGTTTTCTGAATGTTGAGCTTTAAGCCTGGGTTAGTGGAAGGAAAGAAATCTTAAAAATTAGGGCAGAAATAAATGCAAAAGAAACAAAAGAGACCATAGCAAAATTCAACAAAGCTGAAAGCTGGTTCTTTGAAAGGATAAATAAAGTTGACAAAGCATTAGGCAGACTCATCAAGAAACAAAGGGGGAAAAAAATCAAATCAATAAAATTAGAAATGAAAATGGAGAGTCACAACAGATAACACAGAAATACAAAGGATCATAAGAGACTACTATCAGCTATTATATGCCAATAAAATGGACAACTTGGAAGAAGAAATGGACAAATTCTTAGAAAAGTACAACTTTCCAAAACTGAACCAATCACCCCAATACCAAAACCTGACAAAGAAGCCACCAAAAAAGAAAACTACAGGTCAATATCATTGATGAACATAGATCCAAAAATCCTTAACAAAATTCTAGAAATCAGGATCCAACAACACATTAAAAAGATCATACACCATGACCAAGTGGGCTTTATCCCAGGGATGCAAGGATTCTTCAATATCTGCAAATCAATCAGTGTAATACACCACATTAACAAATTGAAAAATGAAAGCCATATGATTATCTCAATAGATGCAGAGAAAGCCTTTGACAAAATTCAACATCCATTTATAATAAAAACTCTCCAGAAAGCAGGAATAGAAGGAACATACCTAAACATAATAAAAGCTATATATGACAAACCCACAGCAAACATTATCCTCAATGGTAAAAAATTGAAAGCATTTCCCCTAAAGTCAGGAACAAGACAAGGGTGCCCACTTTCACCACTACTATTCAACATAGTTCTGGAAGTTTTGGCCACAGCAATAAGAGCAGAAAAAGAAATAAAAGAAATCCAAATTGGAATAGAAGAAGTAAAACTCTCACTGTTTGCAGATGACGTGATCCTCTACATAGAAAACCTTAAAGACTCCAGCATAAAATTACTAGAGCTAATCAATGAATATAGTAAAGTAGCAGTATATAAAATCAACACACATAAATCCCTTGCATTCCTATACACTAATAATGAGAAAATAGAAAGAAAAATTAAGGAAATAATTCCATTTACTATTGCAACAAAAAGAATAAAATACTTAGGAGTATATCTACCTAAAGAAAATAAAGACCTATATATAGAAAACTAGGAAACACTGTGTTTCTCTTTCTGACTTACTTCACTCTATATATAGGCTCCAGTTTCATCCACCTCATTAGAACTGACTCAAATGTGTTCCTTTTTTATACCTGAGTAATAGTCCATTGTGTATATGTACCACACTTCCTTATCCATTCATCTGCCGACTGAAGCAACATCTAGGTTGCTTCCATGTCCTAGATATTGTAAATAGTGCTACAGTGAATTTTGGGGTATATGTTTCTCTTTCAATTTTGTTTTCCTTGGGGTGATGTCTGGCAGTGGGATTGCTGGCTCACGTGGCAGTTCTATTACCAGTTTTTTTTAGGGAATCTCCACACTGTTCTCCATAGTGGCTGCGCCAGTTTGCATTCCCACCTATAGTATAAGAGGATTCCCTTTTCTCCACACCCTTTCAAGCATTTATTGTTTGTAGACTTTTTGATAACGGCCATCCTGACTGGCATGAGATGATACTTCATTGTGGTTTTGATTTGCATTTCTCTAATAATCAGTAATGTTGAGCATCTTTTCATGTGTTTATTAGCCATCTGTATGTCTTCTTTGGAGAAATGTCTGCTTAGCTCTTTTGACTACTTTTTGATTGGGTTGTTTGTATTTCTGGCATTTAACTCCATGAGCTGCTTGTATATTTGGAGATTAATTCTTTGTCAATTGTTTTGTTTTTTATTATTTTCTCCAATTCTGAAGGCTGTCTTTTCACCTTGCTTATAGTTTCTTTCATTGTGTATACACTTTTAATTAGGTCCCATTTATTTTTGTTTTTATTTCCATTACTATGGCAGGTGGGTCATAGACAATCTTGCTTTGATTTATGTCAGTTTCTGCGTATGATTTCCTCAAAGAGTTTTATAGTTTCTGGTCTTACAGTTAGATCTTTAATCCATTTTGAGTTTATTTTTGTGTGTGGTGTTAGAAGGTATTCTAGTTTCATTCTTTTACATGTGGTTGACCACTTGTCGAAGAGACTGTCTTTTCTCCATTGTATATTTTTGTCGCCTTTGTCAAAGATAAGGTACCCATAGGTGCATGGATTTGTCTCTGGGCTTTCTATTTCGTTTCATTGATCTATATTTCTGTCTTTGTGTCAGTACCATACTGTCTTTATGACTGTAGCTTTGTAGTGTAGTCTTAAGTCAGGAAGGTTGATTCCTCCGGTTCCACTCTTCTTTCTCAATATTGCTTTGGCTATTTGGGGTCTTTTGTGGTTTCATACAAATTGTGAAACTATTTGTCCTAGTTCTGTGAAAAATACTGTTGGTAGTTTGATGGGGGTTGCATGGAATCTATAGACTGTTTTAGGTAGTATACTCATTTTCACTATATTGATTCTTCCAATCCATGAACATGGTATGTTTCTCCATTTATTTGTGGCATCTTTGAATTCTTTCATCAGTGTTTTATAGTTTTCTATATACAGGTTTTTTCTCTCTTTAGGTAAATTCATTCCTAAGTATTTTATTCTTTTCTTTGCAATGGTGAGTGGGATTGTTTCTTTAATTGCTCTTTCTGGTTTTTCGTTGTTGGTATATAGGAATGCAAGGGATTTCTGTGTATTAATTTTATATCCTTCAACTTTACTATATTCATTGTTTAACTCTAGTACTTTTCTGCTGGCAACTTTAGGGTTTTCTATGCAGAGGATCATGTCATCTGCAAACAGTGAGAGTTTTACTAATTTAGGATTGTTGAAAATGTTCTCTAATTTTCAGTGCCTGGTCTTTATTTAGCACATTAACCCTTTGATATTTTAAGTTGCAAATATTCTTTCAGTTGACATTTACTGTTTACTTTATTGGTGGTTACGTTTGTCATGAAAGTTTTTTAATGTAATCATATTGATCTAATGTTTTTCTTATTGCTTCTGGATTTTGAATTATAGCTTTTCAAATTTTTTTTTCCCACTTATAGAAAAGGCAACTAGCTTTTCTTCTGTTAATGCAATTTTTAAAAATCTTTTTATAGTTAAATCTCTAGCCATTTTGGAATTCATCCTCATGTATGATGTGATGAACAGATAACAATTTTATATCTTTTCCATATGATCCCAATTATCCTTACCACTTATTTAAAAATACATTTTTCCTTACTTTTCTAATTTGCCACTTTTCTATTTTGACCCCTTGTTTTTTTCCATCTATGCTTTCACACAAAGCACATTTTAGAATTATATTTAAAATGTTTGCTGTCTTAAAGTCCTTTTCACCTTTTTGCTTATTTTGATTTTCCTCAGGACATTTTGGCTAATAATTTTTTGTACTTGTTTTCTCAAACATTTTGATCATATCCTCATGTTTCACAATAAGAAAAAATGAATTTTGATTTTATTGGCATTCTCGTAAATGCTTAAATAAGCTCACAGAGGAGTGACATCTTTATGATATGGAGGCTTCCTACCCAAGGATATGGTGTTCATTTTCTAGTTTTCCATGTCTCCTTTTCTCCTTTCCTGTGATTTTTTTCCCTCAATATTTCAAATTAAAAATAGTTCATGATATAATGGCACTATACATTTGAAAAGCAGAATAAATCAAAATCAAAAATTTTTAATAAATGGTTTTAAGACCTGTACACGTCTAACCAAAGAACATTGCTGAGAGAAATCAAGTATGACACAAACACGTGGAAACACACACCATGATCATGATTTGGAAGACTCAATAGTATACAGATAGCATTTCTTCCCTAATTGAATTGAACCTAATTGAACATTTTATTCAACTTCACTTCTCATACACATATTTTTGTTTAGTTTAGTATTACAGTTTGTGGCACATCTTTGAATTACTTATGTCCTCTCATCGTAGAACACAAGAAAATCCTCTATGGTTTGATCAGACAGCCCCTGCTCCCAAATGCCCAAGACGTGCTTCCAACTTTCCCACTTCCGTCTTTTTAGGTTCATAGATTTAACTGTAGGCAAAGGAGGTAGGAATAGGAAATCTAAGAGGTCTTGATTAATGAAACATTTAATACATGGAATATAGGGATTTCACTTTCATGCATTGGAGAAGGAAATGGCAACCCACTCCAGTGTTCTTGCCTGGAGAATCCCAGGGATGGAGGAGCCTGGTGGGCTGCCATCTATGGGGTCGCACAGAGTCAGACATGACTGAAGTGACTTAGTAGCAGCAGCACAGTGAAAGATAGGCAGAGAACAAGTCACCAGTAGAGAAACTTCGAAAAGTCAAGGATTATCATGCATATGAAAAGCAAACCAAAGTATGTTAAGTTGAAAGAAAGAATGATCACTGAGGGTTGAATAACTTTGTTGTTACTGTTATGAATATCCATCAAGAGATATTACTCTCCACAAGAATGTAAGCCTAATAGAGAATTCAAGTTGATAACAAATGTAGTTTGATGCATCAAAGTCATTTTATTTTTTGATTACTCTACAAAACTTTCAAACTTTCTTTATCATTGAAAAAAAAAGAAATCCCTTGATAATAGAGAAGAAAAGCAGAATGGAAGTGGAAGTCTTTGAAGCTCATGCAAATGTGAATTGCAAATTATTTTATAATGGCTTCATTCAATATAACACAGGAAACAACACAAAATTTTTAAGTAGTATTTTTTGTTTTTGTTTGCATTTTTTCAGTATCTTGAAAATTACTTATTTTTAATTGAATATTTAACATAGAGTGAAGTATAAACTATCAACTTACTGAAATTTATATGTATAATCCCAATGATGAAAACAGTTTTGATAACTTTTCTTTCCATGTAACCATACAGAATTATATATTGATGAAGTGTTAGGTGCTTATGACAGATGACCATACATAATGATATTTTTTATGTAATAAAAATATTAGTCTTTTGCTATTCTCCACCATTTTGTTGTTATTTAGTTGCTAAGTCATCTGTTACTCTTTGTGACCCTATGGACCATAGCCTACCAGGCTCTGCTGTCCATGGGATTCTCCAGGCAAGAATACTATAGTGAGTTGCCATGCCCTCCTCCAAGGGATCTACCTGACTCAGGGATCAAACCCATGTCTCCTTTCTCTCCCACACTGGCAGGCGGATTCTTTACCACTGTGCCACCTGGGAAGCCCCCAATGATTTAGGGTAGATTATAAATCTGTATGTTGTGTGTCTGTGTGCTTAGTCCTATAAACACACCAAAATAGAAAAGGGTAAAAGTATTATTGCAAAGGGGAAATATGGATAGTAAATTATGACTAACACAAGAGAATCTATAAGTTAAAGATTTATCCAAAAGAGGTTTCTGGTCTCCAGTATGCATGGAGCCATTCAAGACACTTAAGATAAAAGGATGAATAAATAAGACTCTTTTAAGGGAAGGATTCCACAGTTCAGTAGAAAAGATAGGCGATGACTCAGGTAGAGTGTTATGCATTTAAAAACAGCAGTGTACTTAAGGAGTTTACTAAAGTAGTGAAGATTGTGATTAAATTTGCCTCAGGGAAGCAGGAGGGTGAGTAAGGCTTCACAGAGGAGCTGGCTTATAGACAATAAAGATGGCTATATCTTTAAATAGCAGTTGAGCCTGGAAATGTTGCAAAAGGCTCTTTTCTCCACAGCTTTCAAAAATAATAATGGATAAAGTGAAAGTAGGAATTGAATAATTTCCATCCTTATATGTTATTAGAATATTTTTTAAAATGTAAGAATAAGCAGTTATTAAAAATAGTCATAATACTTTTACTGAATAAAATGGTTTTAAACATTCTTTTTCACATAAATATATTTTAGAAAGATAAGCTATTTCTACAGGTAATATCACAGCATTATTTTAGTTTGTATTTAGAGTGATTTTGTTGTTTTGTTTTTTTGGGGGGGAGTGATTTTTTCTTTTTCTTTGTACTGACTATTCAACGTTCTAAAGAACTAAATTGTCTTTCTCATGGAAATATAATCTGCTTCTTTTGTACAGATATTAAAGTCTTCTGTGGGATCTGAAATACTGTGGTAATCTTAAATACCCCATATGGACTGAAGTTTCTTAAGAGTTGAGCTTAAATATTAGGACCACAAAAATAAATACCTCTCTATTTTAAATATTGTTATACAGAGATGATAGACGTCATAGTTTGGCAAGAAGCAGATTATCAAATAGCTTCACTGGGGAGATGCTTCTTTTTATTTTCGTTCTAATTAGATTACCTGGAAAATTTTGTTTATCCTATAAAGGATAAGATAGTGTTAAAAATGGAGATTTTTCAGTAAACCTAAGTGAAGGCAAATGTACTACATTTAATATGAAAAGACTTTCATTTTTCCTTTAGAATCTTTAAAAGTGAAGAAGAATTCTGCCCTGCAGTTTTCTTTGTGGGCAGCTTTTTCAGTAACTTCAGTAAAAGTCTTCACATGTGCTTAAGTTGTCATAGTTATTAATAGTTCTGAAAATTTTCCTTAGACTTCTAAGTTTATTCAATTGATGCTTGAATCTTTGCATAAAGTTGGCTTGAACTTTCTACTAATCTGTAATTATTAGAACATAAATAAGATTATTGTGATTCTAAAGTTATATATCTATTACAATATTTACTATGTTTATTTTACTAGTAATGGATGTATAGCTGTATAGCTAGCTACCTTTGTTTTTCTCAAATAGGTATCTAGTTCATCTAGCAACATTTATTGAAAATCTGTCTTTCCAAGATTTAACATCATAGAACTTTTGTGGAAATCACCTGATAATGTATACATGGGTCTATTTCTGGACTCTATATATTTTTCATTAGTCTACATTTCTATTATTATTCCAACAGCAAACTATTTTGATTTCTATAGGTTAATATAAATACTTGAAATTATGTATTACACATTGTCTTTGTTCTATTTTCAAAATTGTTTCCTCTGTTCTGTGTCTTCCTTTTTGATATACATTTATAAATTTCTTGACAGTTTCCTCAAAAAATGTTTGCAAGGAATTTGGGGAGGATTGCATTGAGTCTGTAAATAAGTTTTCTCAGTTTAGATCTTCTTTATAATTCAATTCAGAAAATGTTTCTACTTTTCAGTGTTCAGGTCTTACATACATTGACATGAAACAAATGCATTGCTAGGTATTTGTCCAGAAAAAAAATTGGTTTTATTTTCATAGAATTTCAATTTGAGGTATGCAACCATATCAAGCCTAATGTAAGTTCCTGCATGGCAAATGAAAGAGAACCTTTTTACAGAGACCAAAAAGGAAGATGGGGGTGCTATAGAAACAACAAAGAGTACATAGCTCTTTATTAGCTGAGTCCCTGACAGGAATCCAGTGGAATCTTGAGAGCTCCTCCTTTTGGTGTCTCAACTCTATTTAATTGAGGTTTTTGTTTATTAATTTTTACACATATATTTTGTTAACTTCTCCATAAATATCTCATGTTCTTCAGTTCAATCACTCAGTTGTGTCGACTCTTTGTGACCCCGTGGACTGCAGCATTCCAGGCTTCCCTGTCTATCACTATCTCCCGGAGTTTAAACAAAGTCATGTCCATCGAGTTGGTGATGCCATCCAACCATCACACCCTCTGTTGTCCCCTTTTACTCCCACCTTCAATCTCTTCCAGCATCAGGGTCTTTTCCAATGAGTCAGTTTTTCTCATCAGGTGGCCAAAGTATTGGAGTTTCAGCTTCAGCATCAGTCCTTCCGATGAATATTCAGGACTGTTTTCCTTTAGGATGGAAAAAGGTATTGCTTTTATAGCAAAATTCTAATTCTTTATTGATATGTGGAATATATTGCATATATTAACCTATTCCCTGCAAACATATTTACTTATTTTCATTTTTTTTATTGTAGTTTCCATACATTTGGTACATCATCTATGGATTAGAGTACCGATCTATAGTTTTCTTTTTGTTTACTTATGCTCTTACCTATTCTACTGACTGTGAAATCCAGGACAGTGTTAAGTAGAAGTGATGAGAACAGACATCTTTGTCTTGTCCCCAAGAAAGCAAGAAAGCATTCAGACTTTCACCATGAAATATAATTTTCAATGTAGGTAGTATATAGATATTCTGTATCAGATAGTAGAGATGTGCTTCTATTCTAAGTTTGATGAGATATTTTATTATAATAGATGTTGAATTTTTGTCAAATGTGTTTTGTGTATGTATCCTAATGATTATATGATTTTTCTCTTTAATTTTTATGAATATAACAACTTATATTGCTTGATTTCTATTCCTAGGATAAATTCTACTTGGTCATGATATATTATCTGTTTTAATATATTATTAGATTTGATTTGCTAATGTTTTCTTTCCAGTTGTCATGTCCTTGTTCATGACTAGACTGTTTCCTTTGTTTATCTTATTTGTTTATTTTCGTATGCTCTGTATCTTTGTTGCTGAACACAGACTTTCTCTAGTTGTGGCAAGTGAGCTATTCTGTCACTACAGTGCCTAGGATTCTCCTTGTGGTGGCTTTTCTGGTGGTGGAGCATGGACTTTAGATGCACAAGCTTCAGTAGTTGTGGTGCACAGGCTCAGTTGTTCCACAGCATGGAGGATACTCCGAGACCAGAGATCGAACCTGTGTCTCTTGCTAGGAAAGTCCTGTACTGTTGTTTTCTAGTAGTATCCTTTTCTGCATCTGGGGTTTGAGAAAGAACTGCTGAAAGAAAAAAAAAATATATATATATATTAAAAAAAAGTGTGCTGTACCTTTCCCACCCACGTTTCTTCTCCCCTGAAAGTAAGAGGGAAATCTCCTGCATAAGGATATCCTCCCATACCAGGAGGATAGAAAGCAACTTTATCACTAGAGTTAAGTGAAGTCGCTCAGTCGTGTCTGACTCTTTGTGACCCCGTTGACTGTAGCCCATCAGGTTCCTCCATCCATGGGATTCTCCAGGCAACAATACTGGAGTGGGTTGCCATTTCCTTCTCCAGGGGAATCTTCCCGACCCAGGGATCAAACCAAGGTCTCCTGTACTGCGGGCAGACGCTTTAACCTCTGAGCCACCAGGGAAGTTAGGGAATTCAAAATTAAGAAAGTTGTTAACTCTTCACTAGTCTGCTACCTCAAACACTAATCCCATATTTCTGGACCAGTTTTCACAAATAATTATTTGTTTGTAGTGATATATAAACAGCCTGCTTTAGTTGCTCTGGTGTTGGTACCATTTCTATGAAACTTTCACCTATTATATTATTATTTTTTTCTCCTTGTCAATATGTCGATTTAATTAATAGACCAGCCAAAAGAACTCAAGCAGGGTGTGGGGGTGGTATTTCCCCTCTTTAAAGGTGTGTTTCCACTGTTTTCTTGTTTGCATTTTTTCTGATGCAGTATCATTTGTGCTTTTATATCTGTTCTTTTTGCATAAAGGGACTCTTTTTCTTCAGCTACTCTTATGTGAAAGAGAAAGTCACTCAGTCATGTCTGACTCTTTGTGACCCTAAGGACTATAGAATCCATGAAATTCTCCAAGCCAGAATACTGGAGTGGGTAGCCTTTCCCTTCTCCAGGGGATTTTCACAACCCAGGGATCGAACCCAGGTCTCCTGCATTGCAGGCGGATTCTTTACCAGCTACTCTTATGGTCTTATCTTTATCATTGATTTTCAGTAATATTGTTATGATGTACCTCAATATGATATTTGAATGTTTATCTTGATTAGAATTTAGTGACCTTTTTGAGTTAGCAGATTTATATTTTCTCATAAAATTTGAAAAAAAAATGTACTACTATTACAAATATGCTGTGGCCTCTTGTCTGGAATTCAGACTTCATGTGTATTGGACTATTTGATGTAAACTCACATACCACTGATAATTTACTCATTTGTTTATTTTCTCTGGGTAATTCAGTGTGGAAAAAATTTATTGCCATGTCTTCAAGCTCAGTAATCTCTTTTTTTTCCCCTGCAGTTTCTAATCTGTTAAATAAGCTGTTAATTAAGCTCACTTAGTGAATATTTGGAGCAGGCAATGGCACCACACTCCAGTACTCTTGTCTGGAAAAATCCCATGGACAGAGGAGCCTGGTAGGCTGCAGTCCATGGGGTCACCAGGAGTTGGACACGACTGAGCAACTTCACTTTCACTTTCCACTTTCATGCTTTGGAGAAGGAAATGGCAACCCTCTCCAGTATTCTTGCCCGGAGAATCCCAGAGACGGTGGAGCCTGTTGGGCTGCTGTCTATGGGGTCTCACAAAGTTGGACACAACTGAAGAGACTTAGCAGCAACAGCAGCAGCAGTGAATATTTAATTTTAGATATGGTACTTACAGCTCTAAGTTATGGTACTTACAGCTCTTGATGAAAGTAAAAGAGGAGAGTGAAAAAGTTGGCTTAAAGCTCAACATTCAGAAAACGAACATCATGGCATCCAGTCCCATCACTCCATGGGAAATAGATGGAGAAACAGTGGAAACAGTGTCAGACTTTATTTTTGGGGGCTCCAAAATCACTGCACATGGTGATTGCAGCCTTGAAATTAAAAGACACTTACTCCTTGGAAGAAAAGTTATGACCAACCTAGATAGTATATTCAAAAGCAGGGACATTACTTTGCCTACTAAGGTCCGTCTAGTCAAGGCTATGGTTTTTCCTGTGGTCATGTATGGATGTGAGAGTTGGACTGTGAAGAAGGCTGAGCGCTGAAGAATTGATGCTTTCAAACTGTGGTGTTGGAGAAGACTCTTGAGAGTCCCTTGGACTGCAAGGAGATCCAACCAGTCCATTCTGAAGGAGATCAACCCTGGGATTTCTTTGGAAGGGATGATGCTAAAGCTGAAACTCCAATACTTTGGCCACCTCATGCAAGGTGTTGACGCATTGGAAAAGACTTTGATGCTGGGAGGGATTGGGGGCAGGAGAAGAAGGGGATGACCGATGATGAGATGGCTGGATGGCATCACTGATTCGATGGATGCAAGTCTGAGTGAACTCCAGGAGTTGGTGATGGACAGGGAGGCCTGGTGTGCTGCAATTCATGGGGTCACAAAGAGTTGGACACGACTGAGTGACTGAACTGAACTGAACTGAACTTACAGCTCTAAAGTTTCATTTGTTTTCTTGATTGTTTTTTTTTTTTTATGATTCCACTTACATTTATTATAATCCATATTTTCCTTTAAATCCTTGAACATGTATGGTAAATCTGTTTTATTTGTTATTTGTGTCTATTTTATTTATAATATTTCATTAATATTTTCTAATATTTTTTGTTGGCATTTTCACTGGTCATTTTGAGTATTATTGAATTTCTGAATGTTGGTGTTTCCCTCTAAAGAAATGTGTTTTGCTATGATGACAAGTGATTTATCTGAGGATTAAGTTGATCTGTTTAAGCCTCATTTTAACACATTTTAGGAGGGAATCTTTGAGGAGGCAGGACTTTAAAACTAGCATAGCTCAACTTCAAAATTTTGGCCTTTCTAAAGTCCCTACCAAATAACTCACATATTGTACAAATATTTCTATTCTACCCTCATTCTAATTTGGAAATCTGTCAGCTTCGTGAGTCATGATTTTTAGGGTTATCATTTTCCAGTGATGGTTCTTTTCCTCTGAAAAACTAGCTTAATATTCAACATAAGACTCAACAGGACTAATGTAGACTGCTAGTGCTCCTCATCCATATAGGCTCTTCCCTAATACTCTGACATGAATTTTATCCATCTTAAATCCTTTGGGCTTGAATTTTATCTCCATGGATCATAGAATCCATTGTACTCTGCCCACACCCATTACTGGTGCCTATTATATGCCCTAAGGCAGAAAGTTAGGGTGATCTTAAGCCTTATCTAATTATTTCACAGGACTTTCCTCATAACTCAATTGATAAAGAATCTGCCTGCAATGCAGGAGACCCTGGTTCAGTTCCTGGGTTGGGAAGATCCACTAGAGAAGGGATAGGTTACCCACTCCACTATTCTTGGGCTTCCCTTCTGGCTCAGCTGGTAAAGAATCTACCTGCAGTGTAGGAGACCTATGCTGGGGGCTCCGAAATCACTGCAGATGGTGACCACAGCCATGAAATTCAAAGACGCTTGTTCCTTGGAAGAAAAGCAGTGACCAGCATAGACAGCATATTAAAAAGCAGAGACATTACTTTGCCAACTAAGGTCCATCTAGCCAAAGCTATGGTTTTTCCAGTAGCCATGTATAGATGTGAGTGTTGGACTATAAAGAAAGCTGAGAGCAGAAGAACTGATGCTTTGAACTGTGGTGTTGGAGAAGACTCTTGAGAGTGCCTTGACTGCAAGGAGATCAAACCAGTCAATCCTAAAGGGAATCAGTCCTGAATATCTATTGGTAGGACTGATGCTGAAGCTGAAACTCCAATACTTTATCCACCTGATGTGAATAAATGACTCATTGGAAAAGACCCTGATGCTAGGAAAGATTGAAGACGAGAGAAGGGGACGACAGAAGACGAGATGGTTGGATGGCATCACCAACTCGACAGACATGAGTTTGTGTAAGCTCCAGGAGCTGGTTGATGGACAAGGAAGCCTGGTGTGCTGCAGTCCATTGGGTCACAGAGTCAAACATGACTGAGTGACTGAACTGAACTGAATTATTTCACATCTCTCAAGGATCAGTGTGCTCTCTGGCTGTTGCCAATTTTAAAAATATGTTTTTCTGTTTTTAATTTATTAGATGTGAGAGAACCTTTCTGGAACCAACTACACTGTCATGGCCAGCAATGGAAACTCTACTATCTTTTCTCTTGTAGCAACTTATTTCGTATTGGAATCCTTTACAGAATCTTATTCTTTCATTCCAGAACACAATCCCCTTGTCATTTTGTGTAACTACTTCCATTCTTAGTTTAGATGTCATTTTAGTTTCTTCCTTTTTTCTTAGTAAGGTCCCTGGTACCTGTTTGCCCACATGGACATTTTACTTGCTGTCACATTATTCCATGCTTCCTCCATGTGTGCATTTACTACACTGTCATGTTTATTTGCCATGGACTTCTTTATAGGTGTAATTTGAGAGTTTATCCAAAGTATTATAATAGAATAAATATGAACTATTTAGTCTCATAAATATAAATAATTAAATTCAAGTTTGGAGGAGTAAGAAATCAATTTCAAGTTGAGAAGAAAACGTCTTGAGCTTCATAAGACA
Source organism: Oryx dammah (assembly GCF_014754425.2). NCBI lineage: Eukaryota > Metazoa > Chordata > Mammalia > Artiodactyla > Bovidae > Oryx > Oryx dammah. The sequence continues at coordinate 140,943,096 of NW_024070186.1, forward strand.
TGACCACACATGAACAATGTAGAGCCACATTGTAGGCATAAGAGACCAAGGAACAAAGACACAGAAATTTAGAAACTTGAAAACATAGAAGTGAGTATAAATGTAATTGGGGAACAATCTGAAGGCTGTTGAATAATCCTGTGATGATTGAAAAAAGTATATTCAACTCATCAAAAATTATCAGCAATAAACTTATAGGATCAGATATTTCTGATAGAGGTGTAAAGAGAGAGGAGACAAAGCTAATGGGAAGCTATTACCATAGTGAGATCAAGATATAATATTCAAATAGATGTGTGGGAGTATGCAGTGTGGAATGTTTAAAGTGTGTTATCAGTTTATATTGTTCTTACCTGAATATCTAGTTATGCTTTTAAGTGAGATGTAGATTACACAGTGCATCACAAGTCAGAGGAAGAGGTTATATAACTTTTAGCATGTAAGGTTGGAGATGCCTGGCTTCCCTGGTGGCTCAGATGGTAAAGCATCTGTCTACAATGTGAAAGACCCGGGTTCAAGTCCTAGGTTGGGAAAATCCCCTGGAGAAGGAAATGGCAACCCACTCCAGGACTATTGCCTGGAGAATCCCATGGACAGAGGAGCCTGGTAGACTATAGTCCATGGGGTCGCAAAGAGTTGGACATGACTGAGTGACTTCGCTACATCAAGTTCAGGAAGATATGTCTAATACACAATTAGCTTTGGGATACCAGATAACAGAAAGTTTAGGACATCCAATAACAAGGTAGATAATGCTGTAAAGAAGAAATTAGTCAATTTAATGTGGGGGATTTTATAAATAAAATGACTCATTTTACCTAGCATACCTATTTGACCTATTTTTATATATAAATTGTTAGTAATATTTTTATGCATTTTGACAACAGTGCAGTATATGAATGCTGTTTTTATCATGATTTGCAAAAACAAACTCTAAAAGATATTTTTCAGGGAAATCAAATATGACTGGCAGAGTATATATTATTAAAGATTATTTTAACTTAGGTATAAGGATGGCATAGTGATTCCATTAGAAAAGAGATCTGTGTTAGTAAGTGATACATAATGAATTTATAGATCAAGTGAGATAATATCTGTATTTTCTTTATTTTTAAAAATTTTTATTTTTGCTTTATTTTACTTTACAATACTGTATTGGTTTTGCCATACATTGACATGAATCCACCACGGGTGTACACGAGTTCCCAATCCTGAAACCCCCTCCCACCTCCTACCCCATATCATCTAAAATAGAGGAAAATGATACAACAAAATTGGAAGAATATTGATCATTCTTGAAGCCACATTTTCTAAATTTTGTATGTATTTAATAACTTCTATGATATTAAAAATTGAAGTGTGTCACTTAAAAGAAGTGTTAGTTGCTCAGTCGTGTCTGACTCTTTGCTACCCCAGGGACTGTAGCCCTCCAGGCTCCTCTGTCCATGGCATTTTTCAGGCAAGGATACTGGAGTGGATTGCCATTCCCTTCTCCGGAGGATCTTCCTGACCCAGGGGTTGAACCCATGTCTCCTGGATCTCCTGCACTGGCAGGCAGATTCTTTATCGTTGTGCCACCTGGGAAGCACTGCTACTTGTATAAAATTGCTGTTGAATGACATATAGAGTTAGAAGACCCAAAACACGTACCTTAGAGCTAACAGTGATTTAGGTAGCTAGAAAAAAATTAGATATAAAAGTTATACAATTATCTGGAATATATGGTGTGGGTGGGGATCTTTCACTATGATAATGAAAATAAAAATTATATGGAAAGATTCAAGATGCACCCTTGTCTTGGTAAAATCGATAGCATTGGCAACTGCTTCAAGTATGGCGTCAAGAGAGGGGAACAGATTCAATTTTGAAACTAAGGTTTGGTTCTTTACTATAGTGATGCCATCAACCAAAATAGCAAACCGAGAATGAATGCAGGCTTAGGAGGAGATACTATGGATGTGATCTAACTGTAAAATAGTGCTTTAAGGAAAAGGTACTGCAGAATTTGTTTACCATTTGAACCTTCACAACAGTGAATGAATGATACCCCATTTCCTACTCCACACACTCTGATTTTTTAGTTTGTTTAATGTCAGTATCGAAATGTTTTTTTTTTTAATTCAATATATTTAAAATTGTATTCATTTAAATTTTGACATTTTTTTTAATTGGCAAAGTAATGTCTCTGCTTTTTAATACACTGTCTAGGTTTGTCATAACTTTTCTTCCAAGGAGCAAGTGTCTTTTATTTTTATTTTTTTTAATTATTTATTTTTTATTTTACTTTACAATTCTGTATTGGTTAAATGTTAAAATTATTTATATGTTTGTCTATGTCTTGTGGGTTTTTCAGGCCTTTTCTCTTTAAAGAAACTTAGTACAGGACAGTCTGGTCTTATGTTAGCTAACCTGCATTATTCATCACATCACTATTACTTTCATATTGAATTTTACTCTGTGTTAAACTCCTGATTAAATACATGTTTTATTAATGATATGATAAAATCTGGAAGTTTGCTTTGGCTTTAATATATGATATGAGCTCTTTTTTGAAATAAAATCTTTAAATCAGTAGAATTTTAGCAGAAATTATTATAATATATAAACTATGCTGAGCAATTTCAGATTATTTAGAAACAAGTCTTATAATTGTAACACAATTTAATTTGATTATATTCCTCCCAAATTAAGTCAGGAATTGATTCTTTTATATATAACCATGGAAGCTTTTTTTCATATTTTAGTCCCAAGAGAAGATGCATGAATTACCAAGAAAAACTTGATACACACCCTTTAAAAATAGTTTAAAATATTAAGTAATCAGTCTAGTTTAATTTGTTATGTGCTCATGTGTGCCCAGTCATGCCTGACTCTTTGTGATCCCATGGACTGCAGCCTGCCAGGCTCTTCTGTCCGTGGGATTTCCCAGGCAAGAATACTAGAGTGGATTGCCATTTCCTCCTCCAGAGTATCTTCCTGACCAAGAGATTGAACCTGTGTCTTGGCAGGTGGATTCTTTACCACTGTGCCACTTGGAAAGCCCTTGGTATGTGCAGCACCAACTTAAACTTTAATTTCTATCTGTAAAGTAGGTCATTTATGCTTGAGCTGGTAGTTATCAGTATACTCCACTTCCTGCCCTTGTCTCAGTATCTGGAAAATTTTCAGAGGTCTCTCCAACCTGTATTTGGTCTCCTTCAGTCTTCTCAGGCACCCATACATAAGAATGTAAAAAATGGACTTTTATACTGTGATATGCTGGTTCTGTGTTATTTCTCTCATTATTTTGGACACACACACACACCTTTAATGAAAACAACACTGTTGTCACATTAAATTATAACAAATGTTTTCCTTCTATATTTGGTCTGAATATGTAGAGTATATGAGGGCTTCCCTGGTGGCTCAGAGGTTAAAGCGTCTGCCTCCAATGCCGGAGACCCGGGTTCAGTCCCTGGGTCGGGAAGATCCTCTGGAGAAGGAAATGGTAACCCACTCCAGTATTCTTGCCTGGAGAATCCCATGGACGGAGAAGCCTAGTAGGCTACAGTCCAAGGGGTCACAAAGAGTCGGACATAATTGAGTGACTTCACCTTTTGTAGAGTATATATGATAATACAAGTATGATAAATCTGGTCGGTAGTTACTTAATAATCCTTCGAAAGTGATTCCAAGTCATTTAGCAGTGGAAATCTTTGCTTAGTATAAACACCAAGTAATAACTATGGAAGACAGCTATAGCTGAATAGATGACTTAGATACATAAATTTAGGTACAAGTTTCTATAAAGCTATGGTGGTGGTTTAGTTGCTAAGTCATGTCTGACCCTTGCAACTCCATGGTCTGTAGCCCTGCAGGCTCCTCTGTCCATGGGATTCTCCAGGCAAGAATACTGGCGTGGATTGTCATTTCCTGGGATCTTCCCGACCCAGCAATTGAACCTGGGTCTCCTGCATTTCAGGCAGATGATTTACTGACTAAGCTGTGAGGGAATAAAGCTATAGTTATAGATATATTTTATGCTATGTAGATGGTATTCTTTTACTGACATTTTTAGGAAACTAGGAAAAGTAAATTGAGAATAACTGAACTTTTACAAAGGAATGAAAAATTTCTTCCAGAAACCTGTTATAACTGTATCAAATAGGATGCGGTTGCAACAAAGATACTGGAGAAAATCTGAGGCAAGTTTGGCTAAGAAAATTGCATCTTTTCTAATAAGGACTTAATATCACTTCATCATCACTCATGGTGGCCTGATATCTCTATTTTGCATCAAAATTCAAATTATCACTGATATTCCAAATTTCTGTACCCACAGTTGTTGAATTCACTACAGAGGAGCAGCTATATTCCTAGATTTTATTAACAATAACAACAACAACAAAAAACTTTTCTCTAATAGACTTTGTAACGTGCCTGCCTTGTGTTACTTATTCTCTTGGAATGGCTTCTCTATTCGTCTGTGGATTTCTGACTGTATCTTTCACTCAACTGATGTGTTGCTCTCTACTACATATTAATAGATAGGAATTACATCTTGCCCTGATTTTGACAGGAAGAGTAATAATTCACTGCTTGAATCTGAACTAAAATTAGCTTCCACATTGGTAGGACATATGAACACCTTGTTATGTCTATGCAGTGGCTTTGAATATTTTTTTCACCTGGCTATCACAGGGTGGGTTTTAGTCTTCATATTTTACACACACTGTTGTGGATTGCAGTAACTTTAAGAATTGGTGAAAGTGCTGCTTTTGTAACCTTCACAAATTATTTTAGGTATAGCAGAGTTGGTAGTCTTTAGGATACCAGGTTTATGATTGTAAAGCAATTCTATGTTTAACATTTTAGAAAGTAATCATGTATCACCATATTTGTATTATCATCATATTTGGACATTATTAAGTAAATCAAGGAAGAGAATTAAGTGCATTACACTTTATAACATGTGCCCTGTTATAAAATCTCTGCAGTAAGAATTTCTTTATATGGAGCCATCTTTTTAAAAAGATCTTCATAAAACATGCAAAGTACAGCTGCCTGTACTTGCAGCTGCAAGACAGAAATATTTTAGTACACAGTTTCTATTTGTATCAGGCCAGGTGAAGGTTATAAGGACCCACTCCAAGCAAAACTGTGAAGTCTTTGAACTTCAAGATTTAATTGCATTGTCATTCTTGTTGTTTGGTTTTCAGCTAAATTAAATATCCTTTATAGCAATTTCTTTCTCCAGTTGTAGAAATATAGAACCTTGATGTGTACCTTTTTCTGTCATAAGAACTTGCATCTAATAGAGGGGCACCATTTATGACAAAGTTCTAGACTCTGAACTCAGCTTGATCTAGATTTGAATCTCACCTCTAATCTTATTAGCCATTTAAACTTTGGAAATGTAATCTCAGTAATTTTTCATGTAATTTGATGCTTTTAAAAAAGTCTATTGAACTATGCTAGGCATAACTATAATATACAGACAAGCCTCCCTTATTGGCCTGATAATTAAATACAATAATGCATTTAGAACAATGGATAAAATGTATGAAATGCAATGTGTGCTGAGTGTGCTGAATGTAATTCAGATTTTCTTCTATGTTAATCTAAAATTAATTATATTTAAAACTAATTTGCATTATTTTATATACATACATAGAGATGAATAGTGCATATATTGTGTGAACATGTGTTATGATGTTCTACTTAACTTTTACAATACAAATATTTTATCATATAGTAAAATTATATAATAATACTGAATTCTGACATTGGAGTTAGACTGGATAATTGGCTGAGTGATATATATATAAAAGAAGAAAGACCTTCTAAAAGGCAAACATTTATTATTACTGAAGTAAGGAACAACTGGGAAAAGTCAGTTTGTGGTTATCCTGTACTCAAATATATTGTGCCTTTGTGTTCCCTAAATAAATGACTTAACTTTTCTTGTTAAGCCATTAACTACATGCACAGTGAAAATTTTTACGAGAGTAAATTATATATGTACTTTAATTTTTACAATGTGAATATTTAGTGTCTACATTTGAAAGAAAGGAAAAAAATGGATAGTGTATGAAAACTTAAAATACACCTACAGAAACAGTAGCTTTTACTTAGTAATATCACCAATCTGGGCTTCCCTGGGGGCTCAGACAGTAAAGAATCTGCCTGTAATGCAGGAGACCTGGGTTCAATCCCTGGGTGGGGAAGATCCCCTGGAGGAGGGCATGGCAACCTACTCCAGTCTTCTTGCCTGGAGAATCCGCATGGACAGAGGAGCCTGGGGGGCTACAGTCCATGGAGTTGCAAAGAGTCAGACACAACTGAAAGACTAAGCACAGCAGAGCACATCACCAGTCCATCTACTTGCATAATACAAAATTTGATATAAATATCTTTTCCTGGTAGCAAATTTGTTTTCAAGTCCATGGTTATCGTAGGCAAGAATTTTATAGAATTTGCTTTCTAATGAGTATTTGTGTTTCAGAATAGCTGAAACAAATTTAATAATGTCTATTTCGTTTTTTTGATGCAGGATTCTAAAATATTACAGCATTTTCAAAAATCTTTATGTAGACATTCAAAACAGTGTTACAATTAGTTGGACAAAACTTAAAGGTGAAAAGATTTAGGGGCTGTACTCCATTCTCATTATCAGTAAGTTGAATAAACCTCATCTGTGCAAACATTTCTTAATTTCTTAATATTTATTTTTTAATCTTTAGCTCCATATTGGAGTATTATATATTTAAGTAAAATTTCTAGGACTTCCTAGACAATTTGAAGAATAAATAACAGTATTTTATTATATAAAATATATGCATTCCACATACACTGTGAAGTATGAGAACAAGCCTCCAGCATCATTATGTTTAGTTTGTTTGGAGTGACATTTTGCCTCAGTTATTCATTTAAATAATTATAGTCTTGATATATAATATGTGAACGAGCACTGAAACACTGAAAAATATTGGAAAAAATTGATTCAGTTTGAGTTATTGAATAAAAAGATTTCAGTTACAAATGCATAGCATCACTTCATACTGTAACAAAGAAGTCCCTGAAATATTGGTTGATACCTTTGGACCATCACCGTATATATGCATGGAATCATTTAAAATGGATCATTTAAAACAAAATGGGGCTAGATCATTGAAAACAAAATTGTAACATGTGACAATTGAACTGTGTAGATATGGAATAAAAGATCAATAATCTTAACACAGGAAAAAGGCCTAAGTTAGTAATAAAGTGCTTAAAGATGCTTACTGCATTTTTTACTTATATCCATTTCATTTGTTTGTTCAACAAATATGAATAAAATGCTTAATTAACAATGTCTAAATTTTAAAGTAGTTTATTGCAAGCTGTTTTTATTACATTCACAACTGAATGATCGATAGAAAGCTTATTTCAAATGTTAGCCCACTTTGTGGATTTATGACAGTCTTATAAATGGGGAATGGTGAGTGATCTGAGTGATTGGAGTGCATATCTATGTATCTATCTCTGTATCTATCTTTTACTGTAAGGACCAAATATAAACATGCAGGCCCTAGACTAATTAAAAGAGCAAGAGAAATGGAGGTACACCAGTGAATGATTGATAATTGATACCTCAGGCCAAGGGAAGGCCAATGAACAGAGATTTTGTGGTAGTACAAACCAAGCAACATTCTAGGTCTGTATCACAAATACAAAACATGTTTGTCCCAATACGGTGTTTAATTTGATTGGTTTTGCAAAATCACTGCAGATGCTGATTGTAGCCATGAAATTAAAAGACCCCTACTCCTTGGAAGGAAAGTTAAGACCAACCTAGACAGCATATTCAAAAGCAGAGACATTCCTTTGCCAATAAAGGTCCGTCTAGTCAAGGCTATGGTTTTTCCAGTGGTCATGTATGGATGTGAGAGTTGGACTGTGAAGAAAGCTGAACGCCAAAGAATTGATGCTTTTGAACTGTGGTGTTGGAGAAGACTCCTGAGAGTCCCTTGGACTGCTAAGAGATCCAACCAGTCCATCCTAAAGGAGATCGGTCCTGGATGTTCTTTGGAGGGACTGATGCTAAAGCTGAAACTCCAGTTCTTTGGCCAACTCATGCGAAGAGTTGACTCATTGGAAAAGACTCTAATGCTGGAAGGGATTGGGGGCAGGAGGAGAAGAGGACGACAGAGGATGAGATGGCAGGATCGCATCACCGACTCAATGGGCATGAGTTTGAGTGAACTCTGGGAGTTGGTGATGGACAGGGAGACCTGGCATGCTGCGATTCATGGGGTCGCAAAGAGTCAGACACAACTGAGTGACTGAACTGACTGACTGTGCTTTAAATATTATTTTTAAATTATTTTGGGTTTTGTAATTAGTAACTGAAGAGTCTCTCTGCTTCTTAGGTGGAGTTAGTGATAAAGAACCTGCCTGTCAATGCAGGAGACCTAAGAGACATGGGTTCAATCCCCTGGAGGGGAGCATGGCAATCCATTCCAGTGTTTTTGACTGGAGAATCCCATGGATAGAGGAGCCTGGAGGGCTATAGTACATAGGGTTGCAAAGAGTCTGACATGACTGAAGTGACTTTGTACACATATATGAGGAGTCTTGATCAAGTTAATAACTTTGGATGCAATGGATTTTTTTTTCTTTAGGATCACTGTGTATATGTATAATATATGTATATGTATGTGTGAAAGTGTGAAAGTGTTAGTTGCTCAGTCGAGTCTGAGTCTTTGTGTACCCATGGAGTGTAGTCTGCCAGGCTCCTCTGTCCATGGGATTCTCAGGCAAGAATAATGGAGTGGGTAGCCTTTCCATTCTCTAGGTTATCTTCCTGACCAGGGGATTTAACCAGGGTCTCCCGCATTGCTGGCAGATTCTTTACTGTCTGGACCATGAGTGGAGTAAAAATTTACCTGCACTGTGTAAAATATATATTTACAACATATAGTTTTCAATTATTGTCTGCTCTTTTGTTTCCATCCTACTTAGTGCACTGGAATTTAATTCTGACATGAATCAACTAGAGACGGTAGGATGCCCCACAATTCTGCCTTCACTTCAGACTCCAGCTGTTGGTAGGGTACCCAAGCCACCCACACTTCTAACCAAACGGATTCAAATTCAAGTGTTCTCATGACTTCCTGAGGTTTGAATAATTTGCTAGAATTACCTACAGAACTAAGAAGGGAACTCTACTAAATGGTTACATCATTGTTATCAAGGATGCCACTCCAGAAGGGCTTCATGGAGACAGGTGGAGCAGTTCTGGGAGATTTGGTGCTCTCTTCCAGTGGAAACAGGGCCTGCTACCCTCCTACCACATCGGGATGTTCTCTGACTGGGAAGCTCCGCTGAAGGGATGTCCAACATTTTTATTGGAGTGTCTTATATAGGCATGATTGATTAAATCATTGGCAATGTCACTGAACACGATATTCAGCCAGGCATTCCTTGGAGGTTGGGCTGGCTCAAAGTCCTGGACCTCTATTCACATGGTTGGTGATTTTGGCATGAACATCGTCCATCCTTCAGTTTTAGGGGCTTATGAGTGAGTTTATGAGCATAAACTATCAGATATGATCTTAGGAACTAATGAATAATAAAGATATTCCTATTACTTGTAAAATTGCAAGGAGTTAGAATCTTCCTCCCAGTAACCACGGATAAAGGCTAGTGAAATTTTTATTATGCAACAGCCACCATTTGTTTCATATTTGAATTTGAAGCCATATGTATAACAATTGGAATTATGCAGTACTTGGGTATAACTTAGGTAATTTTGGAATAATTTGGTTCATGAAATAGCGTGATGGGTTATGATGATTTTGAAATATTTCATCTTTACCCTGCGTCCAAATCAGAAGTAAATTCAGAAAGTGATTTATTTCACCCAGATATTCATCAGTAATACATTTGAAATGTAATATTTTCAAAAAATACAATTCTAGGACATGATTTCAGAACATATAATGAATGACAACTCTACACGAAAATTAAGGAAAATATTCTTCTTGTGAAATAGAAAAATAAAATGAGTCATGTGTCTTAAAAATATTCATAAAACATAGACATAAATGTTTGCTGATTTACCAGGTCGTAAATTTTCATGAGCACTTGTGCTTAAAACTTTGTTTAAATACCAGTAAATTACTAGCATAAAATGTTGCAATTTACATATGACTATAGGTAGTTATGGGGATTGAGGTACATTTAGATCAGCCAAAACTGTATGAAAAGGAAAGGCCCTCTCAAGTTCATACAATTTTCACTCTTCACATTTAGTGAAAATGGCCCAATTTGGCATTACTCTTTCCTAGTCTCACATTTGACAAATGGACTTAAATGATTACAGGCATAAAAAGAAGAAAAAAAATTTCTTGGTAATGATTGGCATGTACCAAGATATAGATGAAAGCCTGTAAAAATCCTGTCAGATTACCCAAAGCCCTGGGAAGCAAATAATCGTTATTCCTACATGTTTCTAACATCAACACTGATCTGAAATATATCCTTTATTTATAAAGAAATCAGGCTGATGTTTAATCTGTCAAAAAGTTTCATGAATAAGTAGTTTAAGTTTGTCACTTGGAAGAAATTTGGCAGTTCCTGTGAAAAGATTAGACTGCTTTTATGAATAGGTAGAAAAGGGATGCCCCAGTTGCTTACTCAGTCCTTGTGCTTAAAATAATGAAGTGGCCAATTAGCATAGTCTTTCATCCCCTTTCCTAAATAGTAGTGTTGAAGTAAAAATAGACATTTATGTAATCATATATTTCTGTCCTTGATATATGGCATTGAATTAATGATGTCAGGAATACAGACTAAGAAACTTGACAATTTCTCTGAAGAAGCTTACACTTCGGTAAAAATAAAGATAAATAGATCAATTCATTATTTTCAGTAGGGAATGCTAAAATCAAGGTCAGTGATTATCTGTAGGAGAGAGCATGATTGAAGTACTTCAAAGGTAGTTTGCTAAAGAGTGGAGAATGCAGAAGACTTAAGAAGGTAGAAAAGAGAATAAAGCATCTTCACTGCTAAGAACACAGCCTGGCTCTCTGACTCTCTTTACTGTGCTGAATGTTTTGGGTTAATCAGCATTGTGCTCTCTTAAAGACATTTTGTCTTGAAAAGTGATACTTTAAGGTATTACTTTCTTTCACACACACATAATTCTCAAAAACAAAACACACAAAAGCCCAACATCTTCACATAATATTAGTTTGCTGTATTTTTTCTTTGCTTACAATATTACTTATTCAAAACATTTCATTGTTATACTTTATTTTCTTCGTTAATATGTATGTTGCTTTATATATGTGTATTAAATATTAGTATATTTTTAGCATTTATATACAGTTACTGACGTGAGAATAATAACCTCCTTTTGGTTTGCTAAGTGTCTAGAATGCTTATAAGGACTTTCTATGGATTGTATATTTTATAACTACAATATACAAAATTGAATGCTGTTGCTTCTACATTCCAGATAAACAGAGGGCAGACAAATTTAGGGAAACAAAAGATTTCACATCTAGTAAATGGCAGTACTGAGCTATCAAGCTGACATTCTGCTCCCAGCATTTTGTAATCTAGCTCTTAATTATTGCCTGGGGTCCTGATGATCCCACTTTCCTCCTGGCCAATCTCCTTGGATTGGACTAATGTAATGAATAAGGCATGATTCCTGAATTCCCTGCAGGCATACTGGAAATGTCAGCCAATACCCCAGTACCCAGAAAAGCCTCTATTTATATTTAAGTTAGAGTGGACAGTGGCCACCAGGTGGCACCAAATACAATCAGAAATGGAGAAGCTAGCATCCTGGAGTCCCCTAGGCAAGTTGAGTCTTATCAGTCATGCAGTTCTCCAATTTATAGTATTGAGATTTTTTTTTTAACTCCACATATCTTATGGTCGAGTATTCTATATTTTTATTTGAAGTTGAAAAAAAATCCTGAAACTAAAATATTAATATTTTATAAAAGACTACAAAGTTCTAAGGAAAACTATAGTTGGCTTTTTGAAACAGTATCTGGAAGTGTCAAGGAAGTCTAAAAGCTATAAAACACATTTAATGACTCAAGTACCCTTGCAATAACTGTATTTAAAAAAGTAGAAATACTGCGTGAACATCTCGAATTAAAAGCACAATCCCCAGAGATTATTCATCTGTGGTCAGATGGCAGAAAGTGCTTTTTAAAAATTAAGCCCAAATCTGTATTTCATAATTTTTTTAACTGTTCTAGTACTGTTTTTACTGTTTCTAGTACTAACTTGGAAGGTACTATAAAATCAAATGAGAACCTTCCAATCTAACTTTCATCCAGAGATTTAAATAAAACTTACACTCTTCTAGAACTAATTCTCAAGCTAATTTAATCACAGTTCCTTTGCTTCTTATCCATGCTTATATGTATTAATTCATTTTTGAAGAAATATTAATTGATGACTATGCCTGGCATTATGTGAGATGTGAGGAATCAAATTGAGGAATAAAATGTGAGTCAAACAGACAAAACCCTGCCATCGTGTCCCTCCACTGCAATGGGAGGACCAGACGTTTCCCAGATAAACACTGTGATTGTAGATTATATTAAATTATCTGAATATAATAGAGAAAGATTTGAAATGGTAACAACTGAGTAAAATCACTGAGTTTTTATCATGGGCCAGGTGCTATTTTAAGTACTCTTTATGCACTATTTTATTTAATTCCTGTAACTTTGTTAGTGAGTGTTTTGTGCTTCCTTTCAACCACCCTCAGGCCCGATAATTCACTAAAGGGACTCAGGGGACTCAGAAAAGCTCTTAATACAGTTCATTATAGTGAAAGGATATGGATCAAAGTAGGCAAAGAGGAATGATGCAGTGGACAAAGTCCAGGAGAAGCCTGTATAAGCTTCAAAGTGTCTCCTTCCATTGATGTCACATGTGAACAAACTTAATTGTTCCAGCAATGATGTGTGGCAACACATGCAAAGGATTAATGTGGGAAGTTCATCCAAGCATTGGTGTCCTGGATTCTCATTGGAGTCATTCCCATAGGCATGTAGCACCCTCATGACTGACAGCCTCTCAGAACCCAGTCCCTTCCCAGACCAAATACAGAACATTCATTATAAATCGAACAGCTTGTCCAAACTGGTACCCTGTGGGCAAAGGCCTCTTTGGGACAGATTATTTAAAAATCCTCTTCTGGGACAGATTATTCCAAAGCATAGAAGATTCTCTTTCAAGGATCAGCCAAGCTTTTTTTTCTGGGATTTGAAGGGTTAGAGAATCCTGGTCTGCTGAGTTAAACTTTTACACCTCAGTCCACCAGCCTGGCTCTGGCTTAGGCTCTCTTACAGTAAAACAATCATCTTTCTGAGCATCAGCATTTAGTATAGTATTTATATTTTCCTTTACACAAGAAACCAGTACTGATTATAGGACATATTTGCTAGATAAACCTTTGTACATATGCCATATATATAACACACAGCATCTTGGCTATGATTTAGTCATTTCCAGGTTCCAGGTCAGTTGGACAACAAAACCAGTCACTCTGCTTGGTCACAGGTTTATACCAAGATTGGCTGGGGGTGATCACACCTGGGCGTAATTTAGCTTGTATGTGCCTGAAGACCGCCTGTAACCTTCCTTGTCTTAAGATGGGGCCATTCCCTAGGGCATTTAGGATCCACTCCATACTGCCTCCAGTGCTAGTTGCTCATTTGTGTCCAACTCTTTGTGACCCCATGGATTGTAGCCTGCCAGGCTCCTCTGTCCATGGGATTGTCCAGGCAAGAATAATGGAGTGGGTTGCCATTTCCTTCTCTAGAGGATCTTCCCGACCCAGGGACTGAACCCGGGTCTCCTGTTCTGCAGGCATGAGCCACCAGGGAAGTCATCAGGGAAGCCGCTGTGTTGCCTACTGCCATGAAAAACCCATTACCTTTTTCATTTCTCTTTACCCATTGTTTTTCTCAATACTGTTTAATAGCATTCATCCCCAGAAACAAAGATGTTATGTATTTGTGCACAGGCAGCATACTGTGGGTATGTAGGTACTTATTTGTCCATGTGAACAGGAACCTCTCTAAAAATTTGGTCAGCAAGATTTTTGATTACATGGTAACTTTTCTATCAAGAATTGTAAGCTACTTCAGTCCAGTGGCATAGTAGACTTCTGTTTATAGAAGTTTCTTCTCAAGTGATGTCTTTTGTAATAGATGTAATTGGAAAAACAAGAGTGAAAAATACTGATATATTACTGGAATTCACTTAGTTATCAGCACATTTGTCCAGCTTATCATCATATTGTGTGACCAAAATATTTCCCATAATAATGTAACTCATGGTTATAGGTTTTCATCAGATTCTAAAATCAGAGGTTATATTGGTAAACATATGGTTTCACCTTTTGGAGGATCTCGTATAATTGTGCTGGGAGGCCTTTCTTTGGAATATGCAGAATTTGAACCACCCAGGACTGCAGAGTTAACCTTTTGCTGACCAGGTAACTACTATTTGTACCTCTAATTGACAGTTGAAGGAATTTTGACATAAGGTTAATAACCTAATCAAAGTACAATGACTCAGCTTTAGAGAGATTGGTCAAAGAAGGCTCTGAGTGACATTTAAATAAAGCCTAAAGAATGAAAAGGTGATAGCCATAAAAAGAATAGGATGGCAGGTACTCCAGATAAAGGAGTAATCAGTATGAAACAGGGGAAAGTCCTGAATATTCAGGGTATTACAGAAAGTTAAATGAGGACACAAAATAGTCAAGGTTGAGTGAGGCAGGAGATGCAATTTAAGAAATGGACAGGGTCAGATTTTGCACAGCTTTAAAAATTTTTATGAGTAAGGAATCAGTCATGGTAGGAAAGAAGAGACAGTAAATGGAAGTTGGTTGTGGTATTCTTCATAGAATGATGGTTAGCAAGACAATAAGACATGACTGAATTAAATTTTGGAGGTAAAATTCAGAGCACATGGATATCCTTGAGATACATCAGTGAAAGATCTGTCCTCACAGATTTTATATTCTGTTTGAGAAAGGCTAAAAATAAATATAACAAACAAGCAAATTATATATTATAGATGTAAGTAAAGTAGAAAATATAGAAGAGCAAGAGAGATTAGGAGGTGAGGGTAAGAAAGATGTACTACATTAACCCATGTATTCTATGTGGTAACATTGTTGTTGTTGTTCAGTTGCTAAATTGTGTCTGAATTTTTGTGACCCCATGGAATACAGCATATCAGGCTTCCCTTTCCTTCTCCATCTTCTGGATAGTAGCATTGGAGTTAAGACAACTTGATCTTCTTCTATTAACATTAGTTTGCTTCTTTTTGTGATGTTCTTTGATATTTTGCACCTAGTCAGGTTTCTTCATTTCATAATGCACATAGCAAAATTGTATTTTATTGCTTTCCCTTAAATGCTTCATTATTTTGAAGAAGTTGTTTATCCTTCACCATAATGCCTCTCTTTTTAAAATTTTGTTCGTTAGAATAGAATCTTTCTAGTTATTTGAAATATTCAGTCTTGAGTTCTGTTTCATCAAATTGTATTGATATCTGTGTAAAAAATATTTGTGATTACCTATGAAGTGTGTGTGTGTGTGCACGCACGCATGCTCAGTGGTAAGTTGTGTCCAACCCTGTGGACTATAGCCCGGCAGGTTCCTCTGTCCACGGGATTCTCCAGGCAAGAGTAATGGAGTGGGTTGTCATTTTCTTTGCCAGGGATCTTCCCAACCCAAGGAAGATCTTCCCGCATCTCCTGCATTGGCAGGCGGGTTTTTTACTACTGAGCCACCAGGGAAGCCTGACCTGTGAATTACTCGGCTCTAATTATTGTCTTATATTTCACTGATGTTTTTAGTTTTACTCATATTTTCTTTCCTTTTTCATATACAACTAATATCTTGAGAAATGTTTTTCAATTTGTGGGGGGGGGTAGTGGGATAAGATGGGAAAGGAGGCTAATGAACAGGTGAGTGGGAATTAAAATGCATATTCTTGTCTAGTTTCCAGGGAGGCCTGCCAGTTTTACCTAAGACAGAAATGGTATTCTCTCTCTCTCTCTTCTTTTCAAATTTGTAATGCTTTATTTATATTATCAAAAAATAATTTACATTATCAGAAAAGAACAAACCATGTTTAGGTATAGATTTTGTAATGGAGAAAACTTATATCTCAAAGGAGCTAGGATTTAATTTCACAAGACTAGTGAATTTGTTTTTAGTTGAGTGATTTGAAAGAAAGATACCATGCTTTTAATATAGTATCCTTAAAATTTTTATGAACATCTATATTTGAAATCTAGAAAAAGAATAATAGATTAATGTTATCAGAAGAAGAGAAATAATAAAAGAGCATAAAACAAGGAGATTGAAAATTGGAAATCAATTAAAATGAGCAAAACTGAAAGCTGTTTTTTTTTTTTTTTTAGAAATCAAAACTTGATAAGCCTCTAGTAAAACTGAGGAGAAAAGAGAGAAAACAAAATTACTAATATCAGACATGAAAGAGGAATCCTCACTACAGATCCCATAGGGATGAAAAGGACAATAAAAGAATACTATGAATAATTCTGTAGTCACAATTTTGAAACATGAAGTGGGCAAATTCCTTGAAAGACACAGTCTGCCCAAACTCCTACTAGAAGAAATAGACAAACTGAATAGGCATGCATATATTAAATAGATTGAATCAATATTTAATAAAGTTCCAGAACAGAAAGCAACAAGCCTAGATAGGTTCACTGCTGAATTCTACCAAACATTTAAGGAAGCAAATACACCATTTCTCAGCAATCTCTTCCAGGATGTACAATCAGAGGCAGTGCCTCCTATCTCATACTCTTAGGCCTCCATTACTAAAACCAAACAAAGTCATTACAGGAAAATACAACTATAAACCAATATCCTCCATTATATAGATGTAAAAAATTATCAATAAAATAGTAACAAATTGAATCCAACAGTGTGTAAACAGGATTATATTCCATGACTAAATAGAACTTATCCTTGATATTTAAAGCTGATTCAACATTTTACCATTATATTAAAAATCAATTAATGCAATTCATCACATCACTGGCTATAGAAAAAAAAATCACACAATCATATTAATAAATACAGAAAGTATTTGACAAATTACTCACTCATAATTAAAAACTCAGAAAACTAGTAATAGAAGAAATTTCTTCAACTTGATAACAAAATCTACAGAAAACTTAGTGGGGAAGTCTCAGGTTTCTCACCATTTAGTATGGTGTTAACTGTAGATTTTCTGTACATGTTTATCAAGTAGAAGATATCAAAGAAAAACTATTTAAGTGGAGATATTCTATTTTTATAATGGTAATTTTATCAATATTTCTTCCCAAAGTGATCTGGAATAATCAACTCAGTTGAAGGGAAAGAATAAAGTTGGAGGACTGATGCAACCCAACTTCCAAAGCTTACCATAAAGCTACAGTAATCAAGATAGTGTGGTATTAGTGGAAGGATATAAAAATATTAATAGACCAGTGGAACAACATACAGAGACCAAAAGTAGATCCAAATAGAGTCTACTGTTCTTTGACACAGAAGCAAAGATAGTGCAATTGAGCAAATGGAGCCTTTTCCACAAGTGTTGAAACAACAACCAGATATCAACATGTACACACACACTCACACACACACACACATACACACACACATGCAAGCTTGCACACAAAATGAATCTAGATATAGACCTTATACCCTTCAAAGCATTAACTCAAAATAGATCATAGACTTAAATGTATTATGGAAAATGCAAAACTATAAAACTCCTAGAAGACAAAATAGAAGAAAGTTTATGTGACTTTGGGTATGACCATGAAAATTTAGACTCAAGAGCAAGGGCATAATTCTTTGAAGGAAAGAATTTATGAACTAAACCACTAAAATTTTAAGAACTTTTGCTCCATGAAAGACACTGTCAAGAAAATGAGAATACAAGCCACAAACTGGGAGAATCTATTTGTAAAAGACATAGTTGGCAAAGGAATGTTTTCTAAATACACAGAGAACTCAAATTCAATGATAAGAAAATTAACAACCTGATTAAAAAATAATGGACAGAGGCATGAATAGAAACATTAACACAGAAGGTATATGTATACAAAATAAGTGTATGAAAATACATCCAACTTCATATGTCACTAGAAAATTGAGAATTAAAATGAGATACTACTGCACATCTTTTAGATTGGTCAGATCCAAAATATAGACAATATCAAATGCTGGTGAGGATATGGAGCAGCTGGAATTCTCATTCATTGCTAGTGGGAATGCAAAATGCTACAGGCACCTTGGAATCGCTTTGGTAAATTTTTGGCAGGCTGAACTAAGCATAGCCTTGCACTATGATCTAGCAGTCATACACCTTGATGCTTACCCAAGGAAATGAAAATTTTTGTCTACACAAAAACTTTGCAGATAGATTTTTTATAGCAGCTTTATCCATAACTACCCATTAAAAGCAATTAATCTCTTTCAGTAGGTGAAAGGATAAGTAAATTGTGGTACATCCACACAATGGAATATTATTCAGTGCTAAAAATATGTGAACTATTTAAGATGTGGAGGAACTTAAATGAATATTATTAAGTGAAAGAAAACAATCAGAAAAGGCTGCATACTATAGTTATTCCAATTATATGATAATCTGGAAAAAAAATCTATGAACACTGCAAGATTATCAGTAGTTTCCAGGGGCTAAGGGGAAAAAAGGACAAATAGGCAGACCACTGAGAATTTTTAAGGCAGTGAAATTCCTTCATATAGTATTAAAATGGTGATATATGTTATATATTTGTCAGACACCAAGAGTGAACTGTAATGAAAACTGTGAACTTTGGGTGATGATTTATCTATATAGGTTCATTGATACAATACAAATATACTGCTGTGGTGGGGGACATTCACATTGGGGGAGGTTGTATGTGTGTCAGAATAAAGGTTATATGGGAACTTTCCATACTTTCCACTCATTTTTGCTGTGAACCTAAAAGTGTTCTAAAATACAGTTTATGCATTTAAAAAATCTTATAAGATCAGTTTCAACCATCTGCCTTTTAATTTAAGTGTTCTTGAACACATATTTCAGCTTTAATCTTTGATATTATAATAGATTACATGGTCAATTAGATAAGGGTGTGGTAATACATTTATAATGGGACACTTTCAGCCTCTGGTATGATTAATTACCATGCATTAAACATTGGCTGAGAAACTCCAGTAAGTAATGATCATGGTATTGTTACTGCTTGAAAAGGATTTTAAACTGGAGGGAGACAAATACTCATAGTATGCTCTCTCAGGGAAGTATTTCAAATTAAAAATGCCTCTACTGCAATGCCTAGTAAATGGTGAAGTGAAGTTGCTCAATCGTGTCC
This sequence comes from Oryx dammah, assembly GCF_014754425.2. Lineage (NCBI taxonomy): Eukaryota > Metazoa > Chordata > Mammalia > Artiodactyla > Bovidae > Oryx > Oryx dammah. Next base: position 140,962,519 of record NW_024070186.1, read on the forward strand.
GACTCTTTGCAACCCCATGGTCTGTAGCCTACCAGGCTCCTCTGTCCATGGGATTTTCTAGGCAATATTCCTGGAGTGGATTGCCATTTCCTTCTCCAGGGGATCAAAATGGTAAGGCATTAGTAATAGTAAAACAGTAATAAAAAACTGTAGTGAACAATCTGCAGACACTGTTAGTAAGAGACATACATGAATAATCTTACTTTATCCTCAAATATTCCTGTTTGGTAGGGTACATTTTACCCATTTTTGGTATTAAGGAAGTTATGAGGCTCTGAGAGGTAAAGTAAATTGCTCAAACTCACACAGAAAGAAAATGCTGGGTTTCAGTTCAGTTCAGTTCAGTCACTCAGTCGTGTCCGACTCTTTGCGACCCCATGAATCGCAGCACGCCAGGCCTCCCTGTTCATCACCATCTCCCGGAGTTCACTCAGACTCACGTCCATCGAGTCCGTGATGCCATCCAGCCATCTCATCCTCTGTCATTCCCTTCTTCTCCTGCCCCCAATCCCTCCCAGCATCAGAGTTTTTTCCATTGAGTCAACTCTTCGAATGAGGTGGCCAAAGTACTGGAGTTTCAGCTTTAGCATCATTCCTTCCAAAGAAATCCCAGGGTTGATCTCCTTCAGAATGGACTGGTTGGATCTCCTTGCAGTCCAAGGGACTCTCAAGAGTCTTCTCCAACACCACAGTTTGAAAGCATCAATTCTTCGGCACTCAGCCTTCTTCACAGTCCAACTCTCACATCCATACATGACCACAGGAAAAACCATAGCCTTGACTAGACGGACCTTAGTCAGCAAAGTAATGTCTCTGCTTTTGAATATGCTATCTAGGTTGGTCATAACTTTTCTTCCAAAGAGTAAGCGTCTTTTAATTTCATGACTGCAGTCACCATCTGCAGTGATTTTGGAGCCCAAAAAATAAAGTCTGACATTGTTTCCACTGTTTCCCCATCTATTTCCCATGAAGTGATGGGACCGGATGCCATGATCTTCGTTTTCTGAATGTTGAGCTTTAAGCCAACTTTTTCGCTCTCCTCTTTCACTTTCATCAAAAGGCTTTTTAGTTCCTCTCCACTTTCTGCCATAAGGGTGATGTCATCTGCATGTCTGAGGTTATTGATATTTCTCCCGGCAATCTTGATTCCAGCTTGTGTTTCTTCCAGTCTAGTGCTTCTCATGATGTACTCTGCATAGAAGTTAAATAATGCTGGGTTTAGGTATCAGTAGACCTCTCTCTCTCTCGGGAGAAGGCAATGGCAACCCACTCCAGTACTCTTGCCTGGAAAATCCCTGGACAGAGGAGCCTGGTGGGCTGCAGTCCATGGGGTCCTGAAGAGTTGGACACGACTGAATGACTTCACTTTCATTTTTCACTTTCAAGCATTGGAGAAGGAAATGGCAACCCACTCCAGTACTCTTGCCTGGAGAATCCCAGGGATGGGGGAGCCTGGTGGGCTGCCATCTATGAGGTTGCACAGAGTCGGACACGACTGAAGTGACTTAGCAGTAGCAGTCTTCTTTCTAGAGTGGTACCATATTGCTTTCCAACTTCTCCTATTGCCTCTTGTGGTCACACTTGAATTTCACTTGACACAATTCTTGAGTTTTAAGAATATACTTAAATCTATCATATCACAGATCAGTAGAAGATTGACTGGTAAAGAGAAACAAAACAAAGATTATCTCAGAAATATTTTTGTAGCTTAAATTTTGTGTAGAGTTAATTGAATTCAAATGTGAGATAAACTATTTTACCTGAGAATGGTAATGTGGATCAACAGAAAGTTCAGTATTAATCAGAAGAATATTGTTTTGGTAGCTGTGGGATAAATGAAATTATCCTAATTAGTGTAATAATAGGTCTATACACTATATTTCAGGAACTTCTTCTCATAGTTTTAAAAAGTCTAATTATTGTAAGCAAATGATCAGGTTTATGTTTTTTATTCCCCAGTAAGCTAGTAAACACAACTAAACTGTGGGGTTTTGATATTTTTATTTATTTTTTGTTCACCAAATATATTTTTTTCTATTCTAGCATAATGCCCTATTTAAACTTTTTTTTGCAAGCTTGCATTTGTTTCCAGTTGTTTTCTGAAAGAATAGTGACAGAGTCATCAGTTTGGTAAATTGGGAGGAAAAAATAACAGGAATCTACATACTGGAGCCTCAGGCTAAAATTTAAAAATACATTCTTTAGACAGCAGCTCTTCTTTAAGATTATCATAATAATTTGTGATGTTTTACAAATTTGCCCAATAATATTCTTAGATAATTTGTGTCATTTGGGTCTAACTTAGTTTTAATATTTGGAGAATTTTTAAAATAATTATGTTTTTTAAGCTTTTTATTCCTAGTAATATTTATCTGTAAGCATGGAAAAAATTTCCTGTAAAAAGATACAAATAAATCCATTCCTTTTTAGTATATACTTCACATGTCCATTGCATAATGCACAATTGTAGTTATGTATAAATATATAATCAGTTGGCTGCCATTAATAAAGTTTGGTATAATTATACAGGAGAAGCAAGTGTACTGGTTTAAAAGTGTTTCAACATTTAAGTGGGTAAAGTGTTTCCTCTCACTAACTAAATGACCCCATCAATTTCATCTAGAGCTGCAGGCAATTCATTAATACTTTAGTAGAGGAATATATGACATTTAAAATATTAATCTAACTGAAAACTAGACTGACACTGTTAAAAATATGCTATTGGCTGAGATTTTTCTTAACATTTATAGTTATTTGAAGTTTCTTCATATATATCTCATAACAGATTATTTTCCAAATGCATATTTTATAAGAAGAAATAAACAATAAGATGAAATATATTTGTTTAATTCACTTCTGTTTAAACCTTGTTGCCTTTGATTTTTTCCCAGTAATATTATTTATGAGACTCAGTAATAGTGCATAACTGCTACATTGTAGAATGTATCTTCAGTTTGCTTTCTTGTGTGGGGATTTGAGAGTGCAGAGTAATATAAATAATTAATGTAACACAATGCTTGGAGCAGAGAGGGGATTTAAAAGTTACACAAATGAATTATAAAAATGATGGCATTTTGTATTTTGCATTTATTAATATACAGCAAAATTTCTCTGTTGATATAGAAATATATTCCAGAGGAGAATTGTTTGTATTTAGGTGCTCATTCTTTGCTACTCAATGGAATGAATGTGGACAAAAATGAATGAATGTGGACAAAAATCAATGAATTAAATATGACAGTGTAATAAAAAGTTATACAGTATTATGTTTCAGAGTAGCAATATTTCAGAGTAATACAAACTTGCTTAGAGACATATTAATTTTTTTTTTCCAGTTTCCAAGGTTGTCAATGGCAGTGAGCCTAGTGTTTGGTTAGATGTGTACCATGGCAGTGAGTTCATAAGTAATGAATTGTATGGACCTTCATTTAGTGACTATTAAGAGATTCAGTAGAGGGAGACCTGAAGAATAAGTTGATTTTAACTGTTTCTTTAGGTTTCCTCAGATAAATTAAGAACAAAACACCAAAGACAACACTATGAACATTCTTTTATAAGAGGCCAAAGCAGTTTGACACAGTTACGCTTATATCCTGGTATATTCAGTCCTGCATTTTTCTGCATCCTTGGAATAATAATTAGTATGCGTAGATAAGTAAATATCCCAGATACCTTTCAAACTATTTGTTATACATTTTATTTTTTATCAACCAAACTTCTGATGAAAATTAACCAGAGGTCTGTTCAGTCATGTTCTATTTCATAAGGATACACATGGCTGATAAGTAGCATATCTGTAGGCTTTAAGAGTTACCAGACCTAGAATTGACATGCAATTTTGAAAATTAGAGATTCCAACAAAGCTTCTCCTTAAAGAGTCAGTCATCCAACCCTTGTGTACAGTATATAGTAGGTTCTGTCATTGGATTGCCATACTGAGAAAATAAAAGTACTGGATAAGTAATTAACTTTAAATTTCAGGTAAACGATGAATAATTTCTTAGCGTAGGTATATCCTATGTAATGTTTATGGCTTCCCAGGTGGCATTATCAGTAAAGAACCCACCTGACAGTGCAGGAGACATAAGAGACGTGGGTTTGATCCCTGGGTCAGAAAGTTCCCCTAGAGGAGGGCATGGCAATGCGTTCCAGTATTCTTGCCTGGAGAATCCCATGGACAGAGGAGCCTGGTGGGCTACAGTCCATAGAGTCATAAAGAGTTGGACAGGACTGAAGCGACTTAGCATGCACACACACGTGATGTTTGGGAGAAATTTATACTTTAACTAATCAGTTTTTATTTAACTGGGTGTTCTATATTTAATCTGGCAACCCTATATTGACATCTAGGGTCAGACAAGGATGGTCATAATTTCTTCTGCATGACTAGAGCTATCTGACTGATAATGAACTTCCTATAAGACTATATTTCTGAAAGGTAAAAAGCATAACTTCATTTTTTAATTCAATATATTCAAATATTTATTGAGTATATCCTAGATGTAAGGAATTCCATAAGATGATTGGCAGTAAAATAATAAACAGATCACTGTGTTTAGAGACAAAACAGTTTAGGTAGGAGAGATATGATAAAATATATCAATAAAGTACTTATGACTTATTTCAGAAGATAATTCTCATTATGGAGAAAGATGTTGTGAAACAGATTAAACTGTAGTGCAAGAGAAAGGAAAGTCATCTTTAAATAGAATGACCAGGTGAAGTCTAGCTGAGGAGGCAGACATTGAACTGAAGCCTAAAGGTTAAGAGTGACCTGAATTAGTCATATCAAAAGTTGATTTAAGATATATAGAGTGGGACTCTAATCATAATGCCCTAATTCAAGAAAGACAATTCAGGGTGTAAAAGAAATTTATTTCTGAAACATAAAGAAAAGTTTAATAGAAAATTTAAAAGGCTCTTGCAAAACGTAGGAAATAAAAGGTTGGGGTTTTTCTTTTCATTCCTTTCCTTTCCCCCCATTTTGGAAGCTGTCGGATTGCTTAAAGCAGAAAAACAACCTGTGGTTTACGTTTATAGATGTGTTTGATTAGCATTGCTGTTTTGCTGTTGTTCAGTTGCTAAGTCATATCTGAGTGTTTATGACTCCATGGACTGTAGCGTGCCAGGCTTCCTTGTCCTTCCCAGTCTTTTGGAGTTTTCTCAAACTCATGTCCATTGAGGAAATGATGCCATCAAATCATCTCATCCTCTGTCTCCCCCTTCTCCTCCTGCCTTCAGTCTTTCCCAGCATCAGGGTCTTTTCCAGTGAGTTGGTTCTTTGCATCAGGTGGCCAAAGTATTGGAGCCTCAGCTTCAGCATCAGCCCTTCTGATGCATATTCAAGGTTGATTTCCTTTAGGATTGATTGGTTTAATATCCTTGCTGCCCAAAGGACTCTCAAGAGTCTTCTGCAGCACTACAGTTTGAAAGCATCAATTCTTTGATGCTCAATCTTTTTTATGGTCCAAGTCTTATTATGTGACTACTGGGAAAATCATAGCTTTGACTATATGAAACTTTGATTAGCATATGGAGAATAAATGGGAGAAGCATAAATAGAAATTAGGAGACTAGTTAAGGTGCAGATATAGTAATACAGGTGTGAGGCTTGGGGGAGGGGGGCTGATGGCAGGCTTGAAAAATCAGAGTGATAGCAATAAAGATGGCAAGAAATAAATTTGCAGTTTGTTCTGGCAGTAGTGATGAAGAAATGAAAAACCTGCTGAAGGATTCATTGTTGGGACTAACATGAAAGATGGGTCAGTGTTACCAAACTCAGTTTTGGCTACTCACTGCTAAAAAGTCAATATTTGAGAGCCAAGAGTTAGAAAGAGGTAGAAAGGAAAGTTGGTTTGATCAGAAGACCAGCAATCCAGGGAGAAGGTGGATTTGTGTCTCAAAACCAACTATGAAGATTCTGCTCAGCCATAAAAGCTTTTAAAGGGAAAATGGGAAAATAATCTCAGTGAATCCCTAAAGCAGAAGGTTAGGTTCTGCATCATTTTCCGATGTATGCTGGCTGGCTGACTCATCATCTTTCTTCAGATGTTTATCTCACCCATGTGGTCTGCCTCCAGGACTGCTAAGGGGGCTGTCGGGGTAGAGTGCTAGTCATTCTTTAATTAATTAATTCTTCATTTCTGCTTCTTTTAATCTAGGAAAAGAATCAAAAGTTAGGCAAGGTATAGTGTGCATTTAGTAAAGTCAGGTGTTAGGTAAATGTCAGCTAGTGATCTCATTTTTATAATTAAGGTTTAAGGAGAACTTGTTCAGTCACTCAGTTGTGTCCAATTATTTGTGACCCCATGGAGTGCAGCACACCAGACTTCCCTGTCATTCACCATTTCCCAGAGTTTGCTCAAACTTATGTCCATTGAATTGGTGATGCCATCCAACCATCTCAGCCTCTGCCATCTCCTTCTCCTCCTGCCTTTAATCTTTCCCAGCATCAGAGTCTCTTCAAATGAGTTGGCTCTTTGCATCAGGTGGTCAAAGTATTGGAGCTTCAGCTTCAGCATCAGTTCTTCCAATGAATATTCAGGACTGATTTCCTTTAGGATTAACTGGTTTGATCTTCTTGCAATCCAAGGGACTCTCAGGAGTCTTCCCCAGCACCACAGTTCAAAAGCATAAGTTATTTGGTGCTCAGCTTTCTTTATGGTTCAAATCTCACTGGAAAAACCATAGCTTTGACTATATGGACCTTTGTCAGCAAAGTGTTGTCTTTGCTTTTTAATACACTGTCTAGGTTGGTCATAGCTTTTCTTCCAAGTAGCTAGCATCTTTTAATTTCATGGCTGCAGTCACTGTCCACAGTGATTTGGGAGCCCAAGAAAATGCATAAATAGGTAAACAGATAAGAGCAAAGGAACTGCTTACATTTGCACTCTGCCTAGGAATAGTAACAGAGCACTATCTCAGAGAAGATCACCGAAGAGGGTGTTTGTGAAGTGCTATGGGCTTCCTTGGCTGCTCAATGGTAAAGAAACACACTCCGACATAAATCACAGCTGGATCCTTTATGACCCACCTCCCAGAATACTGGAAATAAAAGCAAAAATAAACAAATGGGACCTAATTAAACTTAAAAGCTTCTGCATAACAAAGGAAACTATAAGCAAGGTGAAAAGACAGCCTTCAGAATGGGAGAAAATAATAACAAATAAAGCAACTGACAAACAACTAATCTCAAAAATATACAAGCAACTCCTGCAGCTCAATTCCAGAAAAATAAACGACCCAATCAAAAAATGGGCCAAAGAACTAAATAGACATCTCTTCAAAGAAGACATTCAGACGGCTAACAAACACATGAAAAGATGCTCAACATCACTCATTATCAGAGAAATGCAAATCAAAACCACAATGAGGTACCATTTCACACCAGTCAGAATGGCTGCGATCCAAAAGTCTACAAGCAATAAATGCTGGAGAGGGTGTGGAGAAAAGGGAATCCTCTTACACTGTTGGTAGGAATGCAAACTAGTACAGCCACTATGGAGAACAGTGTGGAGATTCCTTACAAAACTGGAAATAGAACTGCCTTATGACCCAGCAATCCCACTGCTGGGCATACACACTGAGGAAACCAGAAGTGAAAGAGACACGTGTACCCTAATGTTCATTGCAGCACTGTTTATAATAGCCAGGACATGGAAGCAACCTAGATGTCCATCAGCAGATGAATGGATAAGAAAGCTGTGGTACATATGCACAATGGAGTATTACTCAGCCATTAAAAAGAATACATTAAAAAAAAAAGAATACATTTGAATCAGTTCTAATGAGGTGAATGAAACTGGAACCTATTATACAGAGTGAAGTAAGCAAGAAAAAAAACACCAATACAGTATAATAATACATATATATGGAATTTAGAAAGATGGTAACAATAACCCTATATGCGAGAGAGCAAAAGAGACACAGATGTATAGAACAGTCTTTTGGACTCTGTGGGAGAGGGTGGGATGATTTGGGAGAATGGCATTGAAACATACATAATATCATATAAGAAAACAATTGCCAGTCCAGGTTCAATGCATGATCCAGGATGCTTGGGGCTGGTGCACTGGGATGACCCAGAGGGATGGTACGGGGAGGGAGGAGGGAGTGGGGTTCAGGATGGGGAATACGTGTACACCCGTGGTGGATTCATGTTGATGTATGGCAAAACCAATACAATATTGTAAAGTAATTAGCCTCCAATTAAAATAAATAAATTTAAATTAAAAAAAAAAAAGAATTTGCCTGCCAATGCAGGAAATGTGGATTTGATCCCTGAGGTGGGAACACCCCCTGGAAAAGGGAATGGTAACTCACTCTGGCATTCTTGCTGGGAAAATCCCATGGACAGAAGCACCTGGAGGGCTAGCGTCCATGCAGTCTCAGAAGAGGCCAACACAGTGTACTGGCTAAGCAACAACACCATGGTACCATGGTAGGCATCCTAATGATTTTTTGACTGATTGCTATGATGGATAGCCCAACATTTCCATCTGATAGTCAAAATATCCCATTTTATTTGTTTAAATTTTGTTTTTTTTTTCTTTTTCTACTTATCTTCTAGAAAACTAATTACTTGTGTTATAGAAAGTCTGGTTTAAACCAGAAATAAGTGAGTTAACTTTCCCTTAAATTTCAAGAACATATAGAATGTTCAGGCAATAGATGGTATTCTTAAAAAAAAAATCATTGAGGTAGCTGTTAAATCATTCAGAAAAGCTCAGTTTTTGCAGTTAAGAGCAAATACCTGTGAATTATTTGATTTTGAAGAACTGGTCTATTTGTATTACTCTGTTAATTTTTTTCTGAATAATTTGACTAGAACTCTCGGATAAAATTAATCATACTTTATAGTTCTCTATTGATTACTCCACTGCCATTTCCAGTTTATATGACTAAAAGTTATCATCAGAATAATTCAGAGAAAGTTCTGTAACCATAAATATTAAGAAATGGTACTGTCATTTCAAGCATTTATATATAGTTGAAATATTCTTCTAATGGTGATGGATAATCATAATTGAATTTCATTAGTAACCATCTGTCTTTCACATCCATTTGCTAATTTGGTTTTCTAATAAATTCATGAGTAATATCAGTCTGGTCTTTAGAAACATTGACTCTAGATTTTTTTCTATGAAAATGTAAATGGATACTTGATGCATTTTGATAATATGATATAGTGCTAAAAGATAAACTGAAACATATTAACAATTTTAAGTGTTTGAGCAAAAATCCATTTGAGCTGTGAAGCATCCAATTTAGCAGGTAGAGAGAAGCTCTTGGGATCTGTACAAAGTAAAAGATTTTTATAGGCAGAAAACAGCAGAAACAAGAAGGTTATACTAAGTTTAAAAAGTGTGTGTGTTTTTTTTTTTTCCAAGGATACTTTTAGCAGGTGGATGGGATCTGTTAGGCCAGTTACCTACCTGGTGTTGATGAGGTGACTCTTGGTCTAAGATTCCATTTCTAGAAGAGCCAAATCTGCAGTTGTGTCACTGATGACTTAGGGCAAAGCATTAGTCACTCAATTTGGGGCCTATAGTCCTTGTTTAAGAACAGAAAAATTTTAAATGATCAGAATATAAGCAGTCATGTTTAGAGGAGGAGAAAGAGAACATATTTAAAGCCAATAACATGACAGAAAACCATATACTATTTTTTTATGAAGAACTTATTTCTCTAACAAACATTGTGTGGAAGTCACTCAGTTGCGTCTGACTCTTTGTGACCCCATGGGCTGTAGCTCTCCAGACTCTTCTGTCCATGGAATTTTCCAGGCAAGAATACTGGAGTGGGTAGCCATTCCCTTCTCTAGATCTTCCTGACCCAGGGATCGTACCTGGATCTCTTTCATTGCGGGTAGATTCTTTTCTATCTGAGCCAGCAGAGAAACTCATAACATACATTAGCATAACATATATTAATATAACATATTAACATATACTCTTTTCATTTCTCTATCTCTCTATCTCTCTTTCTCCATCTCTCTGTTTCTTCCTCTCTCTTATGCCTTCCCATCTTGTCTTTCTCCCCTCCTTCCTCCCTTTTCCCTTCCAACAATGAATGGGACATTTCCCCCTCAATGGAATGAATTGTACTTCATCTTGTTTCTCACAATTGCATTTGCCATGGATAATATTACTTATAAGTACATTTATAATTTAAAAATAGGAATTTTGCTTGATAATACCTGGCATATATTTTGGGAAAACATTATATATATGTTTATATCTTATTTTAATAGATAAGGAATTGAGCAACAACTTTAATGTCATTGTATTGAAGTTAATAATTTAAGTTGAAAATCAGTCTTTTAGATCTTATTGATTTGAACATAAGGATATTAGCAAGTAAATGACGTAATAAAAGGCGTATTATTGCTGCTTTCTTTTTATGATGACAAATGAGTCTCATGAACTTTTCTTTGCCACAGCAATTAGACTAGATGAATTATTCCACCTTTATTTTCATCTCTGGTGAAACAATTATAACTCTGAATTTGTTTATGAACCCTGAATATTTTGAGAAATTGAGAGAGAAGGATATGGAGGGAGAGAGTGCCAGGGGCTAGTACAGTTTATACCCAATGTCAAATATAGTAAACACTGTTTTATTTTCATTTTAATTTAAAGATTTACCTGTATTCAGTTAATTTCTGATTACTCATTCATTCCCGATACAATTTCAATTTTTGTATATGTTTTGAAGTTCTACAATTTTAGCAAAACTTCAACTATTTAAATTTTTTGTCAGAGAGAGACATTTTCTATGAAAGAATTTAAAGGTAAGATACTATAATAAATAAAGAACATAGTTTAAGACAGTCACTGAGGCTTTAAAAGATGAATTAGGCATGTTTTCTGACTTCCTACTCTGTAATTTCCAAATGTATCTTTACAAATTATGTTAGGATTTATAGTCCACTTTCACCTACATTATATCATATAATTTACTTGATTTAAACTCAATCTGGTTTTATTTAATTCTTTGACAATAGTAGACATCGCTTAAGTGGATGATATTATAGTTGTTGTTCAGTCACTAAATCATGTCCGACTCTTTGTGAGCCCATGAACTGCAGCATATCAGGCTTCCCTGTCCTTCACTGTCTAATGGAGTTTGCTCAAATTCATGTCCATTGAGTTGGTGATGCTATCTCATTTTTTTCAAATCACATATTTCTAATATTTTAATTTTCTTTCAAAAATGCTAACTATTGTCACTACCTGTGAAATAGTTATCTTATGCTTACAGCTCAGACTTAAAAAGACCAGGCATTGTGGCTGAGGATCAGGGTCTAATGTTTGCATAAAACTGAGTGAAAATTTACAGCAAGTTCGACCCCATACGGAGAAGGCAATGGCACCCCACTCCAGTACTCTTGCCTGAAAAATCCCATGGACGGAGGAGCCTGGTGGGCTGCAGTCCATGGGGTCGCTGAGAATTGGACACAACTCAGCGACTTCACTTTCACTTTTTACTTTCATGGACTGGAGAAGGAAATGGCATCCCACTCCAGTGTTCTTGCCTGGAGAATCCCAGGAATGGGGGAGCCTGGTGAGCTGCCGTCTATGGGGTCGCACAGAGTAGGACAGGACTGAAGCGACTTAGCAGCAGCAGCAGCAGCGACCCCATAGATGGCAGCCCACCAGCCTCCCCCATCCCTGGGATTCTCCAGCAAGAACACTGGAGTGGGTTGCCATTTCCTTCTCCAATGCATGAAAGTGAAAAATGAAAGTGAGGTCGCTCAGTTGTGTCCAACTCTTAGCGACCCCATGGACTGCAGCCTACCAGGCTCCTCTGCCCATTGGATTTTCCAGGCAAGAGTACTGGCGTGGGTTGCCATTGCCTTTTCTGAGGTATGGGGTCGCACAGAGTCGGATGCAACTGAAGCGACTTAGCAGCAGCAGTGTGTACCTGATAAATATTTACTAGTAGTCTTAGAATTGGTGAGTACAGATTCATAGGTAAGAGACCACAGTATTTGAGTGTTGCTCAGTCTTGAAGGGCTAATTTGCACCATGGTAAATGCTTTTCTGAGCTTTCTCTAAATTCTTATGACTATTTCCATGAAAGAAAGGCTTGTCATGTCTTTTTCTTCAGTAAACTTAGAGTTTTTGTGTCTTAACTTGAAACAATCATTAGCATCTTGAGTTGATATTTTTACATGGTTACTTGGAAATTACAGTTGCTGATTGCACTATTAAGTTAATGTTTTCTGATAGTTTGCTTGATAGATTTCTAAGACTAATTTGAAAGCAGTAGAAAATTACATATATCTAAAATAGACTTAATTTGTCATGTAAATTTCTGTTTTCTTCCCCTCATGAACTCCTTTGCCTTACAAAAAAAAAAAATACGATGTGGAAATACTAATGAGAAATTTCAGTCAGTTCAACAATGACATTGTCCCAACATGCTATGGATGTTAACTTTAATGAATCCCAACAGTTGTGGTCTTCTTTTATGTGTAACATTTGTCAAAAAATCATCCTTATGGTTTCAACTTATGATGTTATATATGGACTATTTTATTACAACCAAAAAGTGAATTTACTTCACTCTAGAAATAAATAACTCTTGTTATTATACATATCATTTTCATGAGGCATATATAATGTTTTATAGTCAGTTTTGCTTGTGCAAATGTTGAATATTATGTACTAGTGAATGTCTCTCAGTTGTGTCTGACTCTTTGCAACCCATGGACTAGATAGTCCATGAAGTTCTCCAGGCCAGAATACTGGAGTGGGTAGCCTTTCCCTTCTCTAGGGGATCTTCCCAACCCAGGGATCAAACCGAGGTCTCCCACATTGCAGGCGGATTCTTTACCAGCTCTGCCACCAGGGAAACCAGAAAACACTGGAGTGGGTTAGCCTATCCCTTCTCCAGGGGATCTTCCTGACCCAGGAATCAAACCAGGGTCTCCTGCATTGGGGGTGGATTCTTTACCACATGACTATCAGGGAAGCAACTCGGGTGTAAACTTCAGTGTCAGACCTATGCCTTGGAAGCAGCACAAGCTCTCCTAAAGAGGGACCATTCCTCTGTTGTTTCAGTGATCTATTCATGTAAAAATAAGGCCAAACTTTAGAGCTAATAAGAAAAGCAAGTTATTATTCCTTATAATTCTGTTGGTTGATTGGGAATTCTTTTCACTGTCAAGTGGAGCATTGGGATTCCTGCAAGGTCCAAAATGGCCATATTTCAATTCTTGACTGTTGACAACTCAGCCACTGCTGAGATGTTAGCTGGAATTTTGGACGGGTACTTGATTTACTCTCCACATTGGCTTCCTCTCATCATTACTTAATCACTAGATAAAGGGCTTTCCTGGTGGCTCAGACAGTAAAGAATTCAATGCAGGAGACCTGGGTTTAATCTCTGGGTCAGAAAGATCCCCTGGATAAAGGAATGGCAACCCACTTCAGTATTCTTGTCTGGAAAATCCCATGGACAGAGGAACCTGGCCAGCTCCAGTCCCTGAGGTCGCAGAGTCAGACACAACTGAGTGACTAACACTTTCATCACTACTTGGGTTTCTTTGTTAGGTTCTAACAAGGACTGTTCCATGGGTGATGACAAAAACTGTGCATCTCTTAAGACTGAGACCTTGAAGATACGCAGAGAAACTCTTGTTACAGTTAATGTTTCAAAGGAGTTTGTGGGCTGAAATCATAAAAAGGGAAGTAAAGTAGATTTGCCTCCCTTTGACTGTAAATACATACAACTAGCTTATTTAACAAATATCGTTTAATTGCTTACAGTATTGAAAATCTTTTTGGTGTTGCTCATTTGTTTATTCATTAATTCTCCCCTTGCCTCACAAAAGATTAATGTATTCACTGTGGCTTGTGATAAAACACTTCAAAATAGTATAAAAACAGAAAATAGAAAGCTGCTGTCCTAGGAAGGAAGAAAAAGTTGACATGAAGAAATTCATATGTGTTTCAGGTCTCAAACTGTAGCAACGCTGTGTATAATTTAGGAACATTCTCTTATTATAAAGCTATTAATGCTCTCTTTCTTAGAATGTGAGTATATGCATGTATTGATTTAAAAGAATATTGTGTTATGCTATCATATCAAGTATGTGAAAGCAACATTTTTCTTTTACATGTCTTCTGTTCATGGATACCTCAGCTTCTTATTTGTTAAAAACAGGCTATAACCTCAAACCCAACTCACTGATAAACTATACATTTCTACATTAGGAAAAAAAAAAACAAAACAAAACACTGAGTTACATTGTATAAAGATGCAAACTCAGTTTTGCTTGCTTTTCTTAGATATTCCCTAGTGTTGAATTTCAATGTAATACAGAATGTGCTGATAGAAGGAAAATTCTTCTGATCTGATTTCTAATTTCATACTGTATTTTTTAAAATATAGGACACAGTATAAAAGCTCTTCTGTAAATAGGCAGCAGTTGAATATATCACTTCACAGACTTACCCACTTGTAGCACATAGTGTGAGCATTTTGTGCAAGTAAAAACCCATTCTGGAAAAAGAAAACTTTCTATTCTCATAAGATTTTTTAGTAGGACAAGTGGGATAGGCAGTTGATGCTGAAATATTTAATTGATGATAACTAATGTTTTCGTACTCCTCTAAACCTTCTCAAACCTTATTGCATTGTGCATTGCAATGAGTAAAAATAAAATAATTTAAAAACTACACACTTGTGAGTTTGCTGATGAATGTAATAGCCACATGCCCTTTTAGGACAACTGTTCATCAGTTAAATTCATGTCTACATTAGGGCCTTTGCCCTAAGATTTCTACTGGAATGTTTTTCTCTAGAAATTGTCACAATTTCATTTCTACATACATCCCTCTGAGTTTTACTGAAATGTTATCTTCTCTATGAAAATCCTCTCAGTCTTTTGGTATTTTGTATCTCCTTCCAAAATGTTTTTGCATAATATTTATCACCATCAGAAAGACTGTATATTGTTTTAAGGTATCAGTCTGCTCTCTCCCTATCCTATTAGAGGTAATCGCTGTGATTACAGGGGATATCTTTTCATTTTATTAATTTTTGTAACTGTATTCCAGCACCTAGAGTAGCTATTGATACAGAGTGTATACTTAGAAATCTTTTTGAATGAATGAATAAGTGAAGGCAGCATTTATTAAGGAAATGATAACTCAGCTTTAATCCTGATGAACTTTTATTTAACATGCATATCCTAACTAGTGTTGATGTATACCTTCCCATGTTGATTCTTCTAGAGCATTACTTAGTAACTTTATGATAACTTGAAGTTCCCAACTGCAATAGAAAATATCTGTTAGTTTGTTCTTTGACGCATCTCAACAAATATAAGAAACAAATATCTTTAACGTGAAGTCTTTGGATGGTTTAAAAATGTTTTAGCATTTGATTAAGATTTAGTGTGACAGCTATTTTCATCATAAGCCAGAATACATGTTTTCAGATAACAATAATCCCTATAGTTTTTCTCTGGTCTTCGATTGTAGAGACAATAGCTTCAAATTCAATATTCATCGCCATTATACCAGTCGTTAATGTGTTTCATGATCCCAAATAACATCTATAAATTTTGTCATGTCTCTGTTTTAAAATATTCATTAGTCCTTTGCTCTAGTTGAATTGGCTTTGATAAAATTTATATTAGCAGTCTTCACCAAGCCAGTTTTATTTTAGCTGTTCAATTTAGAATATTACTTCACACACAATTGCCATCATACTCCTAATGTACTGGAAAGCCAATATCTTTGTAAAAATATACTTTAGTTACGATTCTGATAGAGATTGGCACTTGACAACTTGACAGGCTGGGCAGTATTATTCCTATTAAGATGTATGTATCCCTCGTCCAAATCGCTTTAGTCACTTACTCAAAGTATTTTACAGAACATTTGCTCTTCTGTGAAATTATCTAGATGAAGTAGATACATTTTTATAATCTTTACAATCAAGATTTTACATGTATTTTTATAATATTTATATTAAATAGTGCAATATAGATGACAGCTCATCCAGCCAGCATCAACTGTGCATTTTTCCATGGTATACTAGATGCTAATAATAGGAATAATAGGTAACAATTCTTGAGAAGTTACTGTATCTTAGGCGTGGTGCAGTTATTTCATAGAAATTATTTTATGTCACCTATACTCCAAACTTATGAGACAGGCATCAATTTATAACTTCCAGTTGCAGGAATACCAAGGCTAAATAATTTGCCTGCATCATATAACTGATAAATTATGAAACCAGGATGAAAATGCTTGTGGTTTGACTTCAGAAGCCAGTCTCTTAGTCCCAGTGTTATGCTGCCTCCCACGTAACTGAATAACGGAGACATTGCTGTTATTGTCTGTGAGAGAAAGAAGCATACAGATCTGTCTTTACTGTGCAGCAACTTTTATGGGAAGGGTATAAGCAAAATTCTAAAACTTCAGAGCATGGAATCTGGACGGTTCTGTTTTGAGAATTTTATATCAATCAAATGTAGATGATCTGAATATCCTTATTTTAGGCCATGTCATATTCTTAGTTGATTGTATCTAATGGTTTACTGACCAAGATGACTTAGATGTCAGAGTCCAGTTTAAAGTAAGGAGACTAAATTACAAAAGTAGCAAAAGAGTAAAATACGTTAGTATATCCCACCAACTCTATAAACTCACATTTTCATGTTGATGGTGCAGCAGTTTAATAGAGATTTAAAATTGCATGTTGAAAACAAAAAATTGCATGTTGATCACTATGTTTTAAAGTTCATAATCATAATAGGAATTTGTCAGAGTATTAATTAGCTAAGATATTAAATTATAAAGAAGGAGAAAGATATTCACTAATACTTGCTGCTGCTGCTGCTGCTGCTAAGTTGCTTCTGTGTGACCCCAGAGATGGCAGCCCACCAGGCTCCCCCATTCCTGGGATTCTCCAGGCAAGAACACTGGAGTGGGTTGCCATTTCCTTCTCCAATACTTACATACCCATAAAATATTACAAGGAGAAGGTCTTTCAGTGTTTTTTACTTTTTCTTTTGTGCTCTGTAGGGATTTTACTATATTATTGGACAGTTTTTTTTAGTTGTATTTTAAAATAATTTTAAGAGAGATAATTTAACTTAGTAGAGAGAAAACAATAAAACATGGAAATCAGTTTCTGTGATATATGGGAAATGCTAATGACTTCATATGTTAAAGGGATTTTTAAAGTTGGGATTTGTGAATAAAAAAGAGAGAAGGAAAACAAAGAAAGTCATTCTTTACTAAGTTGAAAGAGTCATGAACATTCTTTGCTTTACTGTAGGATAACTCTTGGCACTTGAAAGGGTGATGTCATCATGGTTCTAAAAATGGGCTACCTCTAAGAATCACAGAAAGAATGGTTAAAAAGCTGATGTATGGGCTTCTCCTAAGATTAAGATTTAGTCTGTCCTGGATGCATACCTGGGCATGAATGTATTTTTTAGAGCTTCCAGGTGATACTAATATACAGCCATTGTTGAGAATAACTGAGAGTTCTACATCAACATAAATTTTGGGTGATTATGTATTGGGAAGAGTTAACATTCAAATAACCATGGCCTTATGCCATGTCCCAATTTCTTGCCCCCCCCCTTTTTTTTCATTCTAGTAAATAACTTAAGAGTCTTGATATTTAAAGAAATTGTTCCTTGTTCTTAGGTACTTCTAATAAAATGCATCATTATTGAGAAGCCTAGGCTTTTTCTAGGAAGAGCAAAAAACAAGTATATTTGAGAAACTTCAGCAGATACTATCATTTTATGACTTCTGTAGCCTATTTCTATAAAAGGAGCTTATGATTTGGAGCAAGAAGGATAACTGTAAATAGATTACACTTACGGATGTATTTGTCAGAGGTGATAAAAGAGTCAGTGCTAATTTAGTCAATGTGGACAAGTGACACCATATTCTCAGTAGGAGGATAGTAATATGCATGTGTAAAAGGATGAAGCATTTTCCAGAAATGCAATAGTACCATGGAGCGAGTTAAAATGATGGCTTTATCTACAGTGGTGAAGTTTAACACTTAGCATATTCATGCATCCCAATATTCACCATTATGGTTTTGGTTTTAGATTTATTCATATAAATCAGTAAAAGTGCCTGTCTGAAAATCAAATTCATCTAACATGCCCTAGATGTGGTTTTGATATATGCTTTTATTTTTAAGAACAAATGGGAGGTCACAAAGACTCACATTGGAGGGTCTTAAACTTATGTATCACTTGCTCATGTGAGTGTTAGTCACTCAGTCATGTTTGACTTTGCAACACCATGTACTATAGCCTCACAGGCTCCTCTGTCCATGGAATTCTCCAGGAAAGAAAACTGGAGTGAATAGCCATTCCCTTCTCCCAGGGAATCTTCCTGACTCAGGGATCGAACTCATGTCTCTTCATTGCAAGCAGCTTTACATCTGAGCCATTTGCTCACGAGTCATTTTCTATACAGATATTTACTCAGCAACCTCATCCTTGACTAATTTTCTCCTTATACTCAATTTCAGACATATCTTTTTGACTCTTAAAATAGCTATCTTCCTTTGAGAATATTTCTGCTTATAGAAAAATTAGCTTTTCCTTTATATTTACCAATTCCTTATGAGTATATAGTTGTCAATGTTTATCATTTTCTTTTCTCCTTAAAAGTTTGCCATGCAGTCACTTTGGAAAGTTGTTTGGCCTTATCTTCTGAAAGTTTACTTGCATTGTACTTTTCTCCAATTTTCCTGTTTTTGTGTATATTGAAAATAGAAATGCAAAAAAATATGTTCATAGCAGCACTGTTCAGATCAGCTCCAAATTAGAAACTATGTTGTCACAAATTAACATTAAAATGGAAAAAAAACCACACATTGTAGTCTAGTCACAAAATAATCACAGCAATGAGATAAAAAGATTTAGAGTCACATAGATAATATAGGTGAATTTTCCATATATCACATGGAGGAAAAAGAATGAGACAAAATAAAAGTGGATAGCATACAATTACAGCAATATGCAGTGAAAATACAACCAAAACTATTTTATTTTAGAAAGCAAGCTCATGGTGGTCTTGGTGGCTTGGAAAGATAGTGACTTCAAGAAAATACAAGGATGTTTCTGGGGTACAGATGCCATTGTCTGCTTGATCTAGGCTCTAGTTACTATTTCAATTTGTGAAAATTCACAGAAAGGTAGCTTTACATTGGGCTTCCCTGGTGGCTCAGTCAGTGGTAAAGAATCCACCTGCTAATGCAGAAGACATGGGTTTGATCCTTGGTTCAGGAAGATCCCCTGGAAAAGGAAATGGCAACCCATTCCAGTATTCTTGCCTGGAATATGTCATGGGCAAAGGAACCTGGCAGGCAACAATCCATGGGGTCGCAAAAGACCCAGATGTGACTTAGCAACTAAACAACAACAACAAGCTTTACAATGCATGTGTTTTTCTCTCCATGTCTATTTTACTTTAATAAAATGTAAAAAGAAAAATCCAAAATTCTGCAGGAACCCTAGGTGAAACTCCAAAAATATGAAACATAGAGTAACTTTATTTCTTTTTGCATTTTCTTTAAAAAATGAGTTTTTTTAAGATTTTTTAAACTCTCATTTGACAAAATAATGGAATTTATAATTACTGCAAAAGGCAAAACATATTTCTAGATGCTTTAAATCATCAATATTTTTGTAAGTTGAAAATCAACTATGTCCTTGCTTTTATATTCGTGATATTTGAACTAATACTATAATGATCAATAGGAGTTTTAGCCATTTACATGTCCCAGAAGGAAGTATATAATTTATTCTAGGTCTGCAATTACCCTGCTTTTTTCTGCTAATAGATTTCTTAAACTTGGAATATATAAATCTTCAGTTCAGTTCAGTTCAGTCACTCAGTCGTGTCCAACTGTTTGTGACCCCATGAATCGCAGCACGCCAGGCCTTCCTGTCCATCACTAACTCCTGGAGTTCACTCAAACTCACGTCCATTGAGTCAGTGATGCCATCCAGCCATCTCATCCTCTGTCGTCCCCTTCTCCTCCTGCCCCCAATCCCTCCCAGCATCAGAGTCTTTTCCAATGAGTCAACTCTTCGCATGAGGTGGCCAAAGTACTGGAGTTTCAGCTTTAGCATCATTCCTTCCAAAGAAATCCCAGGGCTGATCTCCTTCAGAATGGACTGGTTGGATCTCCTTGCAGTCCAAGGGACTCTCAAGAGTCTTCTCCAACACCACAGTTCA
This sequence comes from Oryx dammah, assembly GCF_014754425.2. NCBI lineage: Eukaryota > Metazoa > Chordata > Mammalia > Artiodactyla > Bovidae > Oryx > Oryx dammah. Next base: position 140,982,759 of record NW_024070186.1, read on the forward strand.
AAAGCATCAATTCTTCGGTGCTCAGCCTTCTTCACAGTCCAACTCTCACATCCATACATGACCACTGGAAAAACCATAGCCTTGACTAGACAGACCTTAGCTGGCAAAGTAATGTCTCTGCTTTTGAATATGCTATCTAGGTTGGTTATAACTTATGTGTATATAAATTGAAAAAAATTGTATTAAAATATAGGTGACTTACACTGTGTTTTAAAGGCTCAAAAGTGAGAATTCAGTGAGTGGGCAAATAAGAATACTGACTTTTTGGAGCTGATTATGAATTGTGGAAAGTAAGTTTTCTTTGAGAAATTTCAGTGCTTATTTTTAATCTCAATTTCAGTGTCTTAGTAACTAACTCAGGTAATTTTCCATTGTATAATCAAGAAATTATAAGAAGTAGTAAATGAAATTAAGATTATTGCATTTTTAAAACAATTAATATTAGAAAATAAATGTGCTCCTGATTGTTAAATGTAGTCTTATCACTGTCCTTTCACAGGGTAAACCATGTTAATTAATTCAAGTAGTAGAGTTATTACTTGCTTTTCATGCATCACAGAATTGCCTATTTCTTATTTATATATCTTGTCTGCAGAATTGCCCAGAAACAGCTAATCCTAGCAAAACATATTGTCTCTTTAAAGAGATATGTGACAGCCTTATAAAGACATAGTGACATTTAAATGTAATATTTAAAGAACAAATCACAATTTAAGAGATTCTTAACTGTGATAATTATGTACATAAATAATATTATGATTAGACCCCTCTGGTTGCAAAGTCTTTCCTAGAAATTCAGCTTTTTCTATTGTCTCAAATGTACAGTAGTCCTTGTGTTATAGTTCATCCCAATATATTTTTCAGAATTTAGCAGCATAACATTCTCAATAAAATGTGTATATACATATGTGTGTGACTTATTAAGTTAAATAATAGTTTAAAAATTAGATGTTACTATCACTAAAACATGGAAAATGTTTAAGGACAGGGAAGCCTGGTGTGCTGCAGTCTATGGAGCAGCAAAGAGTCGGACACAACAGCAACTGAACAACAAAAGGATACATCATTTATTGTCTCATTTTAAAAATGGTGTAAATGTTAAATAAGGGGTTAAATTATTTTTATTTATTTCTAAATAAATTATTTAGTATTACTAAATAACATATATTAGTAATATATATTGCTGCTGCTGCTGCTGCTAAGTCGCTTCAGTCGTGTCTGACTCTGTGTGACCCCATAGACGGCAGCCCACCAGGCTTCCCCGTCCCTGGGATTCTCCAGGCAAGAACACTGGAGTGGGTTGCCATTTCCTTCTCCAGTGCATGAAAGTGAAAAGTGAAAGTGAAGTCACTCAATACATGGCATAAATCAAGCAAATACAAGATAATGACACAAGTGGTTCTAGCTTTTAATGCTTTATTCCTTTCTTGAGACTATACCATATGAGTTCATATAATTGCTGTGTCTTGGGTATTCATTAAATCTGACTCTGGTGAATGAACCTTAGTGAGATAGTGCATCAAATTGTCATGAGACTTGAAATCCATAGGGGGGACCATGTCAACAAGGTCAGATAAATAATATTTCTGACCCTTTAGACTTTATAAAAATTTATTTCTAGACAACGTACATGTGATCCATATAATTTTCACTGTTATTAATAATAAATACTTTTGTAAAAATGTTATATATTCAATTACATAACTATTTTTGAGTGCTTTACAGGGTTAAAATGAAGTGATTATAACCTTACACACTTTGGTTATAATAAGGGACTGGGAAGTGAGCCCTGAACTTATAATAATTTTTTAAAAAGCAAAATATGCAGGAAATATCTCTTCAAATATTGGCTAGTATAGTTGTTAATTGACAGTATATAGTTGTGTGTTTTATCAAACTTCAGTAATCTATAGAAATCAGAACAAAATTTGGAGGGCATTGTTCTTCATGTTTAATGATGGTATAAAGGTATAATTGTGTGTGTTAGTCACTCAGTAGTGTCCAGCTCTTTGTGACCCCATGGAGTGTAGTCCACCAGGCTTCTCTGTCCATGGAATTCTCCAGGCAAGAATACTGGAGTGGATTGCCATTCCCTTCTCCAGAGGAACTTCCCAACCCGGGAATCAAACCCTGGTCTCCTGCATGGCAGGCAGATTCTTTACTGTTTGAGCAACAGGGAAGTCTAATTAAAGGTATAATTACTACTTTTTAAAGTTCTTTTAAAATACATATTAAAATATAAAATGGGATATTCATAATTTATGTAAAATTAGAAATTTTCTATAACTTCCTGTAGTTTATAAGAAAAGCAACCTAGTACTCTTGTTTAATTATGTTTCTCTCCAAAAGAAACTCTTATTTAAAAAAGAAAGCAAGCTATAATTCTGATTAGAGATATTCCATTAAAAATCAAGCAAAACTCTGGATTAAGACAAGTGTCTGATATGCAAAATCCTAAGGACTTTGGATTTTGCCGTCATGAAGCAGTACTCACATTTATGAACTTAGCCAAAGGGAAGAGTTAATAAAGTCAATGACTTTCAGGAGAGGACAGAATTGATGACTTCATACCATATGGGTTCTGTGGATCACAAGAGACACATGATGACAGATGAAAGATTTCATCTAACTGTGTATGGTTTTCTCCACTTGAAAAACAACATATAAAGAACTTGATACAGTCAATGTCCCTTGAGCATTAGTTTTCAAAAAACCAAAAAAACAAACAGCAACATTCAAAACACACAACCTCCTTGTCAAGTGTGATTTTATGTGGGGTCCCATGGTATACAAAGTATAAAAAAGAAGGCTGATTAAAATGGGACAGGTGTCTTGGAAGTCAGCCCAGAAACTTACATGAAACCTCCAGGGGTCCCAACAATTCAGCAGAACACATGTGCATTTTAGATTATACAGTGTTGGACCCAATAAAATATTAGCATTTATCTAGTGTCACTCCTATATTGTATAAATGAAATATTAAAGTTCAGCAGGCTTAGGGTTTGTCTTTAATTTCACAGGAAGTAATCAGACTGTGTATTTTGAATCTTATCAATGCTATTAAAATCACTCAGTTCTAAAATTTTTTAAACTGTCCCCTATTGAAGTACCAAATATTTTTTACTTTTTAAATTTTTTTTGCAGTACTCAAGTGATATTTTTATGCAATTTTTAAAGAATCATAATTAATGCAAAAAAATCCATGAACAAAATATCAAAAGTTTTAAATGAAGACAGGCTATTGCTCATTTGTTTTAACCACCCCACCACCATCACCACCCCCCCCCACTGTTTTGCAATCGAATAGTCATTTCTTTTTTTTTTTAATTTTACATTACAATACTATATTGGTTTTGCTATACATAAAAGGAGTTTTAAATATGTGATAAAAATAAGAAGAATAAAAATGGGTCATGTCTTAAGGACTGGCTTTGAAGTTAATACTGAATGAAAATATAAAACTCCTTTACTTCTAGATAAAGCTTAAAATCTGTGGAACTGTAAGTGTCAAGGATTAGTAATTGGAGGTTAAAATTTTCAGATTTGTCTGAAGCCTTAAGATTTAAGAGGTGTCCTAAACCAAAATTAGGTAAGATTCACATTTCAAAACAGTTATTTTAAAACTGTTTACTTTTCAATTACTCTTGATTCTTCACCCACTAGAATATAAAAGTGATGAATTGTTCAGTGTTGTGGTGCAAGTGTATTTGCAAAGTAAATTTCTTTGGAAAATGTCCTGGGAATTTACTGTTGTCTGAGCCAAAGGAGTGTATGTGTTGATGTCTTCTCTGTCAGTCTTTTATAGAACTGCTTAGAGATGAATTGCCTGCAGTCAGGGGAACACCATCAAAATAGTGTCTACTTAGTTCCTAACTAGTCTATAGGAAGAGAGATGGGCAAGTTGCTTATTTTGGTGATGGAACAAAGTTGCTGCTATAATGCAGTCACTGTCAATTTCCAGAATTATACAAGAGAAAAATGCTTATGTGTTAATACTGACCAAGTTTGGATAATCTAGAAGAGTTGTACTGGAGAAGAGAAGGATTGATATAGACTCTATCCAATTTAGGAATGAAGATTCACCAAACAGAAGGTGGAAAGAGATCCTTGGATTCCTTGTTATTAAGATGACAAAAAGCACAAATTGGAAAATTTACTGAATGTACTGAAAATTTACTGAAACTGAGGAGATGTCTCCAAATAGTGTGCTGTGAACAAATGAGATGTCTCCCAGTTCCAGAAACTAATCTTCAAGTATTACCAATCAAATGACAAGACAGTTTGCCTCTCTTATCTACCCTGCCATCTCTGACCCCCAGGGTTTTATCCAGGGACAAGAGAAGAAATTTCCTCACTAAACATATTTGAAATGAGGCAGTGGGGTATATTTTCAAAATTTGCTCTTATAATTAAACCTTGACTGAGTGAGTGTTAATCACTTATTCATGTCTGACTCTGTGAAACCCATGGACTGCAACCTGCCAGGCTCCTTCATCCATGGAATTCTCCAGGCAGAAACACTGGAGTAGACTACCATTTCCTTCTCCAAATTAAACCTTGAATACTATTTATCCATTATTCTGTTAATTGATAAGAATTTACTATTAATATTAACAATATACTTGGTAGCAGGACTAAGTCCACATTCCTATTTAAAATTATAAAATGTCATGATTTTCTTCCACTGTCTGAATTCAATGAGTGTGTGTGTGTGTGTGTGTGTGTGTATGTGTGTGTGTGTATTTGTCTTGAAACAGTCTAGTATAGGAGGTTAGGAGGCCAGACTCTAGATCAAGGTTGACTGAGATCAACCCTCTACCCTCTACCAAAGGTGTGGTTCTGGTGATTTATTTATCAATAACTTTTGGGGGCCTTAGTTTGCTTGTCTATAAAATATGTATAAAAATAGTACCTAAATGATGGGCCTCCTTTAAGAAATGAATGAGTTGAAAAATCTCATCACATGTAAAGTTCCATAAAATTATTTATTAGTACTAATATTGTTATAAATGGGAGTTCTGGTGAGCTGGATGTCTTATTCCTGACCATGTTAGGTCAAAAGTCATGCATATTTACAAAATTATTAGAAACTGTTAAACTATGCTCTAAAAAGTTATTTACAGATAACTGTATCCTTAGATTTAAAAGAAAATGTGACATAAAAATGGAGGCTGAGTGAAGGGAAGTGTCAGGAGGTCCCTTTAGTAATGAGTGGTAGTTTACAGAGAGTCAACTGCTTTGCAAGTTATTTGGGAGAAATATGCAGACAGGTGGACTGTATGACCTGTTTGCCCTGTGAAAACTGGTATTTGAAATGACCCAATTCTCAACTTGAGAATTTTCAAAGTGACAAATTATGCTCATTTGGCTTGTAATGATGTTCTGATTACAGGCTTGAAGACCAATGATGGATTTCTTTAACTTCTATTCTTAATGTTCTTCAGTTCTGTTGTGACCTCTTCATATTCAAGCATGTAGAAGTATTCTCAGAAACAGCTAAAAGTTTTATAATTATGTATTTAAATATACATTTATTTCTTAGGATAAGATTCTATATTTTATTTTGGATTAGTCATTTTATGTGTGCCTTAATGCTCATAACATGTTCTTTATTTAAACAAATGTGTGATGAAATATCTTTTAAAAATTACCAATTTCTCTTGTTTTTGGTAGGATTTAGCAGAGATACTTTATATGTATCTGTGTAAATTGACATTTATTTTCATTATTTTAAAATTGTTTTTATTTGTACTTCTCAGTATTTACTGTGTTACTGGTGTGCAGAGGGCATAAAATCAGGCATTGGAGATACAAATGTAAACAAATAGGTTAGCGTCGTCCTCATGACATTTACAACCTGGTATGCAAATAGACGATCCATAATCTTACACTTGAGACTTGTGAGCATGTGGAAGCACAGATGAGTTCTTCTGGGGAAAGTTGAAGAGACTGACTGATTTTAAAAGCTAAGGAGAAGGGAAGAAGCCAATAAGACTGAGAAAGAAACAAGCGAAATTAGATGGAAGTCATCAGCATGTTCTCAACAGATCAGCAGAGACCATTTCCAATAAGAAGTGGTGCTGACGGTCATAAAATGCCACTGATATGTCTTGTATGATGTAAAAACACAGGGTTACCGAAAAACTTGACAGAGCCTATTCATTGCAATGGAGTAGGTTAATTGAAGCTAAATGGGATTTAGTAGTGAATCAGAAATGAGAATGGTCTGTGAGTTTGTTTCTGTTTTGTGTATAGATTCATTTGTATTTTTATATACTACCTATAAGTGATATCATGTGATATTTGTCTTTCTCTTACTTACTTCATTTAATATAATATTCTATAAGTCTATCCATGTTGCTGCAAATGGCCAATAGTTCATTATTTTTATGGCTGTGTAATATTTCATATACAGGTGAGAAATCCCAGGTTTTTCCATGTCTTGGCTATTGTAAATAGTGTTGCTATGAATATTGGGGTGCATGTATATTTTCAAATTAAAAGTTTTCATCTTTTCTGGATATATGTCGAGGAGTGGGATTGCTAGATGATATGGTAGCTCTAGTTTTAGTATTATAGAGAATCTCCTTACTGTTTTCTAAGGTGGTTACACTAATTTACATTCACATCAACAGTGTAAGAGTTTGTTTTTCTCTATAACCTCTCCAGAATTTATTATTTGTAGACTTTTTAATGATGGCCATTCTGACTGGTATGAGGTGAGACCTCATTGTGGTTTTGATCTGCATTCTCTAATAATTAATGATGTTGAGCATTTTTTCATGTGCCTGTTGGTCATCTGTATGTCTTCTTTGTGAACTGTCTATTTAGGTCTTCTGCCTATTGTTTGATTGGGCTTTATATATATATATGTGTGTGTGTGTGTATATATATATATATATATATAGAGAGAGAGAGAGAGAGAGAGTTGAATAATCTGTTTGTATATGTTGGATATGAACTCCTTTCTATTTGCGTCATTTGCAAATATTTTCTCTCATTCCATAGGTTGTCTTTTCAGGGAAAGGGAGGCAGGGGGAGGGATAAATTAGGAATATAAGGTGAGCAGATAAAAACTATACATAAAAAAGATAAGTAGCATGTATTAAGTATATAGAACAAAAGTCAAAGCGAAGTTGCTCAGTTGTGTCTGACTCTTTGCGACCCCATGGACTGTAGTCTACCAGGCTTCTCTATCCATGGGATTTTCCAGGCAAGAGTACTGGAATGGGGTGCCATTTCCTTCTCCAGGGGATCTTCTCAACCCAGGGATCGAACCCAGGTCTCCTGCAATGCAATCAGACACGTTACCCTCTGAGCCACCAGGGTAGGAGGTATATTAAATATCTAGTAATAACTTAGAATGGAAAATAATCTGAATATATATATGTGTGTGTATATATATATATATATACATATATATACATATTAAACTATACTTCAGTAGGAAAAAAGGAAGAGAGAGAGAGATGGAGGAAGAAGTAGAGATGGTAAATATAAACATTTCTTATGAAAGTTTATCTGTATGAGGTGCAGAGAACTGGAATGTTTGCTGAAGGAGAATAGGGGCTCACAGGATAGTTTTGAAGACAGGAGGTATTAGAATATGACAGAATGATCCCTGGAGGGTTGAAATTATGGTGCAGGTGAGAAATCCCAGAATGAACAAGAGATACTTATATCCTGGGAGGTACACGTAATGAAATTTCACGTTGATACCAACAATAAAAATCTAATGAGGAGACTTGAAAGGGAAGAGTTTAAGAGCCGAACAGTAGCTTCAATGCTTTGCAGGATATTTAGTCCTTTCTAAAACATCGATGAGACATTGGTCCACAAGATATTTTTGAACCACACCTAAAGATTCTTGAAATTTGTTCCTATCAAAAATGTCCATGAGCATATTTTGCCTATGCCAAATAGTTTCCAAAAGGTCTCAATAATCAAGTGCCTTTTGGCATGGACCAGATATCTTCATGGACATTTTCAAATGTCTTGTCCATGTCTTCATGGACAAGATCAAATGGTCCTGAAAACAGCAAGGATGTTTAGAAGACCTGATGTCTTATAGACATTTTGGACAGGGCCAGTTGTTTGCAAACTGCCCTAAAGTTTTATCTATATATCTTAATATTGTGAGTCTAGCGGAGTAGTAGACTAGACCAAGGTTGTTGTTGTTCAGTTGCTGTCATGTCTGACCAAGCCCTGTCCGACTAAGGTAACAGCTTTAAGAAAATGCAAGAAACATTTTATGTGTTTATAAATAATGGAGTATTTCCATTTATTCTTCAGAGGACTTTTCCTATTTAAAATATTTAGTTCTGTATTAAATAGATACTGGTCTTAAACTTAAGCTTCTTTTCTTGATTATATAAGCTAACTAAAATACTAATTCTATCCTCATCTCTCTCTTTCATCCTAGGCCATCCTAACAGAAATATCTCTGTATCATTTATGTCCAAGCTTGTCTGTATCCATAATGAACACTTAAGTTTCATTTAGACAAATTAATGGATTGATTATTTAGCTTTCTTTCCTTTTTGTTTACAATAAAATTCCCTGTAAAATCTGACCTGTTTGAGTCATGCTAAGAAAAAGAGAGATAAGCCTTTTTTTTTTTTTTTTAAATCCATCACTAGCAGAAAAGTTAAGTGAAATACAGTCTGTCCTGAGGATAACTGTGGCCATGAAAATGAAAAAAATACTGAGAAACTTCAAAGAACAGCTTACAATAAGTGGAACAGATGGATATACTCCTTTTTATTTTCATGACAGTTAATATCACAGTTCTATTTAGAAGTTTTCAATAGACTGAAATTCTTGAGGTATAATTTAACATTTAAAGAGAAATATAGTTGTCACAATTAAGTACTGTTATTGATCTTAAAATGTCTAATTTTTCTAGTGATAATTCTTTAATAATAATAAATTATATATGACATATGATACATGTTTCTTTTTCATATGAGATGGTAATTTTACAAAAACAAATTTAAGAAAGAGATAAAAAATAATACATGGTAATAAAAACATCTCACATTTAATTGTCACACTTAAGATAGCGGCAGTCAGTTCACTTGGACTAATTCTCACTTTAGATAATCATAGTGATTTATTTATTTTTATTGAAACCATGATTTTAACTAGAATGTGAATATACAAGCACAAGCATGGTTTTCTTCTACATACTATATAGTTTGTTATTTCTTTATTAGAAAAGCATTCCAAGCTAGAGTGACTTTTTGTATGTGTTAATATATGTGTGTATGATATGTATACATGTGGCACCATTTAAAATAATAATTGTTGAGTTCTGATAATGTACTAAGACAAGAATTAAAGTCTTTGTATCTATTAACTTATGAATTTTCATAATGAGTATGTTTCTCTTCCATTTTAGTGATGAGAAAACTGATACAGGGAAACAAAAATTTTAGTTAACTTGCTAAAAGTAATTTAGATCAGTTCAGTTCAGTTGCTCAGTCATTTCTGACTCTTTGCGACCCCATGAATCACAGCACGCCAGGCCTCCCTGTCCATCACCAACTCCCGGAGTTCACTCAGACTCATGTCCATTGAGTTGATGATGCCATCCAGCCATCTCATCCTCTGTCATACCCTTCTCCTCCTGCCCCCAATCCCTCCCAGTATCAAGGTCTTTCCAATGAGTCAACTCTTCACATAGGTAGCCAAACACCCAGGACTGATCTCTTTTAGGATGGACTGGTTGGATCTCCTTACAGTCCAAGGGACTCTCAGGAGTCTTCTCCAACACCACAGTTCAAAAGCGTCAATTCTTTGATGCTCAGCTTTCTTCACAGTCCAACTCTCATATCCATACATGACCACTGGAAAAACCATAGCCTTGACTAGACGGACCTTTGTTGGCAAAGTAATGTCTCTGCTTTTTAATATGCTATCTAGGTTGGTCATAACTTTTCTTCCAAGGAGTAGGTGTCTTTTAATTTCATGGCTGCATCACCATCTGCAGTGATTTTGGAGCCCCCCAAAATAAAGTCTGACACTGTTTCCACTGTTTCCCAGTATATTTTCCATGAAGTGATGGAACCAGATGCCATGTTAGTTTTCTGAATGTTGAGCTTTAAACCAACTTTTTCACTCTCCTCTTTCACTTTCATCAAGAGGCTTTTTAGTTGGTCAACACTGAAATCAGATTGATTATATTCTTTGCAGCCAAATATGGAGAAGCTCTATACAGTCAGCAAAAACAAGACCAGGAGCTAACTGTGGCTCAGATCATGAACTCCTTATTACCAAATTCAGACTTAAATTGAAGAAAGTAGGGAAAACACTAGACCATTCAGGAATGACCTAAATCAAATCCTTTATGATTATACAGCGGAAGTGAGAAATAGATTTAAGGGACTAGATCTGATAGACACAGTGCCTGATGAACTATGGACAGAGGTTCGTGACTTTTGTACAGGAGACAGGGATCAAGAGAAGGCCTTACAAATAGCTGTGAAAAGAAGAGAAGTGAAAAGCAAAGGAGAAATGGAAAGATATAAGCATCTGAATGCAGAGTTCCAAAGAATAGCAAGGAGAGATAAGAAAGCCTTCCTCAGTTTCATCCACCTCATTAGAACTGATTCAAATGTATTCTTTTTAATGGCTGAGTAATACTCCATTGTGTATATGTACCACAGCTTTCTTATCCATTCATCTGCTGATGGGCATTGGTTCAGGATTGGGAACATGTGTACACCCATTGTGGATTCATGTTGATGTGTGGCAAAACCAATACAATATTGTAAAGTAAAAAATAATAATAAATAAAAAATATATATATTAAAAAAAAAAAGAATGAAAGAAAGCCTTCCTCAGCAATCAATGCAAAAAAAATAGAGAAAAACAACAGAATGGGAAAGTCTAGTGATCTCTTCAAGGAAATTAGAGATACCAAGGGAACATTTCATGCAAAAATGTGCTTGATAAAGGACAGAAATGGTATGGACCTAACAGAAGCATAAAATATTAAAAGGTGACAAGAATACACAGAAGAACTGTACAAAAAAGATCTTCACAACCCAGATAATCACGATGGTGTGATCAGTGACTTAGAGCCAGACATCCTGGAATGTGAAGTCAAGTGGGCCTTAGAAAGCATCACTATGAACAAAGCTAGTGGAGGTGATAGAATTCCAGTTGAGCTATTTCAAATCCTGAAAGATGATGCTGTGAAAGTGGTGCACTCAATATGTCAGTAAATTTGGAAAACTCAGCAGTGGCCACAGGACTAGAAAAGGTCAGTTTCATTCCAATCCCAAAGAAAAGCAATGCCTAAGAATCGTAATTTAGATAGTGATTGGCAAATCCAGTAGCATCCTAACCACTCTATCATATAATCATGTGTTTCTCTAGAGCCCAGTAGCAGTAGTAAATCTTACTGGTAGGGCATTGAGAATTTACAAGATTAAACTAAGAAATACAAGTTTATATACAATAGATTTCAATATTTTAGAATGTAAATAATTAGAAGATAAAACTGAGACTCAAGATCTACTTGATGGTAATTCAAGGGGCAGAGATGTTATTGTAAGTTTAAAGTGAGGGAATAAGTTTTACTGCAACCACTGAGACAGTGAAGAAATGGAGATTGTTAGCAAGCATCCTGCATTTTTATTGTCACATTTCAGTAGGAAAACAAATAAAATCACAAGGAAATTATATTTAGAAGCTGTATGTGTTCAGTAGAACTATACATAACTATATCACTGTAGTGTCTTAATGTATTTCATAAAATACAAAAGAATAAATCTGAATTTAAAAGTATTTCATGTTTATGCCTTCAAGTAAAATTATTCTACAGAAATTGTTGCAGGTATTTATTTTATTCTTACAGATCTATACAGAAGTACCTGCATAAGAACCCTACATATTCTGTTAAAAATCAGTCTAAAGAAAAGTGTAGAAAAATTAAGGGACTGTGCATCTTTTTTTTTTTTTCAAAATAACTATTTTTGTTTCTATTATGTCATGGGACTCTGTAGTAAATCATCTCAAAAGCATGCTATTCTAAAATTTAGCACTAATACAACATCATTAATAAGGGCTAGATTTTTACAGACACCATAAAAAACAAGATCAAGAATACATCATTAACAAGAACTAGATTTTTATAGACAACATAAAAATCAAGATCAAGAATCTGGAAGACATTTTCTGTTTCATATAAAATGATAAAAAATACAGTGAATAAAAATCATTCTGAAGTGTGTTTGATCAACTCACTCTTCAACATGAATTTTGACAGTATGTGCAGTATTGTAGATATTATTGCTGTAACTATAATAAACAATTGAAAGTGTGAATATGAAATATCAGTCAGGCTCCAGTAATATTTTCTCAGTTGCATACCTTCAGATATGCCAAACCTACCCAAGGAAGTGACTGAATGTGAAATAAAACTGTATGAGATAAATTGACCTTTATACCTGGGATGAGGATGGAGAGACTTTAAAGTTTTGATAGGATTGATTACTATCTGACTTCAAGTTATGAAAATAATCTGATTTCTAAATTATATAATTAACATGCCCATCATCTTATGCTGGATCAGAATGTGAAATTTTTGTGAACCTAGTTGATCTAAATTCTAACCAACACTGTGGCTTGACTCAGGTCATGTCCTCTGATGAACACAGACCCCCCTCAAGAAAAGGCATACTGCTCCTGCTTCTGGGGGTTTTGTCGGGAGATAGACTTCAGCTGTCACTCCACTTAGGGTTTGCTTTAGTTACAGAGGCTTGTCTACATCTGATGACCAATTGAGGTGGGAATAAAAGACCTGAGCTTTTCAGCTCACTACAAGATAACTGTGACAGGACATTTTAATTCCACAGCTCCCTTTAAAGATTGCTGAACCCATTTGGCCTTCATCCTGTCTTGCACCTGACTTCCCTCCTCCTCCAACCCAATCCAGCAATCCTCAATTCCTTTCCAAAGGTGTTGACTCCTAAGCACTAAATAACCCTTGGAGTCATCTTCACAGAGAACCCAAGCTTCACAGAGAATCCATCAGAAGTATGGAGCTCAACAAATTTACCATCTAGACACAAGATTCACAAATCAAATTCTATAGGAGTTGTTTTAGTCTGTTTGATCCACTGTAACAAAAGATCGTAGATTGGATGGCTTATACGCAGAAAAAATTCATTGGTCATAGTTTTGGAACTGGAGGTCCAAGAACAAGGTGCCAGCATGGTGGGGAGGGCCAGATTCTCCTTATATCCTCACATGGCAGAAAGGCAGGGAGCTCTGTGGGTTCTCATTTGTGGACTGTAATTTCACCCATGAAGGCCCTAGCCTCATGACCTATTCACCTCCCAAAGGCCTCATCATCTAACACAATCACACTGGTCACTAGAATTTCAATATGTGCACTTTATGCAGACACAAACACTCAGCCTATAGTAGGAGCCAAGTGGGTATCTTATCAAATGAATTTTTATTGGTATAATTACTTAGGTATCAAGTAATAGCAAGCAGGGCAGTGGTACTATGGGGACCAGAAACTGGACAGCCCAGGCCCCCTCTAATAAAATTCATTCAAAATAAAAGGCGGTGAGAAAAAATAAATGTGTTTTAGAACCCAAATGAAAGAATTGTTATTGCTAAATCTTCAAAGATTAAAGTCATGGTGGGTGGAGAGGACGGAGACTAGATATAAAGCAATATTCAGGGATTTCAAAGCTCAAACACTGATTAAAATGTTACATTTTCTAACTAAAATATGACTGTACCAGTTCTAATGAAATAATTTCTTCACTTTTTCACAGTAAGGATACACTTTGCCAAGTTCCTTCCAACTCCATGGCTAAACAGTTGTCAGTATAGAAAATGACTAAGATCAGTAGGAAATTCGAAGTACACTTATCTGAGGAACTTGCCAGGAAAATGCTGGAAGAAAATTAAAAGCTCTCTCTAATTTAGTTAACATGGCCCTGAAATATCAATGAAAATTGCTCAGTCATGTCCGACTCTTTGTTACCCTATGGACTATATAGTCCATGGAATTCACCAGGCCAGAATACTGGACTGGGTAGCCTTTTCCTTCTTTAGAGGATCTTCCCAAACCAGGGACCGAGCTGAGATATCCTGCATTGCAGGTGGATTCTTTACCAGTTGAGCCACAGTTCAGTTCAGTTCAGTTCAGTTCAGTTCAATTCAGTTCAATCGCATCTGACTCTTTTCAACCCCATGAATCACAGCACGCCATCCTCCCTGTCCATCACCAACTCTCGGAGTTCACTCAAACTCATGTCCGATGATGCAATCCAGCCATCTCATCCTCTGTCATCCCCTTCTCCTCTTACTCCCAATCCCTCCCAGCATCAGGGTCTTTTCCAGTGACTCAACTCTTCACATGAGGTGGCCAAAGTATTGGAGTTTCAGCTTTTGCATCATTCCTTCCAAAGAACACTCAGGACTGATCTCCTTTAGAATGGACTAGTTGGATCTCCTTGCAGTCCAAGGGACTCTCAAGAGTCTTCTCCAACACCACAGTTCTAAAGCATCAATTCTTCAGCACTCAGCTTTCTTCACAATCCAACTCTCACATCCATAGCTGACCATTGGAAAAACCATAGCCTTGACTAGAGGGACCTTTGTTTGCAAAATAATATCTCTGCTTTTCAATATGCTATTTAGGTTGGTCATAACTTTGCTTCCAAGGAATAAGTGTCTTTTAATTTCATGGCTGCAATTACCATCTGCAGTGATTTTGGAGCCCAAAAAATAAAGTCTGCACTGTTTCCACTGTTTCCCCATCTATTTCCCATGAAGTGATGGGACCAGATGCCATGATCTTTGTTTTCTGAATGTTGAGCTTTAAGCCAACTTTTTCACTCTCCACTTTCACTTTCATCAAGAGGCTTTTTAGTTCTTCTTCACTTTCTGCCATAAGAGTGGTGTCATCTGCATATCTGCAGTTATTGATATTTCTCCCAGCAATCTTGATTCCAGTTTGTGCTTCTTCCAACCCAACGTTTTTCATGATGTACTCTGCATATAAGTTGAATAAGCAGGGTGACAATATACAGCCTTGATGTACTCCTTTTCCTATTTGGAACCTGTCTGTTGTTCCATGTCCAGTTCTAACTGCTGCTTCCTGACCTGCATACAGATTTCTCCAGAGGCAGGTCAGGTGGTCTGGTATTCCCATCTCTTTCAGAATGTTCCACAGTTTATTGTGATCCACACAGTCAAAGGCTTTGGCATAGACAATAAAGCAGAAATAGATGTTTTTCTGGAACTCTTTTGCTTTTTCAATGATCCAGCAGATGTTGGCAATTTGATCTCTGGTTCCTCTGCCTCTTCTAAAACCAGCTTGAATGTCTGGAAGTTCACAGTTCACGTACTGCTAAAGCCTGGCTTGGAGAATTTTGAGCATTACTTTAGTAGCATGTGAGATGAGTGTAATTACGCAGTAGTTTGATCATTCTTTGTCATTGCCTTTCTTTGGGATTGGAATCAAAACTGACCTGTTCTAGTCCTGTGGCCACTGCTGAGTTTTCCAAATTTGCTAACATATTGAGTGCAGCACTCTCACAGGGTCATCTTTCAGGATTTGAAATAGCTCAACTGGAATTCCATCACCTCCACTACCTTGTTCGTAGTGATGCTTTCTAAGGCCCACTTGACTTCACATTCCAGAATGTCTGGCTTTATGTGAGTGATCACACCATCATGACTATCTGTGTTGTGAAGCTCCTTTTTATATAGTTTTTTTGTACCGTTGAGCCACAAGGGAAGCCCAAATATCAGTAGGCATGGAGATATGGAAAGCACTGCACAATTTGTGACAAAAAATTGGGTCTGAAGGTTGTTGTGACTTGAGATATAACTGATACTTTCCATGCCTTGTTTTTTTCCTCTGTTAATATCAATACTACCCATTTCACCTGTTTTATATGATTCTTGTTAGGACTATGGGAAGTAATACAATGCTTTATTATTTATATATATATATATACACACACACACACAAATTCTTTTTTTTTAAGTATAATTACTTTACAATGTTGTATTAGTTTCTGCTGTACAGTGAAGTGAATCAGCTATATGTATACATATATTCCCTCCCTCTTAGATCTCCATCTCATCCCCCACCCCATCCCACACACCCAGGTCATGAGAGAGCCCTGAGCTGAGTTCCCTGTGCTATATAGCAGGTTCCCATCTACTATCCCTTTTACGTGTGGTAGTGTATATGTGTCGATCCCAATCTCCCAATTCGTCTTACCCTCCCCTTCCTCCCCTGTGTCCATATATCATATAATCAAAATGAATGCAAACATCAATAGAAAATTAACTTATATCCTACTTCTGCATCTCTATTCCTTAGACCTTTTCTTTAGCTGCTTCCCATCTACCCCAAGGGAATACATTTAATTGTTTAATATATATTCTCCTCGATAAGTCTATTTTCAAAAATGTCTAATACTGTTTATTGTATTTGTGTTTTAATGCAATTAAAATTAGCATAAGTTTATTTTCCTTTTACTTTGATTTAGAATAACCATACAGAATACAACAAAAGAAGATATTTTCTCTCAATTTGACCAAAATGTATTTTACTGGGAAGAAATTTATATCAAAAATGTATTGAATTGGCACTTTCATACCATGAAGAGGAAATGACCTTATAGGAGGATGGATTAAAATGCTTTGGAAGTTGTAAGGAAACCTGCTGATTCACTCAATAAAATCAAATGTTGGGTATCCAAGGCTAGCAAAGGAAAGAAAATTGTTTTTACCACTCTGACTCTTGTCCTTAAGATTTTCTTCTCAAGGTCTGACCATTTTCTTCTCAAGAAATGACCATTAATAATAGTTACTGGTCCAAGGATATTGGAGCAGAAAAAGACATAGTGTTTGTCAGGGTTCCTGCCTAATATTGTAAAACTTGCCTGTGCTTCTCTTATATATTAATATGCAATGTATCCCAAATCTATAGCACAGTGCTTGGTATACAACATATACTTGATACATAATTTTTTAATGAATGTAAATATTAGAGACTAGAATGAAGCACTAAAAATTGTTTTTGCCATCATCTCAGGGGCAAAACAAAATGGATGCAAACATCAATAGAAAATTAACATTCCACTAACCTTGATCTTAGTGATCAAGATGGACTTCATTCAAAAGATGGACTTAACAAGCTGTGGATGATGTTATTTCATGACCTCAATAGAGAACAAGATAATAATAAAATAAGATTATCTATACAGGAAATGCACATATACATAAAGACTGTTTTCTATAAAATAGGGTAAAGTATATTCACTTTATACTTTCAGATTGTGTTGTAAAACCTGCATCATGCAAATTTTGTTTCCCTTTTATATAGTTGTCTAAAATACCTATAAAATGCTTATGTATGTGAGCTATATATGTCATGTCTTTAATGTCTTCAGTTAGACCAAGCACTTCAAAGGTTAGAATCTGGAATCTCTAACTTTGAATACTGTGTGAGTGACTTATACATTCTAATAAATGACCATTGAAAGGGAAAATTACAGTGTGATAATTCAACTTATCAAAATTTTATTGGTATACATATTAAAAATATTATTTCTTTATAATCACATCAAGACTATTTCCACAGTTTGAAGAGTTTGTAATAAGAAAATGTCTCAGCTTTTTTAAAGGAAGCAGACTTAAAAAGAGGAAAGAGATTTACAAACCAAAACAAAATTGAGACTGGACTAGCTTAGCTGATAGATTCACTGTCCCTATGAAATCCTGGCTTAACCCTTAGAAACAGTGCCATGAAAAAAGAAATAGAAAATGTACTTGAAAAGGGGTGCTTTGATTTCTATAACAATGAAATGAACTTCTTTTGAGTCAACGCTTACTTCATACCAGGAAACACTGCATGATGGTTCTCAGAAGTGGCATGACTCATGTAGTCAATCAAATCTCAAGGGCAGATTCTGAGAATTCCGTATAAAACAACACCATACCAGTAAGAACATTCAAATCTTCATTGCCTTTCATTAGTAGTTCTTTGAGCTAATTATGTTTTCTAGTCCTGAGAGATAAAAAGATAGAAAACAATAAAGCATATTACAAAGGCAGATTACATCTTTTAAAATTGTATTTGCTGTTTAATTTAAAATGCTATCTGCTATGTTCAGATAAATTAGTGACAAGACTCAAAACGCGATTGTTCTAAAACAATTTTCTAATTATTGTGGTTCTTCACTTCTTTGAACCTCAACCTCCTTAACCACATTTTGGTTCCATCTTTGAAAAATGAAAGCAGTGTTTTATTTTTTATTTTTTTTATTTTTAATTTTTACAATACTGTATTGGTTTTGGCATATAGATTGACATGAATCCACCACAGGTGTACATGCGTTCCCAAACATGAACCTCCCTCCCACCCCCCTCCCCACAACATCTCTCTGGGTCATCCCCGCACACCAGCCCCAAGCGTGCCATATCCTACATCAGACATAGACTGGCAATTCGATTCTTACATGATATTATACATGTTTCAATGCCATTCTCCCAAATCATCACACCCTCTCCCTCTCCCTCTCCCTCTGAGTCCAAAAGTCCGCTATACATATCTGTGTCTTTTTTGCTGTCCTGCATACAGGGTCATCATTGCCATCTTTCTAAATTCCATATATATGTGTTAGTATACTGTATTGGTGTTTTTCTTTCTGGCTCACTTCACTCTGTATAATCGGCTCCAGTTTCATCCATCTCATCAGAACTGATTCAAATGTATTCTTTTTAACGGCTGAGTAATACTCCATTGTGTATCTTGAGAAAGAAGAATGGAACTGGAGGAATCAATTTGCCTGACTTCAGGCTCTACTACAAAGCCACAGTCATCAAGACAGTATGGTATTGGCACAAAGACAGAAATATAGATCAATGGAACAAAATAGAAAGCCCAGAGATAAATCCACACACATATGGACACCTTATCTTTGACAAAGGAGGCAAGAATATACAATGGATTAAAGACAATCTCTTTAACAAGTGGTGCTGGGAAAACTGGTCAACCACTTGTAAAAGAATGAAACTAGACCACTTTCTAACACCGCACACAAAGATAAACTCAAAATGGATTAAAGATCTAAATGTAATACCAGAAACTATAAAACTCTTAGAGGAGAACATAGGCAAAACACTCTCCGACATAAACCACAGCAGGATCCTCTATGATCCACCTCCCAGAATTCTGGAAATAAAAGCAAAAATAAACAAATGGGATCTAATTAAAATTAAAAGCTTCTGCACAACAAAGGAAAACATAAGCAAAGTGAAAAGACAGCCTTCCGAATGGGAGAAAATAATAGCAAATGAAGCAACTGACAAACAACTAATCTCAAAAATATACAAGCAACTCCTGAAACTCAATTCCAGAAAAATAAACGACCCAATCAAAAAATGGGCCAAAGAAAGCAGTGTTTTAAATGTGTGTGTGTGTGTTCTTATCTTATACTCTGCTAATTGTAGACTGTAAATTTTTGGATGTGGTGATTATGTCTGTAGACTATCTTTTTATCTTCCAACTGTATCAATGTCTAGTAGTGAGTAGTTGATTGAAAAATACATATTTATGATTTTAATGTGTATTTTATCTTCTAAGCAGTTTTTTTGGAATAATATAATGAATATGGAATATAATGAGAGAGGAAACTTACTGATACTTGCTGATACTATAAGTGCAGATAATTAACTCCATCTCCATAGTAAAACAGTTTCCCCATTTTTGTTCCATTTCTTTGCCTTACACATTTACAGTTTATTTTATGAGTTGGTATTAAGAGATGTGAGAAGTGAGGCTATGAATGTGATTATTGCATCTGGTTCCAAGGAACTTGCTTTTTGAGCTGACTGAAATTGTTGATTAGCAGCTAAAGACAAGACCGCCCCCACAAGACCATGGTCTTGAATTAGCAAGGAATGGACTTCCCAGAAGGCTCAATGGTAGAGAATCTGCCTGCCAATGCAGGAGACGTGGGTTTGATCCCTGGGGTTAGGAAGATCCCCTGGAGAAAGAAATGGCAACCCATGGGAATCCCACGGACAGAGGAACCTGCTATGCTACTGCTAAGTCACTTCAGTCGTGTCCGACTCTGTGCAGCCGCATAGACGGCAGCCTACCAGGCTCCCCCGTCCCTGGGATTCTCCAAGCAAGAACACTGGAGTGGGCTGCCATTTCCTTCTCCAGTGTATGAAAGTGAAAATTGAAAGTGAAGTCGCTTAGTGTGTCCGACTCTTGGTGACCCCATGGACTGCAGCCTAGCAGGCTCCTCCGTCCATGGGATTTTCCAGGCAAGAGTACTGGAGTGGGGTGCCATTGCCTTCTCCATGGACAGAGGAACCTAGCAGACCACAGTTCATAGGATCCCAAAGACATGACTATGCGACTGAGCATGCCTGCCTCTTAAGGAGACAAATGCTATTTTCTGTGACTAGTTGGTGAAGACTAGAATTATAGAACTAAGAAGCTTCTAAGAATTTACAAATGAAGAATCCTAGCTCAGCTACTCTAAATATGGCTCAGGAACAACAAATGACCACAGACTTTTTTCTGACATAAAAAGGTCAACAATGAGCTTCATATATCAATTAATGGAAAGAAAAGCATTATCCAGAAGAAAGAGACACGCTAGAAGACTGAAACAGTTTAAATGTCACTAAATGGCTATCTGTGATCCTTAAACTGCATACAAAGTGTACTTCACCGCAGTTGTTTCTCATATACATTTTTAAAATCTTCTCAGCAGATGCAAGGAAGTAGTTAATGTAAAGCAGTTGTTCTTCACCCTAGATGCAATTTTAATCCCTTGATGATATACACCTGGCCTCAGATTGTCTGTTTCCATAAGTTGAGGGCAGTAGCTCTCCATCAGTTTAAGAGAGCTAACTTTCTACAATGTATATTTTTCCACCTTTTTTATCAGAGCATGTGGGATTTAATTATTTACTTCTTTGATGATCATTATGAATAACAGTTGTCTCCAGTTACAGCAGCTACTGAACCAATGATTTTATGAATTGAACTATATTTAAATGTAATTGTTATAATTGGGACTCATAATTTTATATTTATTTAACTATTTTGTACTTAATGTAAATACATAGCTGTATAATGTGTTATACATATTATATATTTTGTATTTATATTTTATTTAAAATATAATTTGACATAATTATATTTATAAGATTATAATTATAATCTTACTTATGATATAAGACTTATGTCTTATAAGACTCAAATGAGTCAGTAAAAAAAAATTTCAAAATAGAAAAGGATTAAAACCTTCTATATAAAGGTAACTGTTTTTTAAATTAATTGGCTCTTTATGGATATGATCATTATTTTGTCTGATTTTTTTCTCTTACTCATTAATATCTAGCTCTAGATCTTATTTGTTTTTTGTTCTTGCATATTTCACCTAGGAAATCTGAAAAATTAACTTCTACACTCTGGAATAATTTTCTGAAAGCTTATAAGAGTCAACTGCACAAATTTTTCACAGATGGGTTTAATGGCAGGATGAGATGGTTCTTTCTACAGTATCACCGACTCAATGGACATAAATCAGAGCATATTCCGGGAAGTAGTGAAGGGCAGAGGATACTGGCATGCTGCAGTCCATGCGGGTCACAAAGAGTCGGATGACTTAGCAACGGAACAACAACAACATTTTGCCTATCTTAAGTTCTTTCAGGGTATTTATAATCTCGTATACATATGTACTGGCTTCTGAATAAGTAAAGTTTTGAATTGTGAGTAAGATGCCCAGTAATGTGATTTCCTATAGGGTACAAATTTTGTATTACTCATTCCTGAATGTGTAGGTTTAGAGCCTTTCCTAACATATAGTAGATGCTCAATTGATACTTGATGAGTGAAAAAATAAAAAACTTGAAGTTATATTGTTTTCCTATAGAAAACCTAAGCTAGGCACAGTGTGAAAATTTCACAACTGACTATTGCTTGGCCTATTTCTCAGTAGTTAAATAAAATTTAAGAATTCCCTCATTTCAGAAAATATGTTGATATTGAGAAATTATTATATCACTGTGATATAATTGGTCAATAAATATATAATTTATGTATTATATATTTATTATTACATATTATAAACATAGAGGCTTACTTAGAATTTAGATCCACTAAGCATTTACTTTGGACCATATTGATTTAAAATCAATTTACTTATATTTGTAAATTTAGTTTATGTTTCTTTTTTTAATATAAATTTATTTATTTTAATTGGAGGTTAATTACTTTACAATATTGTACCAGTTTTGCCATACATCAACATGAATCTAATCAACATAATATTTTCCATGTTTTGTTTAACACTGGATGTCATTCATTCAGTACTGTTAACTGAGTGGCAACAATTATCTCCTGATGTACCTGGTTACTTTGACTTCTAGTTACTACATATACTCCATCTTCAGTTTTGAAATGTATGTACTTATTGGACAGAACAGTCATTTAAAAGTGATTTTATTGTGGTATTCCTTGGTTCTTAGGATTGCAGCTTTAAGCTCTGACCTTGACATCTACAACTAACATCTAAGCATTACATTTATTTCTAGCAAGCCAAGGCAACAATATACAGTGGATATTTTTGGTGCCTCAATAGTTGTTACTGAAAGTATTTTTGTGGGCCTATTTTGTCTTTGAGACTTCCAGTAGCTTTGCTATATATGATAGTAAATGTATTCTCTATAACCTTGTGCTACCTAATTTATACTAATCAATTAAGACAAAGGGATTTCTTTGGTAGCTTGTTTTGCTCAATTTTTTTTTTCCTGAAATACATTTTTCAAACCTAGTATAATTTTTAAGGCTAGAATGAAGGCCACACTGACAAACACATTTGGAATCTAGCCAATACTCTGAGAAAAAGTCATCTAACCTTGGAAATGAGGTTAAAATGGACCCCATAGGTTCTACCATGAATATTTACATAGACTGAAATGAAACAGTCCACATTTTTTTGAAATAACCTTTATAAAACTGCTGATACTTCTGCTCTCTAATAGCAAAAGATTTTAGAAAAATTGGCTTGTTGCCAATTTATTCATATCATTGCATGCAGCCATCTGGCATATATTTTTCTTAATTGCTTTTTTGGTTGTCATGCACAGCAAGGCACCACTATAGCTCTCCTGACCACAATTTCTACATTAATATGGAACTTATCCTCTGGTAATAGTTCCCTCTGCATTTCATCTTTCTTTTATCCCCTATGTTTCATTCTGAATTTCTGCTTTATAGGCACATGTATCATTCTTTGTAAGACATGTAAGATATTTGATTATTATTTCAACAAAAATTGTGTATATATGTATATGTTCATGTATGTGTGTCTGTATATATACATACATATATGTATATATAATGGTATATGCACAAACATACACTAAAATTCTGATGGGAAAATATGTTTCTTGTTCACATAAACTACCATTAATAATGTGAATTTTATAATATTTCACATGCTGATAAAACAAATATATTTTGATATTAAAACTGAATATTAGTTTATTTTCTGTATATACTTTCAGACTTTTAAATCACAATTTACACATAAAACTGTCTTTAGGGGTTTACAGCTGAGCATTGTAAAATACTCAGCATGTCAGAATTAACTATGGACCTTTAAAATTATATTTTAATATACAGTAGTGCCTAGACAACATGGCAGACCAGCTTAATCAGTATATGCTGGATTATGTCTCGACATAAAGTCTTTTACATTTCTCACGTTGTTCTGATCTTCATGAAATTCCTTGAGATACTGCTTTTTGTTTCAAATTTAGAGAATTTTGAATAAATGATGTTATAAAGCCTGTTTTCATTTAAATAGAAAAAAACGAAATGCAATTAACACTATATATTACCTATATTTATATTTTTGACTACCCAAAAGGAATAGGATCCTTGGTCTTTAAATAAAGTTTAAAGTTTTATGAAACTTTAAGAGTATTCTTAGCCCCTTATCCAATTTCATGTTGTTACCAAGACTAGATTCTTGTCTCATCTTGGAAAGAATTTAGAGAGAAGACACGGAGTTCAAGAAAGCAAAATAAGCAAAATTTATTAAGCAACCTTACATTCTCTCTCGGGCTTCCCTGGTGGCTCAAACAGTAAAGAGTCTGCCTGCAATGCAGGAGACCTGGGTCTGATCCCTGGATCAGAAAGGTCCCCTGGAGAAGGAAATGCCAACCCACTCAAGTATTCCTGCCTGGAGAATTCCATGGACAAAAGAGTCTGGCAGGCTACAGTCCATAGGGTCACATAGAGTCGAACACGATTGAGCAACTAACACACACACATACACACTTTCTCAAGTAGAGCAAGCGGGCTCAGTGAGCACTTGCCCTGAGTCTTTGGCCAGCTGGTTATGAGGGTGTGAACATGATTGGGCAGAATATTCATTGAGAAGGGAGGGGTTTTGAGTTGATTTTCCTGATTTTCATCCCAAATCCACCTTCCTGACTTTCTGACAGGAGGAGAGATTTTTGTCATTTAGTCTATATCAGAGTGTCATGGCATCAGAGCCTGATGAGTACTTCTTATTTGCAAGGTTAGTTTTACTCTACTGAAGACAGAAGGAGCAACAGTTTACATTTGCACATAAGAGATTCCCACCTTTTCCCACCTTGCTTTGTCTGCTTCTGGGACCTCTGTCACAAAAAGATGTGTGGCTTCCTGTCATCCCAGAGGTTCCTGCTTTTCTTTGTTTGCCCAAGGGACCCTCTCATTCAAAAGATGAATGGTTTCCTGCTACCTGACCCATGTCCTCCCTTTTCTCTGCTCATAGCTAGCTGACTTCCTGCTCAATGTCACCTAGAATACTTACCATGCTTTCTTAGACATAGTAGATGAATGACAACTGTTGATTGATGAATTATGAGTGTTTAGTAAAAATGATATACAATGATGATTATCATATTTATATTGTTTTAAATAATAATGCATATAATTTCCTATCATAGTTGCAAATTCTTATGCATTAATAAACTCAATTTTATTTCTTGACAGGAAAGATATTTCATAGTATAAAGCTGAATATCAGGCATTAGGAGCTTCTTTTTTTTTTTTTTTTTTTAAACTAAAACCCTTCATTCAACAACTATTTAAATTACAGAATTCCCAGGTGGCTCATACGGTAAAGAATCTGCCTGCAACTCAGGAGACCCAGGTTCGATCCCTGGGTGGGGAAGATACCCTGGAGTAGGGAATGGTAACCCACTCTAGTATTCTTGCCTGGAGAATCCCATGGACAAAAGTCTGGTAGGCTACAGCTTGTGGGATTGCAGAGTTGGACATGACTGAGTGACTAACACACACAAAAAAAAAACAGTATAAAAGTCAGGCCTCTTTATAGCTGATTCACCTAATTATGCTATACTAATTATGCTCCATAGTGCTGATATAACCTTACAGACAGATTCCTTAAGCGTGGAAAAATCTTATATAAACTTACTAAGTTTGACTATTCAATCACATCAGAAATGATATCTTCAGTAAACTCTTACGATATAAAAGATTTTTAAATAATCCATTTCTAAAATACTGATTTTGTAAATAACTTCATGTTACAGGTGCTACTATATACTTCTGCAACATAAATGTCATGCTTAATAAATGTTTTGATTTTTCACGATTTGGAATCCAGGCTATTTAAAATTTATATCTTAGTTTCTCAGCACATAACCTGGAGAAGGGAATGGCAACCCACTTCAGTATTCTTGTCTGGGAAATCACATGGACAGAGGAGCCTGGGTGGATACAGTCCACTGGGTCACAAAGAGTTGGACAAAACTAAGCAAATAACATTAACTAACCAAAACTGGTGATAATGTCATTATCTTTGAAATGATTATTAAAGAAAAGAATAAAAGCACTAGAATTCATTGACATAACTGAGTATTGTTTATATAGAGTACTGCTTGGCATGGTATCTCTAACATTTACAGTTAACTCAGATATATTATAGATCTCAAATAATATCTTATTAAAATTATGATGGAATAATTTGTACATGAATGAAAAGAATATTCAAGGTATTCATTTCTATTCAATAATCCAAAATCATATTAATGGACACTTTGCAGAGTTTTACAACTGTCTTTAGAAAATTGAAAAAAAAATACAGATACTGTGGTTACTATTAATTTTTAAAACAAAATAAGGATCTTTTCTTTCAAATAGTGTTTAATTTTAATGAGGCAAACTTAATTTAATGAGGTAAACTTGGATTTTGCAATTTGACAAAGAAACATTCTAGGACAAATGACTTCTTATGATTCAAAGGAATTTGGACTAATGTAGTAAGTACTCTGAGAGCACTGTGAGCATTGATTTAACTGCATATTAAGTTATTCTTGTTATTTGAATTTCATATTTTGATTTTCATTGTATTTAATTTGTAAACTCTAGATTTAATGTGTATATGTTTTAAAAGATTTTAATTTACTAACAGAGGACCTTGAAGATATTTTCCTTTATAATCATACTATAGTATGCTATACTAAAATCCACACACAGACTCTACGGTTGTGAGGCAGTTAATTTTTCTCAGAGGAGTACTGGAAAGCTTTACTAAAATGCTGCCATTTGAGCTTTACCTTAGAGAAGGAAGACATGTCTGCTAGGCAAACGCAGAGCAAGGGAGAGCACAAGGACATTAAGACCTCTAAAACGGAAAACAAAACAAAATAAAACAATTTATTGTGTGAGTCTGCTAGAAATATAAATAACTGAGAAGAACCCTTTGTGCTAATTAAGAGGATTTGGATTTTATTATGCAGTCATTATGAATCCAATGAAAGCAAAAGTCAGCACAGTGCAAACAACTTTGTAATCAAATTGTGTGTATACTGACTTTCTATAAGGTAAATCATGTTTTATGGAATATCAGAACCCTACTGGTTAAGGACCTTGGGAGTGATATGTAAATGTTTCTTTGTAATGAAAATAAATTCCCTTGTAAAATTTTCTTAAAAGTAAAATTGGGGAAACAGAAAAAAACACGTATATGGATCATACAGTCATATTGGTTTGCATGCATACATCACATAGCATATTGTTCCATGTGAATGATATTCACAAGTGAATGGTAATATGTTAAAACACAATATTTTGTTAAAACACAGTTGCCCTATTTATTGGAGAAGGTGTGAGTTTGGGCAGTCAAGAAGCAGCAGAGTGTTATTTATATCAGACCTCTGTGTGTTTGCCCAATTTTCTTATGACTCTGTACTAGGACAGTGGCCCAGGAGTGGAAATTCAGGGCTGATGAAAATTAAAGCCATTCTACTGAATCCATCATGCTATAAGCAGGGTATCAAGGCTGGGGTTCTAGCACCAGGGAGCAAAACCAGAGCCCAGTTATATAAACTAGATTTTCAAGTAGGGCTTGCGTATGGAAACTTAATAAGAACCTGAAAAGTAGGAGCGAGATACAAGGTACTTATGAATCCACAAATAAACCAGCAGTGTGCATTTGAGCTATGGATTAAGTAGGTTTATTCAGGTACCCATTCCAGATACCTATTCCAAAGTCAAGAATAGCATAAAAGTGCTTCAGGCAGTATGAAATGGAGAAGCACATAATGGAGAAGGCAATGGCAGCCCACTCCAGTACTCTTGCCTGGCAAATGCCATGGACGGAGGAGCCTGGTAGGCTGCACTCCATGGGGTCGTTAGGAGTCGGACACGACTGAGCGACTTCTCTTTCACTTTCACTTTCATGCATTGGAGAAGGAAATGGCAACCCACTCCAGGGTTCTTGCTGGAGAGTCCCAGGGACAGGGGAGCCTGGTGGGCTGCCGTCTATGGGGTCGGTCGTGTCAGACTCTTAGCGATTCCATGGACTGCAGCCCACTAGGCTCCTCGGTCCATGGGATTTTCCAGGCAAGAGTACTGGAATGGGGTGCCACTGCCGTCTCCTAAATTATTCCTGCTGCTGCTGCTAAGTCGCTTCAGTCGTGTCTGACTCTGTGCGACCCCATAGATGGCAGCCCATCAGGCTCCACCGTCCTTGGGATTCTCCAGGCAAGAACACTGCAGTGGGTTGCCATTTCCTTCTCCAATGCATGAAAGAGAAAAGTGAAAGTGAAGTTGCTCAGTCATGTCCGACTCTTAGCAACCCCATGGACTGCAGCCTACCAGGCTCCTCCAGAGTTGGGTGCCATTGCCTTCTCCGAAATTATTCCTGAGTAAACTATAAATAGAAAATAACTACAATGTACAATATTTTATAATGACTTAAAAGGGCTATTTACATTTAGAGTATGTATTTTAAATATTATCAAAACAGAACTAAATATATATCAACTTTATTAATTATATGTACATAATTTATACAAAAATGTTGTTTTTTTTCCCCCCATGGTTATAAGGACACCTCTGATCAACTTTTTTATAATTAGCTGACACACATTCATATAATACTAATTAATTTTATTAGCCTAAAAAACTAAGTGAAATATAACCCCAAATAATCATCATCAACTTAGAAAAACAATTAAAATACTATCTGCTGTGTAGTCAATTATTTATTGAGCATGTCCTATCAGTACAAGTAGTAAATAATAGACGATTGAATAACATGTGCGTCGAAATTGGTTGACTGCAGAAGCACTACAGTTAAAAGAAAACTGCATGTCACCAAGGAGATACCCAACCTGTAGTCTTTTTGTCTCTTCTTTTTAGTATTTTATTATTTATTTATTTGGTTGTATTGGGTCTTCACTGAGGCATACAGACCTTTTAGTTGTGGCATTTGGGCTTCCTTGTAGCTCAGGTGGTAAAGACTCTGCCTGCAGTAGGGGAAACCCAGGTTCGATCCCTGGGTCTGGAAGATCCCCTGGAAAAGGAAATGGCAACCCACTCCAGCACTCCAGTATTCTTGCCTGGAGAACTGCATGGGCAGAGGAATCTAGTGGGCTACAGTTCATGGGGATACAAAGAGTCAGACACAACTGAGTGACTATAACACTTGTGGAATCTAGCTCCCTGGACAGGGCTTGAACCTGGGCCCCTTACATGGGGAGCACAGAGTCTTAGCCAGGGAAGTCCCTGATCGCTTCTTTTTCGTATCCTTTGTCAAGAAGAATTAAACCAAAATCCATAATATATCAGGTTAGCTTTGCTATTTAATGTGTTCCTTAAGAAAGTTATGACTGTCATTTTTCCAAGAAAAATAAGCAAAAATATGCATCTGAATTATGAAATAACTCTCTTACATTAGAAATTTTTGTGCCTGTGAATTTGAGTTACTAAATTAATGGAAATGTTGTGTTATATCATAAGCCTATTTGAAGTTAATTACAATTAGTTGCTAGAACTTCCCAAGGTATATTGAAAATATAAAGAGCCATAAATATTTTATAGGTATAAAATAAATTAGAAAAATGTTTAAAGTGTGGAATGTAATACTGGACAATGGCATGTGATCTTGAATCAGTTGACAAGGAATAAAATAGGACTGACTAAAGAAACATTTTAATTATCACTTCAAATCATTTGTGTCTTTAGACTAATAAAATGCAATCTGTACTAGGCAGGATGGAAGGCTGGAATTGATATCTCTGTTGTAATATTAATACCAATTAGAAGACTTTGCAATATTAAGAGCCCAGTCAGGCAGACATTTACTAAATTTCATTTATTTCTAGTTTGTCTTTTAATTAGGATGGCCTTGGATAAAATGTGGCTTCCCAGGTGGCTCTAGTGGTAAAGAATCCATCCATCTTCCTGTCAATGCAGGAGTCAAAAGAGACATCTCCTTGGGTTAGGGAGAGCCCCTGGAGTAGTATCCCCAGTATTCTTGCCTGAAAAATCCTATGGACAGAGGGCATCCCCTCGATGGCTACAGTCTTTAGGGTCTCAGAGTCAGACAGAAGTTAGCAACTGAGCATGCAGAATGCTAAAATACTTAACATTTTTTTAACTTCATTTTTTTATTTTTTTTATGGGAAGAGACTTTATTAATAATTTGGAATCAGAGTTGATTTTATTTTTATTTTAATATAAATTTATTTAATTGAGGTTACTTTACAATATTGTATTATAAAATGCATTTAGATTTCAGCTTTTATTTAATAGATGTATTTGACAATGTCATTTTTATTATAAAATAGTACAAGTGCTTGACAAGCTGTAGTGTCTATGTAGAGATTGTTATAGAAGAGACCTTAAGGGAAAAAAAATCTTATATAATTTTGTCATGTACTTAGTTAGCTTATGGACAAAGATAACTGTACATTAATGAGTAACTATTCAGACTCTAAAAATTCCCAACATAAGTTTTCTCATGCAACCATTTCATCTCATGCCCAGTAAGATTTTATATTCAACTAAAATTATCTAACAGAAGCAGAAGATATTAAGAAGAGGTGGCAAGAATACACAGAAAGTGAAAGTGAAAGTGAAGTCGCTCAGTCGAGTCTAACTCTTTGTGACCCCATGGACACCAGGCTCCTCCATCCATGGGATTTTCTAAGCAAGTGTACTGGAGTGGGTTGCCATTTCCTTCTCTAGGGAACTTCCCGACCCAGGGACCGAACCCAGGTCTCCCACATTGTAGACAGACAAAGCAGAAGATATTAAGAAGAGGTGTCAAGAATACACAGAAGAACTATACAAAAAAGATCTTCATGACCCATATAATCATGATGGTATGATCATTCACCTAGAGCAAGACATCCTAGAATGCGAAGTCAAGTAGTCCTTAGGCAGCTTCACTATGAACAAAACTCCTGGAAGTGACAGAATTTCAATTGTGCTATTTCAAATCCTGAAAGATGATGCTGTGAAAGTGCTACACTCAATATGCCAGCAAATTTGCAAAACTCAGCAGTTACCACAGGACAGGAAAATGTCAGTTTTCATTCCAATCCCAAAGAAAGGCAATGCCAAAGAATGCTCAAACTACTACACATTTGCACTCATCTCATACACTAGTAAAGTAATGCTCAAAAGTCTCCAGGCCAGCCTTCAACAATATGTGAACCATGAACTTCCAAATGTTCAAGTTGGTTTTAGAAAAGGCAGAGGAACCAGAGATCAAATTGCCAACATCTGTTGGATCATAGAAAAAGCAAGAGAGTTTCAGGAAAACATCTATTTGTGCTTTTTTGACTATGCCAAAGCCTTTGACTGTGCGGGTCATAACAAATGGTGCAAAATTCTGAAAGAGATGGGAATACCAGACCACCTGACTTGCTTCTTGAGAAACCTGTATGCGGGTCAGGAAGCAACAGTTAGAACTGGACATGGAACAACAGACTGGTTCCAAATAGGAAAAGGAGTACGTCAAGACTATATTGTCATCTGCTTATTTAACTTATATGCAGAGTACATCATGAGAAACTCTGGGCTGGATAAAGCACAAGCTGGAATAAAGATTGCAGGAGAAATATCAATAACTTCAGATATGCAGATGACACCACCCTTATGGCAAAAAGTGAAGAGGAACTGAGGAGCCGCTTGATGAAAGTGAAAGAGGAAAGTGAAAAAGTTGGCTTAAAGCTCAACATTCAGAAAACTAAGATCATGACATTTGGTCCCATCACTTCATGGAAAATAGATGGGGAAACAGTGGAAACAGTGGCAGACTTTATTTTGGGGGGCTCCAAAATCACTGCATATGATGACTGTAGTCATGAAATTAAAAGATGCTTATGCCATGGAAGGAAAGTTATGACCAATCTAGACAGAATATTAAAAAGGAGAAACATTACTTTGTCAACAAAGGTCCATCTAGTCAAGGCTATGGTTTTTCCAATAGTCACGTATGGATGTGAGAGTTGGACTATAAAGAAAGCTGAGTGCTGAAGAATTGATGTTTTTGAACTATGGTGTTGGAGAAGACTCTTGAGAGTCCCTTGGACTGCAGGAAGATCCAACCAGTCTATCCTAAAGGAAATCAGTCTTGAATATTCATTGGAAGAACTGATGCTGAAGCTGAAACTCCAATACTTTGCCACCTGATGCGAAGAACTGACTCATTTTTAAAGACCCTGATGCTGGGAAAAACTGAAGGTGGGAGGAGAAGGGGATGACAAAGGATGAGATGGTTGGATGGCATCACCAACTCAATGGACATGAGTTTGAGTAGACTCTGGGAGTTTGTGATGGACAGGGAGGCCTGGTATGCTGCAGTTCATGGGGTTGCAAAGAGTCAGACACGACTAAGCAACTGAATTGAACTGAAATTTATAAATACACTTACTTTCACTGTATGTATGTTTACTAATATAAATCTTGTTGAAATTCAAGTATATGATTTATACTCAATAAGAAAGAGTTGAACAGGTTTTTTTTTTTTTTTTTAATCTGGAATGTCACACTTATATCTTGTGGTTTAATGTGAATTTCCCTGATAGCTCCAACTGTTAGTAAAGACTCTGGGAAAGACTCTGCGTGCAATGTAGGAGACCTGGGGTTGATGTATAAAAATAACCCCAACTCTGTGACATCTATTGATGTGGTGCTTCTGTGTGATTGCTTTGCTGACACCTTGACATTTCCACACTCAATATCCTATTGAGATACATTTGAGAGCATGAAATGATAATGGGCAAGGATTACGAATTGATTCCCATAATAGGTTTAGCTTGCATTTTAAAGCGTGATGATACATCAGATGATGGGGGAAATGGTCTTTGTCACATGAAGCAGGCAGCCAGCCATGGAAGTGAATCCATCTGCAAATGTATGAGGTCATTGCAGAGGTTGTCTGTCTTTTAATTCCATTTTCTATAGCCTGTTATCATAAAAGCTCTGGCTCTCTGGTCTGTGTTGAAAAATTAAATGAATGTGTGTCCCACACAGAAGATGAAATACCGAGGTCTGATAGAGTCCCCTCAATGGAAGCTGGAAGAGAAAGAGCAGTGGAAGACAGTAGAGGCCTGCAATGCTCTAAAACTGGTGCTGGCCACACTTCGTTCTTAGTGCCCCCCAAAACAACATTATATTATGGCCAAGTGGTGGGAGAGAAGGTCCTGAGAAACCTGTTTAGACCATGTCCTCTGAAATTTCTCAACATTATCTGAGAAAATGGAAGTGCTGTTTTTTTGCCTTAAAAAAAAAAAAATTATTTTGTATTGGGCTACAGCCTGTGCAATGTCGTGGTAGATTCAGGTGAACAGCAGAGGGACTCAGCCACACATATATACATGTACCCATTCTCCCCCAACCTTCCCTCCCATCCAGGCTGCCACATAACATTGAACAGAGTTCCGTGTGCTATGCAGTGGGTCCTTGTTGTTTATCCATTTTAATTTTCACTTATAAATACAAGAACTCATGTCACTATTGTTTGTTTAGATGTGGATATAGACCATCAACAACTGTTCCTTCTGCCAAAAAATTGTAGAAATGCTATGTTAGGTCAAACTTGACCCTACAATTAACTTCTTTCCATGTATCCAATGAAGTACATTTTACTTTGTGGAATTTCATTAGGGAAACAGACTAACTTGGTGAGAATGTCATCATTTGCTGAACATTGCTTGTTTGTACTTATTGTCCTTAAATTAGGTAATAAATGAGAAACATGAAAGTTTAAACTGTAGTATTAAATGAGAAATTCATGTCAAATATACTTAAAAAGCCCTGTGTATATGGAAATTACATGTCCAATTTTAAATGATGGGTGTATCTAAGAAGTCATGACTTCTTAGGAAAATCAGAAAATATTTGTAATGGAACAAAAATGAAAAGAGAATTTATCAGAATTTGTTGCATGCAGCTGAAGCTGCTCATTGAAACTAAATACAATATGGAATCTTGAATAAGAAATGA
The DNA here is from genome assembly GCF_014754425.2 of Oryx dammah. Taxonomy (NCBI): domain Eukaryota; kingdom Metazoa; phylum Chordata; class Mammalia; order Artiodactyla; family Bovidae; genus Oryx; species Oryx dammah. The sequence continues at coordinate 141,016,600 of NW_024070186.1, forward strand.
AAGCAGATAATGGACATGATTTTTAGCATAAAATTTTGTGAAATTTGAGCAAAATCAGTATTTTAGTTAATACTATTGTATCATATGCCAATTCCCTATTTTTGATTTGTTTTTCAGCATAGTATTTATTTTCTTCTCTGCAGTCACCCTCCATGTTTTTTCAGTCTTCTAACTTTATTGAGGCTTTCAATGGCTAAGTCAAAGATCTCTCTTGCTAAATATTACATTGAACTTGAAAATATGTGGGTTATTTTCAAATATCTTTAAATATTGATTTACATAATCCCACAGTGGTAAGAGAACAGACTCTGTATGATTTCATTACCTTTAGATCCTGAATTTTGCACCTTGTTTTATGTCCCTGGATATGATTCAGTGTCTCCTGGTTTATAGTCTGTGGGAACTTGAATAAAATTTGTATCCTGCTGTTGTGTGAAAATTGCATTTAAACATGTATACTATCAGGTAAGAAACGAATCGCCAGTCTAGGTTCGATACAGGATACAGGATGCTTGGGGCTGGTGCACGGGGATGATCCAGAGAGATGATATGGGGTGGGAGGTGGGAGGGGGGTTCAGGATTGGGAACTCATGTACACCAGTGGCTGATTCATGTCAATGTATGGCAAAACCAATAGAGTATTGTAAAGCAAAATAAAGTAAAAATAAAAATAAAAAAATAAATCTTAATTATGTTGAATTGGTTCATGGTGCTTTTCAGGTAGACTGTACCCTTCTACTTTTCTGTATATTCATTTTATTAATTTTTGAGAGTTTGATATTAAAATTCCAACTAAAAGTCTTAATTATTCTACTTAAAAATAATTGTAATATATGGTGGAACTATCTATATGTAGCTTTGTTCTATATGTTCCAAATCTCATGTAAATGTGTTCTTATACTTTCATAATTAAAAAAATAAAAAAGAGAGAAAAAAGCATTATTTACAAATTGTGATAATTCTAAGATGTCATATCACTTGATGCTCATAACTTGAAGCTTTAATCACATAAGTCCTAAAAGCTGACAGGTTCTTTAACACTTTTTCAAGTGTTAAAGAGAACTTAAGAGTACCAGGCCATGATTGATTTAATGTGAAAATCCTTCATTAAATATGACTTCTTAAAAATTCAATACAAGAATAGGTGAAAGAAGTCTGTCTTGTCTTTCCAGAGTTATTCCAAGTGTACCATGAATGAGGAGCTTTGATTTGTGGGGACAAGTTTGTCTCTGTTAATCAATAAGCAGGGTCTCTTTGTTGGCTGGAAACAGAAGGAAGTATTCTATCTTCAAAAAGGGCAACCAGAGAGAGATTATAGGATAAGTCATTTGGACAGTTGCCCAGTGCTGTAATCTATAAGGATTGTCAGAATATCATTGGAAGGCAATGATGCAGAAAGCATCTTATTTACCAGGATTACCCTAGAGGGAGAACATATTTTATAGTTGAAGGGGATCCTTTAATAAGTCATTATTAGTATTGGGGTAAGTGAGAGAAGAGGGAGAGTGAGGATGGTAGGGAGTGAAGAGAAACCACCAAAATGATCACTTAGGAGCCTTCTATACAGAAGAGGTACAAGACATTTTTATTTCTCTCCCCAGACATGGGCCTTCCCTGGTGCTCAGATAGTAAAGAATCTGCCTACAGGGTGGGAGATCTGGGTTTGATTCCTGGGTTGGTAAGATCTCCTGGAGAAAGGAATGGCAACCCACTCCAGTATTCTGGGCTGGAGAATCCCACTGACAGAGGAGCCTGGACAGCTATAGTTCATGGGGTCGCAAAGAGTTGGACATGACTGAGCGACGGACACTTTCACTTTACCAGACAGACACACAAACACAACACATTGGTTAGTAATATTAGGAATTGCTACAGGCAATTCTTTCCCATCATCCCTTCATTAACTGCTAAATAAATCTTAATAACTTTAAGCTCTGATCTAGATAAATATTAAAAACTACGTTAAAGATGGTACCTTTGGGGGATTAAGCTCCAAGGCCAACACCATCTTTTCCCCAAATGTAGGCTTAGCTGATGGGCAGTTTCATCCAAAATCCATGAAAATTTCTTGCTTAACAATAACAAATCTGATTTCTTGAAAAGTATTTTCATGATTAGAAATTATATACTTTTATTCTCAGCAGGAATTGTGCTAAATCCTTTAGGAAAAAACTTCTTTAATCATTACTGCAATCATAGGTGATGTACATATGTTAAGAATGTAACAAGATTTGAGCACAGTTCAAATCTGACCTAGAGTGGTTGACACTTTGGCAGTTTCGATGTATCTTAGGAAATAGCCTTAATTTAGGTTCCATAACCCAGTTACAGTCTTTGCCACCTAGTGTATTAGGAAGAAACATTTGTGTTGTTTTATTTTTGGCTATAACAACTAACTAGGTAAAGAGGGAGAAAATATACTGAAATATCTCATAGAATCCATGTTACAGAAAGGACAGGGCACACATCTTCAGGAAGAGTCGTCAGGCCCAAGACTGACGTGTTATTAGTTTCTTCTCTCCAGCAGTCACTGCTTCTCTTATGTTCCTTTCGTTGTCTTCTCTCTCTGAAAATGAACTTCCTTTGCTCCATAGTTCTCATAATATAAATGCAACGTGAAAGATTGCTGGTCTGGCTAGATTATAAACCGCTAAGTATAGAGCCTTGTTAAGTCCTCTTAAACTCTGAGTCTCAATTCTTTACACTAGATACTGGTAAGATTCAGAGGACCTGGAAAAATTGTATATTGTTGGTGAGGATTTTAAAATGATACAGCCACTCTCGAAATTAGTTTTGTAGTTTCTTATAAAACCAAATGTGCAGTCCATCATATGACCCAATTCAGATCAACAGTTGCACACTTGGTCATGTGTTCCAGATAAATGAAAACTTATATGCACATACAACTTATAAAAGGCAAGAGGACAGATTCTTGCCTACAGAGATGACAGAATTTATACCTACAGAGATGACAGAATTGTAGAGAGTTTAATAAACACACATACACACACATACACAAATGAGAAGAAGCTAAACTGAGGAGATCTGAATAAGACAGGTAGTACCTATCAAAGACAATATCCTGGGTGTGAAACTGAGTAATGGTTTTTTAAAATGATATCATTGGAGAAAATTAAGTAGTGTGTAAATGGCATGTCTCTGTATTACTCCTTATATCTTCATGTGAATCTTTAACAATCTCAATTAAAATCTCAACTTAAAATTGTAGATAACTAAATAGACTCATGAATGAATAAATGAGTTAATTTCTAGTACATGTGACTTTATAATGATTTATGTCCTGCCTTGTTAACTTGTTTATTCATGACTTTTAGATTTCCTAAATACTTTAATGTCGGATATAGCAAAATAGTAAGGCAAGCATTATTCTAATATCAGTGGTATGGATTTAGTATATCTAACAGGTGACTTTAGTGCTAAGTTTAAATTGCCAATTACTGACAGAAGGTTAAGTTAGAATTGTAGTTACTTTATTTTATTTTTTATAAATTTATTTCAATTGGAAGCTAATTACAATATTGTATTGGTTTTACCATATATCAACATGAATCCGCCATGGGTAAACACATGTTCCCCATCCGGAACCCCCCTCCTTCCCCGTACCATCTCTCTGGGTCATCCAAGTGCACCAGCCCCAAGCATCCTGTATCCTGCATCAAACCTGGATTGGCGATTCATTTCTTATATGATATTATACATATTTCAATGCCATTTTCCCAAGTCGTCTCACCCTCTCCCTCTCCCACAGAGTCCAAAAGACTGTTCTATACATCTGTGTATCTTTTGCTGTCTCACATACAGGGTTATTGTTACCATCTTTCTGAATTCCATATATATGCTTTAGTATACTGTATTGGTGTTTTTCTTTCTGTCTTACTTCACTGTGTATAATCGGCTCCAGTTTCATCCACCTCATTAGAACTGATTCAAATGTATTCTTTTTAAAGGCTGTGTAATACTCCATTGTGTATATGTACCACAGCTTTCTTATCCATTCGTCTGCTGATGGGCATCTAGGTTGCTTCCATGTCCTGGCTATTATAAACAGTGCTGCGATGAACATTGGAGTACACGTGTCTCTTTCAATTCTGGTTTCTTTGGTGTGTATGTCCAACAGTGGGATTGCTGGGTCATAAGGCAGTTCTATTTGCAGTTTTTTAAGGAATCTCCAGACTGTTTTCCATAGTGGCTGTACTAGTTTGCATTCCCACCAATGGTGTAAGAGGGTTCCCTTTTCTCCACACCCTCTCCAGCATTTATTGCTTATAGATTTTTGGATAGCAGCCATTCTGACTGGCGTGAAATGGTACCTCATTGTGGTTTTGATTTGCATTTCTTTGATAATGAGTGATGTTGAGCATCTTTTCATGCCTGACTTCAGGCACTACTACAAAGCCACAGTCATCAAGACAGTATGGTACTGGCACAAAGACAGAAATATAGATCAATGGAACAAAATAGAAAGCCCAGAGATAAATCCACACACCTATGGACACCTTATCTTTGACAAAGGAGGCAAGAATATACAATAGATTAAAGACAATGTCTTTAACAAGTGTTGCTGGGAAAACTGGTCAACCACTTGTAAAAGAATGAAACTAGAATACTTTCTAACACCATACACAAAAATAAACTCAAAATGGATTAAAGATCTAAACATAAGACCAGAAACTATAAAAATCCTAGAGGAGAACATAGGCAAAACACTCTCCGACACAAATCACAGCAGGATCCTCTATGACCCACCTCCCAGAATATTGGAAATAAAAGCAAAAATAAATAAATGGGACCTAATTAAAATTAAAAGCTTCTGCACAACAAAGGAAACAATAAGCAAGGTGAAAAGACAGCCTTCAGAATGGGAGAAAATAATAGCAAATGAAGCAATTGACAAACAACTAATCTCAAAAATATACAAGCAACTCCTGCAGCTCAATTCCAGAAAAATAAACAACCCAATCAAAAAATGGGCCAAAGAACTAAACAGACCTTTCTCCAAAGAAGACATACAGATGGCTAACAAACACATGAAAAGATGCTCAACATCACTCATTATCAGAGAAATGTAGTTACTTTAAAGTCACAATTTTTGGCAAACAATTCTCAGTCTTCAACTGCTTAGTAAATAATATTTTAATATTGTTGCCTCATCAATTAAAACATATACAGTTCATAATCTCATATAATATATTAGGAAGCCCTATTGCTCAAGCTCTTTGAGTAATGCTTATCTTATAAAGAACTTTTAAGATAAAAGCATTGGAAGTCATGCTGTTAGGGACATCTTGAGATGTTGCTCACATTATGGCATTTTTATACCTTTTACCTAAGAAGAATTTTATTATTCTCTGTCCAGAGTTCTCCATAAACTCATTCCCATTTAAAAAACATCCTGTAAAGCTTCAGGTTTCACATAAGTGTGGCTGCTTCTGATGTTAAATTGTCAATCAGTGTACATATAAAACATAAACTGAAAACACAAAATAACTAGCTGAATCCCAAGTGCAATCAAAGAGCACATATCCTACTCTTTGAAATCTTTTATTTTTTAAAAATCTACATAATGTAAGCAGACACATTAGGGCTAATTGTGTGAAGGACATTTCAGATAGTCTACAAATAAACCTCTTGATAATTCAGATCAACAGAAACGAGTAATTGACAATAACATTTTGACATCTACCACTAAATACACATATGGCCTTGAAATCTTTATGATTCATTTTAAAGACATTATTTGAAAAATTATACTTTAAGCTCCACCTGCTAAGATACACCGGATCTGATTTTAAGTATTTATTTTCCTTGCTTCTGTGAATGAATTTTACATGCACTAAAGATGTGTAGGAAGTGAAGAGCATGTTGCTATGTGGGTGGAATTTTCTGTGTGTTTTCCTCTTATTTTTATGTAACTTTAGAATTTTTGAGAATTACAGTCTTTCCAAGTAAAGCATTCATGAAAAATGTTTGTGGGGTCCAGATTGTTGAAATATGTATGATAATTACCCATATTTTACATTTTTTAGTAATGTCATTATTTTTAAATATCTGGCTCCAATTTTCTTTCCATGATATCTCATTTGTGTAAAGTGCTTATTAAATTATGCAACACTTAGTGAAAAGTTAATTTGAATAAAGTTAATATGAGTAAAGTCACATATTTAATATGGATACTGGGATGATTGGCTATTTAACTACATTGCCTTAAGATTTGAGTTTCTTCTCTCCTAATCCAAATGATTATTTTTAACTCCTGAGAAATTCCCAGAGAGTGTTATTTCTTGAGAAAACACAAGATATGCGTTTGGCACAAGGCATGCTGAGGAAGGAAAAATGCCTACAATCAGGCTTTAAACCTTGATGTATATTTCGATATGTGCATGAAAGGAGGATCAACAAAGCCATGACTGCCTCAAATAAAGCTAACAGATACATAGAGAGAAGGATAAACCGAATTAGGATCAGCTTATTGAAGGGACTTAAACTTTCATGTAATTAATTTTAGCTTGAAGTAGCATTAAAACAAATTCTGGCAGGAGGAATGATGTAATTCTGGAAACACTGATTTCAGAAGTCTTCTGAATATATTTAAGTGTAAGAAACATTGAAGGTGAAAAACTAGTACTGAAGTTTTACTGATCATTATACTTGTGATAATTAAAGCCTTAAAAAAAAATAAAGCTGTGATGAGGGAATGAAGGTGGCTTGGTGAACTGGTGTAGAGTGTAGAATAGAACCAATCTCAGAAGTTAAGGAGATCCTAAGATACTGTTTCAAAAGAAACTTCATGAATCTAATTAAGTTATTAGCCTAATATTCTTTATATTTATATGTGTTGATTTTTTTTAAACAAAGAGTAATGCATGCTGTAAGAACTTTCAGAGTAAAATGATTTTGCTGGTGCCATATGGAACAGAGCCATAGAGATAAACTCACATTAGAGCAACAGCACTATAAGGAGGTGCTTGAAGAACACAGAATAAAAAATGTAAGAGGATTACTTTTTAAAAAATGCATACATATATATATGTACACATACATACATATATTTAGAGTTGTTTGATAAAGAATCCTTCCTCTTTTCACATCGTCAATTAAATGGAAAGAAATTATAATGGTTTAGAAGGAAAAGAACTAAACTTCAAACTAAGCTAAGGCAGAAGGCTAATAAAATAATTTATTTGATAACATAAGCAGACAATGTCCATTTCTCAGGCAGGCTATACCCAAGACAACATTGACTTTCAGTTTTAATGGAGGTAATAGAAGTATATCTAGTGAATTTTGACTGTGTGCCAGGTATTGTGCTAGTCATCAGGAAAATATCAGGAGATCAAAAAAATCAGACATTTAGCTATCAGGCAGTGGGACTTTGTAACACCTGGGAGGGAAAAAAAAATAATAACAGGAGTACAAATTGAATAAATGGAGTATGTGGCAGAGGAGGTGAATAAAAATCAGAGCATATATCAGATACTGCTAGGTTTTGAGGGGTCATAATTTATCATTGCTTTTCTTTCCTTGTGAGTTACAAACCAACTGAAAATAATCATGGAGTCGAGCAGATGGAGAACAAAACTTTAGCTTTATTACTACTGAAACTGATTTGGAGGACATGACCTCTATATGTGACCACAACCTGGCTTCCTAATATTTGTTTTCCTAGATGAACTTGTCCATCCCAAACTACAGACTTGCCCCAGTAGGATTTCTGTAGGACTGGAAAACATAACAGAATGCATTATCCTGGACTTCCCTGGTGGCACAGTGGATAAGAATCCACCTGTCAATGCAGGGAGACACGGGTTCAATCCCTGGTCCAGGAGGATCCCACGTGCTGTGGAGCAACTAAGCCCATGTGCCACAGCTGCTGAGCCTGTGCTCTAGAGCCTGGAGCCAGGACTACCGAAGCCCCTGTGCTCCACAGTAAGAAACCCATGCACTGCAATAAAGAGGCGTGCCCGGTCGCCACAACTAGAGAGAAAGCCTGGGAGCAGCAACAAAGACCCAGCCCAACCAAAAATAAAAAGAATGCACTATCCTTAGCTAGGGGATGAGTCACAGTTGCCCAGTTCTTTATCACTCATTTATCAATTTTATTACACTTGTCCTTTCTGGGTTAATCCATATGAGGGAGCAAGGAGAAAGTTAGACTGGTCCTTTTAATACATGACTTTGCTGAAAAGTGGTAGAACTAGAGAACTAGAAATGTGAACAAGGCTTATTTCAAACCTTCTTAAATTAGGTACATATAGGAAAAGCCTGGAAAACAGAGACCTGAGCCAGAAGAGCCAAATTAGAATAAATAAATAAATAATACATAAATAAATCCAATAAATAAATCCAAAAGTGTTCAGCAAGGGTCAACTGGTGGGAACAGTAATTCACTCAAAACATTGACTGAAATTTAATCTGTGAGCCTAAGGCACATGATAATCTTTACAAGCAGAAATCATACCCCAGTAAAACTGTTGTTCTAAAGTTAGAAGGAAAATCAATGTGATGATTGAGCATATAGAGAGTATCAATAGCAAAGGGGAAATGCTGAGGATACCCAGTGATTTTCTTCTGGGTAGAAAATACAGCATCTGCTACCAGGAGGTGTAAATACAGACAGGCAAGAGTTAAAGATGTGGCGAACAATATATCTGACAACCAGTGGCAATAATAATAAAGTAATATGCCACTAGGACGTTGATAAGCAACCCTTGGGGAAAATGGGTCAATCCTAGAGGAAATAACTTTCCTTTAGTCAATCCTAAAAGAAATAACTCCTGAATATTCATTGGAAGGACTGATGTTGAAGCTGAAACTCCAATACTTTGGCCACCTGATGCGAAGAACTGACTCACTGGAAAAGACCCTGATGCTGGGAAAGATTGAAGGCAGGAGGAGAAGGAGATGACAGAGGATGAGATGGTTGGATGGTGTCACTGATGTGATAGACATGAGTCTGAGTAGGCTTCGGTAGTTGGTGATGGACTGGGAAGCCTGGCGTGCTGCAGTCCATGGGATTGCAAAGAGTCAGACATGACTAGGTGACTGAACTGAACTGAATGCTGAGTTAAATTATATACAGTTCTCTAAGTCTATGCACACACCATAGAGTGCAAAGTCTGTCCGCAGGAACGTGGAAAGCAAGCATCCTGCCGAGCATAGAAATAAAAACATCCAACTGAGTATATACTACCAATAACAAATCAGCATTTAGGTGTACAGTTTTATTTCTCTGATTTATTTTATCACGTTTCTGTTGCAAAAGTGAGTTTGTGAGGCACTGTAAAAATGAAAATAAAATCTTAAATTTAATTCCTATGTGTGGTAGGAAGAATTCTGAAAGTGATACCTCAAGATTCCCATCCTGTGGTTATTCAATCAAATATGAGTCTATGTACTTATGTACTGCTGGGAAAGGATTTTGCAGATGAAATTAAGAGTACATATCAACTGACCTTAAATAAGTAGATTATCCTGGATCTGGTATAATCACACTGACCTTTAAGAGCAGCAGAGGAAGATAAAAATGTCAGAGAGATGCGGCAAAAAAGGAAGACAGGGAAGAGATTTGGCACAAGGAGAGGTCAGAGATTCACACTTGAAAAGATTCAACCTTACATGCTGGCATGGAAGTTGGAAGAAAGGAACCAAAGCCAAGGAATGCAGGTGGCATCCAGAAGACAAACAACCCTGGGCAGAAAGCCAGAAAGAAAATGGAAAGTTAGTCCTGCAACCGCATAGAACTGAATTCTGTGAACAGCCATAGAACCTCCAGAATGGAGTATAGGCTTGAGAGCACCTTGACTTTGGACTCATGTCAAAACCCAAATCTCTTCTGTTTTGCTAATATTTCTGAAGCACAGACACTGTGAGATAGTACATGAGTGCTAGTTAAGCCCCTAAGTTAGTAGTCATTTGTTACTAATAGCATCAATAGAAACCTAATACATTGTACAAATACACTTAGAATATTCTCTTAGGTGGGATCTATGTGTGCTTACAAGCATGATAAGTATGCTGAACCAAGAGTAGTCCATGTGCAGAAAGTGAAAGGGTAGTAATAACAGAGTTATTTCTTACTGAAGTGTCCAACAACTTATACTTTCAGAAAGCCCTCTTAGGGTTCCAGTTCACTGCTGTCTAGATTTTCAAATTGTGAATTTGCACTTTGGAAGGATATTCAGGGGCTAGATGTTGTGTGGAAATCAACTGAATATGTGGCCCAACTCTAGTCTGTAGATTGGCTGCCCTGATGCATTGCCCACTCACTGCATCACTTGGTTTGTGTTTAAAAGAAGGACACAAAGTTATCTTAATTCTACCTAAACTATCTATGTAGTTTTTTCTTTTTTTTTGACTTTAAGATCTGTTTTTATTTATTTAATTTTTGTGTCTACTTTATTTTTTTTTAATTTTACTTTACAATACTGTATTGGTTTTGCCATACATTGACATGAATCCGCCACAGGTATACATGAGTTCCCAATCCTGAACCCCCCTCCCACCTCCCTCCCCATATCATCTCTCTGAGTCATCCCAGTAGTTTTAAAAATAAAGGTATTTCCAGAGGTTTTAAGGGAAAATTAAAAACAAAACAAAACAAAACAAAAAACAGTGAATCACTGTAAGAATCATGTTGGGTGTTGTTTTTATGAACTAAGTTATAATTTGCTTGCCTTTCCCAGACATACTCCAACCTGTCAGTATTTCAAAATTGGGGAACATTAGATTCATTGATGTGTAAGGAAAATGATTCAAGATCTTTATAGGAAATCTGTGTTTGATAGCATACACCATAAACTTTTAAAGAGTGGGGTTGCACCAGACCTTTGTAGTTTCTGTTAAAAGCTACTTGTTATAGTTGTGCTATGGAAACACAAAGATTCTAAGTGGTTTGCCCCAAATCAGTATCATGATGGTTTCCTTTTTGATGTTTTTGCCACTATAATGGCCACTAAATGAGATTACATAGTATCTTAAAAAAAGATAACATTGTTTATTTGGATAGTTCATAAGCAAATCATGCCTATTTGCAAATAGCAGCTGTGATAAGATGAGAATTTTTAAACAGTAGCCTCTAAATGGAAGACCTGTTAGCATATATCTGTAGATTTTAATTCTGTAACTTGGTCCTGCTGGGAACCAAGAGAAATGACTTCTCTAGAGGACACAAGAGAAGAGGACACTTTTCCTGCTCCCCTAAGAGGTAGCAGATAGCAGCTGTTTGATTCACTGAAATCAAGTAAAGTGTAGTCACTCAGTTGTGTCCAACTCTTTGCAACCCCATGGACTATATTGCCTGCCAGGCTTCTCCATCCATGGAATTTTCCAGGGGAGACTACTGGAGTGGGTTGCCATTTCCTTCTCCAGGGGATCTTCCCAACCCAAGGATAGAACCTGGGCCTCTCACATTACAGGCAGATTCTTTACCATCTGAGGCACCAGGAAGTGGTTAAGTTCATGGTCACATTAAGCAGAATAATGACCATTCCCACCTCAAGAGATATCTCTGTCCTTGGAACCTATGAATATGTTATGCTACATGGCAAAGGGAAAATAAAGTTGAAGATGGAGTTTGGGTTGCTAATCAGCTGACCTTAAAATAGAAAGATTATCCTTGATGATAATTGGGAATGCCTGATATAATCGCTGTGCATGCATGCTAAGTCACTTCAGTCATGTCTGACTCTGCGACCCCATGACTGTAGCCTGCCAGACTCCTCTGTCCATGGGATTCTCCAGGCAAGAATACTGGAGTGGGTTTGCCATGCTCTCCTCTAGGGGATGGATCTTCCAGACCCAGTGATCAAACCTGAGTCTCTTATGTCTCCTGCATTGGCAGACAGGTTCTTTCCCACTAGCACCACCTTGGAAGTCTGATATGATCATTGGGATCCTTAAATTACTCAAAAGGAGATGTGGCTACAGAAGAAAGGCAAGAAGACACACATTTTTGCTGGCTCTGAAAATGAAGGAAGAAGTGGGAAAGGTAAGAAAATGGATTCTCCCCTAGAGCTTTCAGAAACACAGTCCTTTAGCCCAGTAAGACCTGCATCGGGCTTCCAAGGTGGCTCAGTGGTAAAGAATCTGCCTACCAATGCAGGAGACATGAGTTCAATCCCTGGGTCGGGAAGATGCCCTGGAGAAGTAAATGGTAACCCATTTCTGTATTCCTTCCTGGGAAATCCCATGGATGAGGAGCCTGGTGGGCAACACTCTGTGGGGTTGCAAAAGAGTGGAACATGACTTAGCTATTAAACAACAACAGTAAGGCCTCAATCAGAAATCTTACTTACAGACAGTAAGTTTATCTTGTTTAAAACCACTACATTTGTGATAATTTCCTATGGCAGCAAATAAAAATCTAATATAAAATTGAGTAGCTTCATGTGTTCTTGCCTGGAGAATCCCAGGGACGGGGAAGCCTGGTGGGCTACAATCTATAGGGTCACACAGAGTCGGACACGACTGAAGCAACTTAGCAGCAGCAGCAGCAGCTTCATGTTATAAATTTTGTTCTACTCAATTTAAAATACTTGTTCTAGTCCCTTCAAACAACTTTACTTCTTATCATATGATTTCATATGATTTTATCCTTTCTTTGATTCTATTCTACTCTAGCTCCCAAATCCACTTCCATTCAATGTTCAGTTCAATTAAGTCGCTCAGTTGTGTCCAACTCTTTGCGACCCCATGGACTGCAGCATACCAGGCCTCCCTGTCCATCACCAACTCCCGGTGTTCACTCAGTCTCATGTCCATTGAGTCGGTGATGCCATCCAACCATCTCATTCCTTTGAAATAACTCCCTATGTATCTCAAAATAAAATATGTATAGTAGTTACCTTCTCATCTTGTTAAAATGTAAGTACTGATATACATAGTCTGGAGTAAAGTGTTAGATTTTGCTTTTGTATTTGTAATAAAATGCTGGTCCATCATTCTCTGATACTCAGGGTTAATGTGTTTGCCATAGGTGAACTACCTTCAACCTGCCAGTTGAGTCTTAACAGAATTATCTCTATAGTTTATAAAGAACTGGGTAATAGATATATGAAGAAAAGGCTCATATTTATAAAATTTTTATTTCAGCTATAAGCTCCAACTTCCATATTGAGAAAAGAAATGTATTTTGAGTGGTTAAATAATACTGTCAGATCTGTGTTGCTCAGGAGAATCTCCAAAGCATTATACCACCAAGTACCCACAGTGTATTTTTGTTGTTGTTTAATCACTAAGTAGTGTCCAAATCTTTTGAGACACCATGGACTCTAACCCGCCAGGCTTCTCTGTCCATGGGATTTCCCAGGTAAGAATAGTGGAGTGGGTTGCCATGAAGCCAACCCATACTATATACTAAGGGGAAAAAAGTTTGAATTCTTTTTTGAATTGTTTATAACATAAATCCTTTTGGTAATTTGTGATTATACTTTAGAGATATGGTTTCCCAGGTGGCATAGTGGCAAAGAATCCAGCTGTCAGTACAAGAGATGCAAGAGACATGGGTTTGATATCTAGGTTGGAAAGATCTTCTGAATATAGGAAATGGCTACTGACTCCAGTATTCTTGTGTGGGAAATCCCATGGACAGAGGAGTCTGACAGGCTACAGCCCATGGGGTCACAAAGAGTCAGACAGGACTAAGTACACAGACACATTTTACAGATATGTACTGGAACATGACATTTCTCTTGCACTGTACCTTTTCACTTGCTCTCCAGAATTCAATACAGATTACAAAAACCAACTGGTGTATTTGCTATTATGACTAAGTGCAAAGATCACCACTTCTCTTTCAAAGTCAGCATTCATCTTCACACATAGTCTTTATCTCAAAGGAGAGCTATAGTTAGATGGTGGTGAAAGAAATGGTAACTTCCCAGTAATTTCAAGAGATGATCTAAATGGACCAGTGTAAATCACATCAAGGTTTCTAATCATCAAGGGGTATTTTAAAAACCAGTATTTAAGCCTCCTCCCAGACCAACTCAAGTGGAATTGCTGACAATAAGCTATTTTTTAAAAGAAAAAGTTCTCCAGGTGATTCTTCAATGCAAAAAATTTATCTGTAAGACACTGCCTGTATATCATACTCAGATGGTGAAACTCTAATGACCACAACCAATGAAATAAATAATATCATAATTTTTGGAGCTCACATATTACTTGAGGAAATAGAACAAGATAAGTCTCTCAGAGCTGACTCGCTTTTCTCAATGGCTACTAAAATAGTTTCTCCATCTTTGGCTGCAAAGAATATAATCAGTCTGATTTCAATGTTGATCATCTGGTGATGTCCATGTGTAGAGTCTTCTCTTGTGTTGTTGGAAGAGGGTGTTTGCTATGACCAGTGCATTTTCTTGGCAAAACTCCATTAGTCTTTGCCCTGCTTCATTCTGCATTCAAACGCCAAATTTGCCTGTTACTCCAGGTGTTTTTTGACTTTCTACTTTCGCATTCCAGTCCCCTATAATGAAAAGGACATCTTTTCTGGGTGTTAGTTCTAAAAGGTCTTGTAGGTCTTCATAGAACCGTTCAAATTCAGCTTCTTCAGCATTACTGGTTGGGGCATAGACTTGGATTACCGTAATATTGAATGGTTTGCCTTGGAGACGAACAGAGATCATTCTGTCATTTTTGAGATTGCATCCAAGTACTGCATTTCAAACTCTTGTTGACCCTGATGGCTACTCCATTTCTTCTGAGGGATTCCTGCACGCAGTAGTAGATATAATGGTCATCTGAGTTAAATTTACCCTTTCCAGTCCATTTTAGTTCGCTGATTCTTAGAACGTCGACGTTCACTCTTGCCATCTCTTGTTTGACCACTTCCAATTTGCCTTGATTGATGGACCTGACATTCCAGGTTCCTATGCAATATTGCTCTTTACAGCATCAGATCTTGCTTCTATCACCAGTCACATCCACAGCTGGGTATTGTTTTTGCTTTGGCTCCATCCTTTCATTCTTTCTAGAGTTATTTCTCCACTGATCTGCAGTAGCATATAGGGCACCTACTGACCTGGGGAGTTCCTCTTTCAGTATCCTATCATTTTGCCTTTTCATACTGTTCATGGGGTTCTCAAGGCAAGAATACTGAAGTGGTTTGCCATTCCCTTCTCCAGTGGACCATATTCTGTCGGACCTCTCCACCATGACCCGCCCATCTTGGGTTGCCCTGTGGGCATGGCTTAGTTTCATTGAGATAGACAAGGCTGTGGTCCTAGTGTGATTAGAATGACTAGTTTTCTGTGAGTATGGTTTCAGTGTGTCTGCCCTTTGATGCCCTCTTGCAACACCTACCATCTTACTTGGGTCTTTTTTTACCTTGGGCATGGGGTATCTCTTCACGGCTGCTCCAGCAAAGTGCAGCCACTGTTCCTTACCTTGGATGAGGGGTATTTCCTCACCACCGCCCTTCCTGACCTTCAACGTGGGATAGCTCCTCTAGGCCCTCCTGTGCCTATGCAGCCGCCAAAGAATGCTCAAACTACCACCACACAATTGCACTCATCTCACATGCTAGTAAAGTAATGTTCAAAATTCTCCAAGCTAGCCTTCAGCAATACATGAACCGTGAACTTCCTGATGTTCAAGCTGGTTTAGGAGAAGGCAGAGGAACCAGAGATCAGATTGCCAACATCCGCTGGATCATGGAAAAAGCAAGAGAGTTCCAGAAAAACATCTACTTCTGCTTTATTGACTATGCCAAAGCCTTTGACTGTGTGGATCACAATAAACTGCAGAAAATTCTGAAAGAGATGGGAATACCAGACGACCTGACCTGCCTCTGGAGAAATCTGTATGCAGGTCAGGAAGCAACAGTAAGAACTGGACATGGAACAACAGACTGGTTCCAAATAGGAAAAGGAGTACATCAAGGCTGTATATTGTCACCCTGCTTATTTAACTTATATGCAGAGTACATCATGAGAAGCACTAGACTGGAAGAAGCACAAACTGGAATCAAGATTGCCGGGAGAAATATCAATAACCTCAGATATGCAGATGACACCACCCTTATGGCAGAAAGTGAAGAGGAACTAAAAAGCCTCTTGATGAAAGTGAAAGAGGAGAGGGAAAAAGTTGGCTTAAAGATCAACATTCAGAAAACGAAGATCATGGCATCCAGTCCCATCACTTCATGGGAAATAGATGGAGAAACAGTGTCAGACTCTTATTTCCTGGGGCTCCAAAATCACTGCAGATGGTGACTGCAGCCATGAAATTAAAAGACGCTTACTCCTTGGAAGGAAGGTTATGACCAACCTAGATAGCATATTCAAAAGATGAGACATTACTTTGCCGACTAAGGTCCGTCTAGTCAAGGCTATGGTTTTTCCAGTGGTCATGTATGGATATGAGAGTTGGACTGTGAAGAAGGCTGAGTGCTGAAGAGTTGATGCTTTTGAACTGTGGTGTTGGAGAAGACTCTTGAGAGTCCCTTGGACTGCAAGGAGATCCAACCAGTCCATTCTGAAGGAGATCAGCCCTGGGATTTCTTTGGAGGGAATGATGCTAAAGCTGAAACTCCAGTACTTTGGCCACCTCATGCGAAGAGTTGACTCACTGGAAAAGGCTCTGATGCTGGGAGGGATTGGGGGCAGGAGGAGAAGGGGACGACAGAGGATGAGATGTCTGGATGGCATCACTGACTCAATGGACTTGAGTCTGAGTGAACTCTGGGAGTTGGTGATGTACAGGGAGGCCTGGTGTGCTGCAATTCATGGGGTCACAAAGAGTCGGACACGACTGAACGACTGAACTGAACTGAAGTAAAATAGCAGGAGGAAATAAAATGAGAGAAATATAACCTGCTTTATGTTGGAAAATCATTATAGATTCATGTCTTCAAAGGGAATATGGTGATTCTGGAAATATTTTTACAGTAGCTCTATGTGACATTCTCATCTGCCTTTAAATTTCTTCTTTGTTCTTAACTCTGTTCAAAATTTGTAGAGGATTAGAAGAATATTAACCTTTTAAGAGTATATTTTATCAGGTGAGCTGGACAAATTTTGTTATTCTTCCTCTGCGAGGAGTTTCCCCATCGGTCAGACCCCTTTCATTTTATGAGAAAATTCAAAGACAATATTATGTACTTTTTAATTTGCCTTTTCACTCTTTGTCTATTCTTTTATTTTTCGGGGGGCAGGGCATGTGGCAACCCACTCCCGTACTCTTGCCTGGAAAAATCCCATGGACAGAGGAGCATGGTAGGCTATAGTCCGTGGGGTTACAAACAATTGGACACGACTGAGTGACTTCACTTACTTATGATGCTTTATTGATCCAGGTGAAGCCTGGCTATTAGTCTCTGTATTTTTCATTACTTCTGCTCTGCTCTTTCAGAAACATAATTATTTTTCAAGTGATACATGAAATGTTGGGTATTTAAAAAAATATGTATTATAAAATATATTTTAATATATATGTTTCTACTAAGAACAAAAATTATGAACATCATAGTAAATATGTACATACACACATATATTTGCAGACACAGAATCAACAGGATATATGTATTATATATATATATATATATGTATATGTATTATATTGTTGTTCAGTCACTCAGGTGTGTCCAACTCTTTGCTACACTGTGACCTGCAGCATGACAGAGTTCTCTGTCCTTCACCATCTCCTGGAGCTTGCTCGAACTCATGTCAGTGATGCCATCCAATCATCTCATCCTCTGTCGTCCCCTTCTCCTCCTGCCCTCAATCTTTTCCAGCTTCTGGGTCTTTTCCAATGAGTCAGCTCTTCTCATGAGCTAATTTCTTAAAATAAGTCTCTTTCATTTATATATATTATCTATTAACTTTCATATAAGGATTCAATTTTGACTTGCAGCTCCCACAATCACATAAGCTAGTTCCTTAAAATAAATCTTTCATTATATAAAAAAAATTATATAAAATTATATATATATAATGAATCATTTTATATAATTTTTCATTTATATATAAAATGAAAGATTTATTTTAACGAACTAGCTTATGTAATTATGGGAGCTGCAAGTCAAAACTGAATCCTTTATATCATTGAACATGTGTGAGAACAAAATTAAATTCAATTTTGATTAACATATTTTGGTAAAATAATATATACTGATGGAAATTAGTTAACATGTTTAATATTACTACAGAATTGTTGGTAAAAATCACATATTCTTTTGTAATTTATTAGTTAGGAAGTATAGAATAAAGACAAATATTAAAGAAAAGGTCACTTAGGAATACTCCATAGCTATAGAAAGTAGGTATCAATATAATCCGGGTGAAGGACACCCTATCAGCTTGGTGAAAAACCACTTAGTATGATTTCAGCTCACTAAGCATATCTAAAAATTATTGTCTCATTTAAACATTGTGATAATTTTATGTAGTGTCCACTGGACTATGGGATGCCTATGTGATATTTATTTTGATATAGTCTTACTATAGTGAACTGTCAACTGGCTTTTCATATATTTGATCTCCTATTATATTTAGTGATTTTATCTTCAACTTCGTACTATTCCCTTTTTATATTTTAGTTTTTCTACTCATTTTGGCTTATTTTTTAAGTAACTTTTATATTTTTAGCTTTTGGCTAACTGAAGTTTGATTATGTAATAGTGAATGAGTTAATACATAGATTTAAGTAGTTATATAATTTTAACCACTAACACATTTAATTTCCTTGTATCCTGGAAGTGCCTATTAGAATACATCATAAAATTCTTTTTATTAATGACAATTTCACAAAACCTAATTGAGTGAATACAGTGGAAGGACAATATAATGAACTAATTGGTATGCAACTCATTAGCAAAATGAAGCTAAAATATTTTTAAGTGGAAAAGCTTCAAAAAATTTAAGGCAAAATTTCATGTTATACACATTCAGCCAAAACCCTATGTAGTTCAATATTATCATAAAAAATAAGAGTGTTATGTTTTTAAATTTATGGACAATAAATATCTCTTGAATGTTCCTTTTGACTGAAAGCTATTGACATTTAGCAATAAGTTATTTTTCACTGGTCAGTTTGTGGTGTCATTGCGGCAATATTGAGTAAACAAGACAAAAAGAAAATAACTTGGCAAATGTAAATCTAAGTCCTTCTGATAGTCATTGACTACTACTTAACCACTCAGACTTCAAGAAAGCTAATCTATAAAACAGGGAAAATAGCATATTTCCACATGACGGTGGAAAAGACAAAAATTGTATAATTGTTTAACCCTTCAGAGTTCAAGAAAGCTAATATTTAAAATAGGGGAAATAGTATATTTCCACATGGTGGTGGATTATAGACAAAAACTATGTACTTGTTTTTATATAATAAATAATCATTGTGTGTGTTAGTCGCTCAGTCTTGTCTGACTCTTTATGACCCTATGGACTATAGCCCACCAGGCTCCTCTGTCCATGGAATTTTCCAGGCAAGAATATGGGAGTGGGTTGCCATTTCCTTCCCCAGGGAATCTTCTTGACCTAGGTTCAAATGGAAGTCTTCCAAATTGCAGGCAGATTCTTTACCATATAAGTCAGAGGAGCCATTATTGTGGATACTTTCAGCAGCATTAGTGTCAATACTTACAACAGTTCTCAGGTGGTGCTAGTGGTAAAGAACCCGCCTGTCAGTGCAGGAGAGATCAGAGAAACAGGTTGGATCCCTGGGTGGGTAAGATCCCTGGAGGAGGAAATGGCCCCCCACTCCAGTATGAGAGAGATACAGCCTAGGGAATGCCATAGATACAGGAACATGTTGAGCTATGGTTCATAGGGTCACAAAGAGTCAGACATGACTGAAGAGACAGCACAGCACAACAGTGTCAGTACTAATAGATATATAAATGGCATGTTTGTATTGTTGATATAGTAAAAATCCATACATTCATACAATATAATCATATATACATACATGTCTTTCTCTCATATTATTATTTTTAAGAATGTCCCTTATATCCTGATATATAAAGTTTTCTATAACATAATTGCCTATACTTATTGCTTTATAAAATAATCTCAGTTCACATAACAATCTCAGTGAAGAAGGCATGTTCTCTCCATTATGGATAAATTAACTGATGTTCAAAGATGCTGCTGCTGCTAAGTCACTTCAGTCATGTCCTACTCTTTGTGACCCTATGGACTGTAGCCCACCAGGCTCCTATGTCCATGGAATTCTCCAGGGAGGAATACTGGAATGTGTTGGCATTTCCTTCTCCAACATGATATATGGAAGTGAAAGTTGCTCAGTCCTGTCAGACTTTGTGACCCCATGGACTATACAGTCCATGGGATTCTTCAGTCCAGAATACTGGAGTGGGTAGCCATTCACTTCTCCAGGTCAATGATGCTAAGAAACTCTAATGCCTTTAAATAGTAGTAAGAATTTTCATGCTACCTTGTCTGAATTTAAATCCTGCATTGCAGAATCCCACAATTCTAATATGATAGCTATCTTTGGTTCTTCAACATGACATTTCTTCTACTCTGACACTAACATTATTCATTCAAGTACTGCCAACATCTGAAAGATCACAAATCCAAGATTTTTTTTTTTTTAATCTTATGTTATGTCACAAAGCCCACTGACACCCTGGAAGCCCTTCTGCTCCTTGAACACCCTGCTATCCTACATGCCTTTGGTTCTACCCCTCTCTTACTGGCAATCTCATTGACTTGTAGCATTTTGTGCTGTAGAGTGAGAATGGACTAAAGACACAGGCCTGGATTAGAATCTTGTAATATTGGGCAAGTCACCTGTTTCTGAAAAATGTTTTCTCATCACTGGATAATAATAGCACCTATCTTGTAGGGCTTATTATGAAGATTAAATGGATGGAATTTGTAAAACACTGAAGTGTCATATCACACTTAACCAGATGCATTTCCTTACTATTAATAATTTACTTTTGAGATTGTGGCCATGGATAGGGCTTTTCTGAAGTTTTGCCATTGAACTGTCTTCTCCTCCTGAATTTTATTTTTGTTGTACATTTCATCCAAGCTCATGTTTCTAAATACTTTGACTTCCCATAATTAGTTTGTTTTTAATCTTCTAGATATTCCTTTCACTTCCTGACTGTTTCACTTTTTTTCACTTCTTTCACTTCCTTTCACTGCTACTTGACTGTTGTATTACTTTCCCCTCAGTTTCTCAGTCTCTTGTTCTCAAACTGTTCTTCATATTGCATATACCTTATGTTAAATATAAATTTAAAATGGTCATGATAGCTTACAGTGAACAGTGTCAGATTCGTGAAATCCAAAGAAGATTTATCTTTGGGACCAGGGACCAGGCTTGCTCGCTCAAGGACTTCTGTGTAGCAGAGTTTTATTAAAGTATGAAAAGGGACAGAGAATGCTTCTGACATAGACATCAGAAGGGGGATGGAGACTGACCCACTCGCTAGTCTTTAGCAAGGGAATTATATTCTTTTTTAATTAGTTATAACAATGAATCAAAAGAATGTCTCAAGGCCCACTCCCACAATTTACATTTTAAGATAACAGGATTAGAACTTAACGATAGAAAGATCCTACCAGATCCACTCTCATAGTATACATTCTAAGATATCAGGATTAGTCAGAAGGTTTTCAGGAAGGAGAAACTACCCTCAAGCAGAATACATTGTTGTTATACAATCCCTAGTACAGAGTTTAAACTGAGTTGTTTGTGGTGAAATCATCAGTTCAGGTCTTAAAAAAAAAAAAAAAAAGTTTAGGTGACTAAGACTAAGGAATATAGAGAAAAAGAAAAAAAAAATAGTGTGTCCTTTCCTCCTCCTTGAGAAGACCCCTATCTCCTCCTTGAGAACCCCACCCCTCTCTCCTCAGGGACTACCAGATTTCTAATCAACCTGCCTAGGAA
Source organism: Oryx dammah (assembly GCF_014754425.2). NCBI lineage: Eukaryota > Metazoa > Chordata > Mammalia > Artiodactyla > Bovidae > Oryx > Oryx dammah. The sequence goes on from NW_024070186.1 coordinate 141,038,485, forward strand.
TAGACTCAGTCAGTACCTATCACTGGTTACATAAAAGACTAATTTATCTATGAAGATGACACATTTCTTTGAGGATCCCTCCAAAACTTATCTTCTTTAGACTGTCTATTTTGTCTGTTCTACTTGAAGTCAAATTGTCAATCAGTTCAGTTACTCAGTCATGTCCGACTCTTTGTGACCCCATTAACGGCAGCACGACAGGCCTCCCTGTCCATCACCAACTCCTGGAGTTTACCCAAACTCATGTACTTTGAGTTGGTGTTACCATCCAACCATCTCATCTTCTGTTGTCCCCTTCTCCTGTTGCCCTCAATCTTTCTCAGCATCAGGGTCTTTTCCAATGAGTCAGCTCTTTGTATCAGGTGGCTAAAGTATTGGAGTTTCACCTTCAACATCAGTCCTTCTAATGAACACTCAGGACTGATCTCCTTTGGATGGACTGGTTGGATCTCCTTGCAGTCCAAGGGACTCTCAAGAGTCTTCTCCAACACCACAGTTAAAAGCATCAATGCTTCAGTGCTCAGTTTTCTTTGTGGTCCAACTCTTGCATCCATACATGACAATTGGAAAAAACAGAGCTTTGACTAGATGGACTTTGTTGGCAAAGTAATGTCTCTGCTTTTTAATATGCTGTCTAGGTTGGTCATAACTTTCCTTCCAAGAAGTAAGCGTCTTTTAATTTCATGGCTTTGGTCACGATCTGCAGTGATTTTGGAGTCCAAAAAATGAAGTCAGCCACTGTTTCCACTGTCTCCCCATCTGTTTCCCATGAAGTGATTGGACCAGATGCCATGATCTTAGTTTTCTGAATGTTGAGCTTTAAGCCAACTTTTTCTTTCCTCTTTCACTTTTATCAGGAGTCTCCTTAGTTCTTCTCCACTTTCTGCCCTAAAAGGCTGACATCATCTGCATATCAGAGATTATTGATATTTCTCCCGGCAATATTGACCCAGCTTGTGCTTCATCTCACCAGTATTTCTCATGAGGTATTCTGCATATAAGTTAAATAAGCAGGGTGACAATATACAGCCTTGATGTACTCCTTTCCTATTTTGGACCAGTCTGTTGTTCCATGTCCAGTTCTAACTCATGCTTCCTGACCTGCATACAGATTTTCAAGAGGCAGGTCAGGTGGTCTGGTATTCCTGTCTCTTTCAGAATTTTCCACAGTTTTTTGTGGTCCACACAGTCAAAGGCTTTGGCATAGTCAATAAAGAAGAAATAAATGTTTTTCTGGAACTCTCTTGCTTTTTCAATGGTACAGCAGATGTTGCCAATTTGATCTCTAGTTCCTCTGCCTTTTCTAAAACCAGCTTGAACATCTGGAAGTTCACAGTCCACCTATTGTCGAAGCCTGTCTTGGAGAATTTTGAGCATTACTTTACTAGAGTGTGAGATGAGTGTAATTGTGTGGTAGTTTGAGCATTCTTTGTCATTGCCTTTCTTTGGGATTGGAATGAAAACTGACCTTTTCCAGTCCTGTGGCCACTGCTGAGTTTTCCATTGCTGGCGTATTGAGTGCAGCACTTTCACAGCATCATCTTTTAGGATTTGAAATAGCTCAACTGGAATTCTATCACCTCTACTAGCTTTGTTCATAGTGATGCTTTCTAAGGCCCACTTGACTTCACATTCCAGGAAGTCTGGCTCTAGGTGAGTGATAACACCATCATGATTATCTGGGTTGTGAAGATCTTTTTTGTACAGTTCTTCTGTGTATTCTTGACACCTCTTCTTAATATCTTCTGCTTCTGTTAGGTCCATACCATTTCTGTCCTTTATTGAGCCCATCTTTGCATGAAATGCTCCCTTGGTATTTTCCTGACGAGATCTCTAGTCTTTCCCATTCTATTGTTTTCCTTTATTTCTTTGAACTGATCACTGAGGAAGACTTTCTTATCTCTCCTTGCTATTCTTTGCAACTCTACATTCAAATGGGTATATCTTTCCTTTGCAATGGCACCCCACTCCAGTACTCTTGCCTAGAAAACCCCATGGATGGAGGAGCATGGTAGGCTACAGTCCATGGGGTCACTGAGGGTCGGACACAACTGAGCGACTTCACTTTCACTTTTCACTTTCATGCATTGGAGAAGGAAATGGAACCCACTCCAGTGTTCTTGCCTGGAGAATCCCAGGGATGGAGGAGCCTGGTAGGCTGCCATCTGTGGGGTCGCACAGAGTCAGACACGACTGAAGTGACTTAGCTTAGCTTAGCTTTCTCTTTTGCTTCTCACTTCTCTTCTTTTCACAGCTATTTTAAGGCTTCCTCAGACAGCCATTGTGCTTTTTATTGCATTTCTTTTTCTTGAGGATGGTCTTGATGCTTGTCTCCTGTACAGTGTCACAAACTTCCATCCATAGTTCTTCAGGCATTCTATCAGATCTAGTCCCATAAATCTATTTCTCACTTCCACTGTATAATTATAAGGGGTTTGATTTAGGTCATACCTGAATGGTCTAGTGTTTTTCCCTACTTACTTCAATTTAAGTCTGAATTTTTCAATAAGAAGTTCATGATCTGAGCCACCGTCAGCTCCTGGTCTTGTTTTTGCTGACTGTATGGAGCTTCTCCATCTTTGACTGCAAAGAATATAATTAATCTGATTTTGGTTTCGACCATCTGGTGATGTCCATGAGTAGAATCTTCTCTTGTGTTGTTGGAAGAGTGTGTTTGCTATGTCCAGTGTGTTCTCTTGGCAAAACTCTATTAGCCTTTGCCCTCCTTCACTCTGTATTCCAAGGCCAAATTTGCCTGTTACTCCAGGTGTTTCTTGACTTCCTACTTTTGCATCCCAGTCCCCTATAATGAAAATGACACCTTTTTTGGGTGTTAGTTCTAAAAGGTCTCACAGGTCTTCATAGAACTGTTCAACTTCAGCTTCTTCAGCGTTACTGGTTGGGGCATAGACTTGGATTACCTTGATATTGACTGGTTTGCCTTGGAGACGTACAGAGATCATTCTGTCATTTTTGAGATTGCATCCAAGTACTGCATTTCGGGTTCTTTTGTTGACCATGATGGCTACTCCATTGTTTTTGAGGGATTCCTGCCCACAGTAGTGGATATAATGGTCATCTGAGTTAAATTCACCCATTCCAGTCCATTTTAGTTTGCTGATTCCTAGAATGTCAACGTTCACTCTTGCCATCTCTTGTTTGACCACCTCCAGTTTGCCTTGATTCATGGACCTGACATTCCAGGTTCCTATGCAATATTGCTCTTAGAGCATCAGACCTTGCTTCCATCACCAGTCACATCCACAACTGGGTGTTGTTGTTGCTTTGGCTCTGTCTCTTCATTCTTTCTGGAGTTCTTTCTCCACTGATCTCCAGTAGAATATGGGGCACCTACCGACCTGGCGAGTTCATCTTTCAGTCAAACTTTAAGACCTGATTAAATTCAGATTAAATTTGACCAGAAGTCAAACTATAAAACCAGATTAAATTCTTTACCCTAATTAAATTAATAAAATTATAAGATATCCTTCTAGATAGATGCTATTGTCTATCATACCTTTCCTTGATTTTACTTAATTGCCCTTTCACTGTATATAATATACATATATACATAATCATGTGCACTCTTAGCTCTCATACTGTTCACTAAACTGCCTTGTTTAGACCATTTTCTTTTCAGTCACCTTTATATAACCTCATGCATGATTTTTTTGATTATTTTATAAACAATATAGAAAATGAGTTAGCAAATTTCTAGAATTATAAAGCTATATATGCAGTAAAGACAGATTCAATAACATTTACTAGTTTAAAAATTATTTTATTGTTCTCATTTTTTTCATCTTAGATCAATGAAAACTATTAGACATGATCAATATTGCACTGTTAAATTAAGATCATCAAATTATATTCTCTAAAACGATATACTTATTTTCTCCTCTGTCAGCCAAGATCACAGTTTTAGACATAAAAAGGAAATGGTGAAGAATTGGAGAGGATTATATTGTCCTTCTTTTTTTCAAATCAAGCATACATGTCTTCAGCTGGCCAACCTAAAGAGGACAGGTATTATATTTTTGTCAGCCATGCAGTGCTTCTAAAGAATTTATGAAACAGGAAAACATACAGTTTGAATTAATGTGCCGTGCAATGTTATATGATATATAGCAAATCGTGCCAGTACCTTGGAAAGAGCATTGCTTTGAAAGTTCCTTTCAGACTATAGTTTGAGTGACATTGTATTTGAGAGGGAAAATAGTTTTATTAATAAGATTCAGAAGCCAATGCTTTATCTCAAAACACTGCCAAACTAAATACAATGTAAATAGAGATAAAGTGACAAGCTTAAGGAGAATAAAGCATAATCTAGAAATGAAAATAAGGCAGAGAAAGCATTTGCAGTCATCACATTTCAAACACAATTGGAGGGATCTGAAATATAATCCATGAGAATGAGAAAGCAATCACTGAACACAGTGCATGACAGGGTTGGAGGAGTGACAGGCTCAGAGCTCCCTAGAACATCTATTATCAGAATAGCTCTGTAAGTTCTTTTCTTATGAAGCCACTGACACTGAGTTTTCAATCCAGGCACACAAATGTGCAACAATTTAAGAGTCAGCCCAGAAAGTCAAAGATAAAATTCCCCCGCCCATGAGTGTTATCAAATACTGCAAAGCCTTTAAAGACATGAGGGTGGGCTTTTCACATTTGTATTCATCTGTGAATAGGAAATGAATTTCTCCAAAAGAGAAAAGTAATCCTACTCACTGTGACTGGCATAGAATGTGACCCCTTCCTATTCAACTTCAGATTTTACTGTGCTTAAGATGGCTTAATTGTACCTGCAATATATAATGTTTAAACATATTCTGGGCAGACTATAGGCAAATATTTAGATATTGTTCTTTTATTGTTCATATTTTTTTTAAATGTACTTCACCAAGGAACTACTGTAAATAGTTTATTTTACAAATACATGGATTACTTAAAGAAACATGTATAAATATGTGCTAAATATGTTTTAGAGGTCATATGTAGTTTTACATATTGTATATATTGCTAGTGGTAAAGTACCTGTATGCCAGGGCGGGAGACTTAAGAGATGCTGAGGATGCAGGAGGTTCAATCCTTCGATCAGGAAGATCCTCTGGAGAATGAAATGGAAATCTGTTCCAGTATTCTTGCCTGGAGAATCTCATGGCAGAGGAGCCTAGCAGGCTACAGTCCATAGGCCCACAAAGAGTTGGACATGACTGAAGAGACTTAGCACAGCACATGTAGCTTTACTCATAAAATTTACTTAACAGCCCTCATTTTATGTTTTAATTTTAATTAAACCTCCAAAGTGAAAATAAGGTTATCATTTATACAGATACAGCATTTAGAAAAGTTCTATATTTAATATATGAATAGTAGGCAAAGACTAAACCTGGAAAGACACCCTTATCTTGAGAAGCTTGTTGGAAAATTAATAAATTTTACTCTTATATGTGAAAATATTATCAATAATATAATTTCTCTTAAAGACATTTAAAGTGATTAAAGCTGATGATGAAATAGAAAGTTCTTTGATTATTATCTTTAAATTAAAATGATAGGAATATAAAAATATCTTTATCAACTATGATAGAAATATAAGAAGAACTCTGGTTCATTATTATAGTGGCATCTATGAAAGGCCAGCTCCTTTACACAACAGGGGAAACCATTTAAACAATTCTGGAAATTACTTACAGTAATCAAAAGTACTGGAGTTTCAGCTTCAGCATCATTCCCTCCAAAGAAATCCTAGGGCTGATCTCCTTTAGAATGGACCAGTTGGATCTCCTTGCAGTCCAAGGGACTCTCAAGAGTCTTCTCCAACGCCACAGTTCAAAGCATCAATGCTTCAGTGCTCAGCTTTCTTCACAGTCCAACTCTCACATCCATACATGACCACTGGAAAAACCATAGCCTTGACTAGACGGACCTTTGTTGGCAAAGTAATGTCTCTGCTTATAAATATGCTATCTAGGTTGGTCATAACTTTTCTTCCAAGGAGTAAGCGTCTTTTAATTTCATGGCTGCAGTCACCATATGCAGTGATTTTGGAGCCCAAAAAATAAAGTCTGTCACTGTTTCCACTGTTTCCTCATCTATTTCCCATGGAGTGATGGGACCGGATGCCATGATCTTTGTTTTCTGAATGTTGAGCTTTAAGCCAGCTTTTCCACTCTCCTCTTTCACTTTCTTCAAGAGGCTTTTTAGTTCCTCTTCACTTTCTGCCATAAGGGTGGTGTCATCTGCATATCTGAGGTTATTGATATTTCTCCTCACAATCTTGATTCCAGCTTGTGATTCTTCCAGCCCAGCGTTTCTTGTAATGTACTCTGCATATAAGTTAAATAAGCAGGGTGACAATATACAGCCTTGACATACTCCTTTTCCTATTTGGAACCAGTCTGTTGTTCCATGTCCAGTTCTAACTGTTGCTTCCTGACCTGCATATAAGTTTCTCAAGAGGCAGGTCAGGTGGCCTGGTATTCCCATCTCTTTCAGAATTTTCCACAGTTTATTGTGATCCACATAGTCAAAGGCTTTGGCATAGTCAAAGATGCTGCAGCTGAAACTCCAGTACTTTGGCCACCTCATGAGAAGAGTTGACTCATTGGAAAAGACTCTGATGCTGGGAGGGATTGGGGGCAGGAGGAGAAGGGGACGACAGAGGATGAGATGGCTGGATGGCATCACTGACTCAATGGACGTGAGTCTGAGGGAACTGCGGGAGTTGGTGATGGACAGGGAGGCCTGGTGTGCTGCAATTCATGGGGTTGCAAAGAGTCGGACATGACTGAGCAACTCAACTGAACTGAATCTTACATGCATTACTTATTCTGAAGTTGATGAAATTCACATTTAAGAATGTTTATAAAGTCACTCATGCTCACATTGTAAGTTAAAGTCATAGTTGGCCTTTTATTACTTTAGTGTATTAGTTAACTAAAATGATTTTAAACAATCTATTATTACAAGTATCAGAATACTTATGCATATTATAGCACTGATACTAACAGTAACTCCACTTATTTTCTTTAAAATCCCTTTTTGTAATATATTCTGTTAAATTTTTAATTTTCTTGCCATAAATTCATTTAAAATTAAAATTATAAAATATATAGCAAATCAAATTGAAGTGAATCTCCAATATGGTTAGCTTCTAAAATAATATTGCAATGTTGATTCCTGATAAGGTCAAAGCACTTAATAATTAATAGGGATACATTCATAGTGACATTTAATATACTTTTAGTTTAGGATTTTCTAATAGGCAACACAGAGAGAAACTGAGAAACAGGTGTCCATAAGACATGTTAATATACATGGCCTAGGGCTCCAAAATCACTGCAGATGGTGATTGCAGCCATGAAATTAAAAGATGCTTACTCCTTGGAAGGAAAGTTATGACCAACCTAGTTAGCATATTGAAAAGCAGAGACATTACTTTGCCGACTAAGGTCCGTCTAGTCAAGGCTATGGTTTTTCCAGTAGTCATGTATGGATGTGAGAGTTGGACTGTGAAGAAAGCTGAGTGCCGAAGAATCGATGCTTTTGAACTGTGGTGTTGGAAGAGACTTTTGAGAGTCCCTTGGGCTGCAAGGAGATCCAACTAGTCCATTCTAAAGGAGATTAGTCCTGGATGTTCTTTGGAAGGACTGATGCTAAAGCTGAAACTCCAATACTTTGGCCAGCTCATGCGAAGAGTTGACTCATTGAAGAAGACTCTGATGCTGGGAGGGATTGAGGGCAGGAGGAGAAGGGGACGACTGAGGATGAGATGGCTGGATGGCATCACTGACTCGATGGACGTGAGTCTGAGTGTACTCCAGGAGTTGGTGATGGACAGGGAGGCTTGGGGTGCTGCGATTCATGGGGTCGCAAAGAGTCTGACACTACTGAGTGACTGAACTGAACTCAAGGTTTAATACTTTGTAAATACAGTTTAGAATAACACACTAGAAATTCCAAATATAATTTTAACTTCAAAGTTCAAGAAGTAAAAGAACATGAGAATTTTAGGACAAGAAGTTTTGCTAACTAAATGCTACCCAGTATACTGTATGTCAGAGAAGGCAATGGCACCCCACTTCAGTACTCTGGCCTGGAAAATCCCATGGACGGAGGAGCCTGGGAGGCTGCAGTCCATGGGGTCACAAAGAGTCAGACACAACTGAACGACTTCACTTTCACTTTTCACTTTCATGCGTTGGAGAAGGAAATGGCAACCCACTCCAGTGTTGTCGCCTTAAGAAGCTCAGGAACAGGGCAGCCTGGTGGGCTGCCGTCTATGGGGTCGCACAGAGTTGTACACAATTGAAGCGACTTAGCAGTAGCAGCAGGATACTGTATGTATTCCAAAAATAAAGATATATAAAACTCCATCTAACCTTGAGAATAACAAGAAAGAAATGCCCTGATGAACTTACTGTGAATTTGCCTAGGACCATCTGGACATATCTATATTTGTGATTGTAATTCAGAAATAAAAGCCTGCTCAAAGACAAAATAAAATGTATCTTTGAAGAAAAAAATAAGCCATAGAACATTTGAAACTCTGAAAACTATAGTTCAATCACTTTAGAAATGACAATCTCATAATTCAGTGTCAGAACTATAGTTTTTTGTTGGATTGATTTGGACATTTTCATATGAATTCACAAACACTAGAACATCCTTTATGCATTGCAATGATAGATCTTAAAAATAACTTTGCACTTTCTATCCAGAATAAACTATCCAATGGCATCTTTATCTTTTATGCCCAAAACTTTAGAAAACTTCCAAGTAATATATTGCCACCCTAGCCAGCCAGTGGCTGAAAGAGCTCTCTGCTTGGCTGTCAGTTATACAGGCCTTGCCCTTCAGAAGTCACCTTGGACAGAGAAAGTCAACAGGAGGTAAAACACAGATCATGTTGTGCTCTCCAAACTTAGGACAAGGGTCAGGACCACATCAACTATCAAAATGTGCAAGTCTTTGTATTAGGCTGGTACAAAAGTAATTATATGGTGTTCTCAAGGCAAGAATGCTGAAGTGGTTTGCAATCCCCTTCTCCAATGGACCACATTTTGTCAGAACTCTCCACTATGACCTGTCCATCTTGGGTGGCTCTACAGACCATGGTTCACAGTTTCACTGAGTTAGACAAGGGTGTGTCCCATGTGATCAGATGGTTAGTTTTCTGTCACTGTGGTTTTCAGTCTGTCTGTTGTCTAATGGAGAAGGGTAAGAGGCTTATGGAAGCTTCCTGATGGGAGAGACTGACTGAGGGGGAAATTGGGCCAGGGAGAAATTGTTCTGATGGGTGGGGCCATGTTCAATAATCTTTAATCCAATTTTCTGTTGATGGATAGGCTCAGTGTTGTTTACTTCTGCTTTATTGACTATGCCAAAGCATTGACTGTGTGGACCACAACAAACTGTGGAAAATTCTGAAAGAGATGGGAATACCAGACTACCTGACCTGCCTCTTGAGAAATTTGTATGCAGGTCTGGAAGCCTCAGTTAGAACTGGACATGGAACAACAGAATGGTTCCAAAAAGGAAAGGGAATACGTCAAGGCTGTATGTTGTCACCCTACTTATTTAATTTATATCCAGAGTACATTATTAGAAACACTGGGCTAGATGAAGCTCAAGGTGGAATCAAGATTGCCAGGAGGAAAATCAATAACCTCAGATATGCATATGACATCACCCTTATGGCAGAAAGCAAAGAAGAACTAAAGAGCCTCTTGATGAAAGTGAAAGAGGAGAGGGAAAAAGTTGGCTTAAAATTAAACATTCAGAAAACTAAGATCATGGTATCTGGTCCCATCACTTCATGGCAAATAGAGGGGAAATGGTGTCAGACTTTATTTTGGGGGCTCCAAAGTCACTGCAGCTGGTGACTCCAGCCATGAAATTCAAAGACACTTGCTCCTTGGAAGAAAAGTTATGACCAACATAGATAGCATATTAAAAAGGAGTGACATTACTTTGCCAACAAAGGTCCGTCTAGTCAAAGATATGGTTTTTCCAGTGGTCATGTATGGATTTGAGAGTTGGATTGTAAAGAAAGCTGAGAACCAAAGAATTGATGCTTTTGACCTGTGGTGTTGGAGAAGACTCTTGAGAGTCCCTTGGACTGCAAGGAGATCCAACCAGTCCATCCTAAAGGAAATCAGTCCTGAACATTCACTGGAAGTACTGATGCTGAAGCCACAACTGCACTACTTTGGCCACCTAATTTGAAGAACTGACTCATTTGAAAAGAGCCTGATGCTTGGAAAGATTCAAGGTGGAAGGAGAAGAGGACAACAGAGGATGAGATGGCTAGATGGCATCATTGACTTAATGGACATGAGTTTGAGTAGGCTTCGGGAGTTGGTGATGGACATTGAGGCCTGTCATGCTGCAGTCCATGGGGTCGCAGAGTCAGACACGCCTGAGTAACTGAACTTAACTGAAAGCAATTGTGGGTTTGCATTGTTAAAATTTGCTATTTGATATGGAAATTTGTACATTTGTGCTTAGTTGGTTCCATCATGTTCATCTATTTGTGATCCTGTGGACTCTAACCTGCCAGGCTCTTCTGTCCATGGGGATTATCAAGGCAAGAATACTGGAGTGGATTGTCATGCCCTCCTGCAGGGAACCTTCCTAACCTAGGGACTGAATCCATGTCTCTTACGTCTCATGCATGGACAGGTGAGTTTGTTACCACTATAGCCACTAGGAAAGTCCCTTGATGTAGAAATATACTCTTAAATAAATGTGGGTTTGTATACATCTTTTTAATGTACATTTCCCACTTAATTATTTTGCTAATGACTTATCACTTACTGTTTATTTTGCATTTATTTTAGACCAGGGAAATGATTTTAGACAAAAAGTGAATTCAAGCAGTTTTCTTGAGTTCAAAATGGGCCATGAAGCAGTGGAGGCAACTCCCAATATTAACCATGCATTTGGCCCAGAAACTGCTAACAAATGTAGAGTGCAGATGAGTGGTTCATCATGTTTTGCAAAGGAGATGACAGCCTTGAAGATGAGGAGTGTAGTGGCAGGCCATCGAAAGTTGACAATGACCAGTGGAGAAGATCACTGAAGCTGATCCTCTTTCAACTACACGGGAAGTTGCCAAAGAACTCAGTGTTGACCATTCTAAGTTCATTTGGCATTTGAAGCAAATTGAAAGGTGAAATGCTCAATAAGTGGGTATCTCATGAGCTGACGGCACATCAAAAAAAAAAAGAAGTCATTTTAAAGTGTCATCTTCTCTTATTCTATGCAACAACAATGAACCATTCTCAATCAGATTGTGATGTGCTACAAAAAGTGGATTTTATAGACAACCGGCGATCACCAACTCAGTGGTTGGACTGAGAAGAAGTTCCAAGCACTTCCTAAAGCCAAACTTGCAGCAAAAAAAGGTCATGGTCACTGTTTGGTGGTCTGCTGCCTGTCTAATTCACTACCACTTTCTGAATCCCAGTGAAACCATTTCATCTGAGAAGTACGCTCAGCAAATCAATGAGATGCACCAAAAATTGCAACTCCTGCAGCTGGCATTGGTCAAGAAAAGACCCAGTTCTCCACAACAATTCTCAACCTTATCTCACACAACCAACACTTCAAAAGTTTAATGAATTGGGCTACAGAAGTTTTCCTCATCTCCATGTTCACATGACCTCTCGTCAACTGACTAGCATTTCTTTAAGCATGCTGACAACTTTTTGAAGGGAAAACACTTCCACAACTAGCAAGAGGCATAAAATGATTTACAAAAATTCTTTGAATCCTAAAGCATGGATTTTTTCACTATAGGAATAAATTTATTCTCATTTGCAAACATATGTTGATAATAATGGTTCCTATTTTGATTAATAAAGATGTGTTTGAGCCCAGTTATAATGATTTAAAATTCATAGGAACCTTATCTTTGGGATAATTTTTCATCCAGAGAAAGATAAAAAGAGAAGAGATAGTGATAAAAAAAATTGTATCTACTAGAATACTAGTACTTTGTTTTTTGTTTTTTTGTTTTTTTTTTAAAGAGAATAGTATGGATAATATATACTGACTCAGAACTATGTTTCATATTTTTATTCCTTACTTTATACTTGAAGCTTTCCTTTAGTATACTTTAAGCTTAATACAAGTAAGTTTTCATCCTAAGTTAAAATAGGTTTTAAACTTTTTTTGTGCAATTTAAATATTAGATATTATTTGGGCTTCCCTGATAGTTCAGCTGGTAAAGAATCTGCTCACAATACAGGAGACCCTGGTTCTATTCCTGGATTAGGAAGATCTGCTAGAGAAGGGATAGGCTACCCACTCCAGTATTCTGGCCTAGAGAATTCCATGAACTCTATAGTCCTTGGTGTCCCAGAGATTTGGACACAACTGAAGGACCAAGTTAATTTTAAAATAGTAAAGTATACTTTAATGCATTCTCAAATGCATAATTATTTTACTGTCTTAATGACCTATGTTTCATTAGCTAGGTCAGTTAATATAACTTTTAACAACTTAAACATATAGACACATTTCCATATATGTTGTGACTATGTTCATGTCAAAACTGTACCTCAAATACCATTGGTAATAGATGAAGTATAAAACAATTGTAAGAAGCTATCATTTTTACTTAAAAAATTGATTAGCTGACATTTTAAGCATTATAATATTAGTAAATAAATTTTTATTAGATTTCTGTACTATGTGAGAGTTGCCCAGTCATGTCCAACTCTTTGTGACCCCATGGACTATACAGTCCATGGAATTCTCCAGGCCAGAATACTGGAGTGGGTAGCCTTTCCTTTCTCCAGGGGATCTTCCCAACCCAGACATCGAACCCAGGTCTCCTGCATTGCAGATGGATTCTCTACCAGGTGAGCCACAAGGGAAGCCCTTTCTGTACTATAAAAGAAAGAAAGTGAAGTCGCTCAGTTGTGTCCGACTCTTTGCAACCCCATGGACTGTAGCCTATCAGGTTCCTGTGTCCATGGGATTTTCCAGGCAAGGATACTGGAGTGGGTTGCCATTTCCTTCTCCAGGATTTCTATACTATGGGCATTTCTAAATAATTTGCATGCACATATTTATTTAATCCTCATAAAACCCTATGTTGCAGCTCCTACAAATGAGAGTCAAAAGTGTCAAGTAACTCGCCCAAGGGCATATAGCTGTGAAGTGGTACATCTGGCAATAACATTCTGATAGTCTGTCTCTAGAGCAAAGCTCTTATCTCATTATCTCTTTTACTCTGCATCTGAATATCATTTCTTCATAATGTATACAAATCTATTCCAACTAGCTCAGTAAATACTTAGTGAATTCATTCTCATATTAGTCATTGTTATTGGACTGAGGATATGGAAGTCATAAGGATTTTTAATGCCCCCAAATTAAATAAACTATCCCAGATGTGTTTACCAATCAGTGTATTTTTATTATCTGAATAACCACATGGTCTGGGTTTTGGAAATGAAACTGAAGTCTGTATAACAATAGCAGAAACTGATTTATCTAATACTGTTGAATATGTATTATGTGCTAGGAAACTGTTCTATGAGCTTTAGATATAGTGATTTATTTGAAACATATATATATATATATATATATAAAGTATTATGTAATTATTATTACCCCTGTTTACTAATGAATAATCTGTAATGGGAACCCACTCCAGTTTTCTTGCCTGGAGAATCCCATGGACAGAGGAGCCTGGAGGGCTATAGTCCATAGGGTTGCAAAGAGTCAGACATGACTGAGGTGGTTTAACACACAAACTAAAGCACAGATTTTAGTTAATTTGTCTAAGTGCCATGAAGCGCTAGATATGAGTCAATTAATTGGTCTTTATTTGCTGTCATCAAATGCCATTATTTGGCAAAATATTAACAGTAATAATAGTAATGGTGAAAATTAATAAATTAGAATATCCTTTACGGTTATTTCATCTATATATCTTTTAAAAGATTTTTAAAACAATTCTCTCTCTATCCCTTTCTGTCTCTCATTCTCTCTGTCTCTGTCTCTGTTATTTGTTTCATTTATGACTCTGAAAGTGAAAGTTGCTTAGTCGTGTCCAACTCTTTGGGATACCATAGACTCTATCCCATATAATTCTGAAGGCCACAATGCTGGGATCAGTCACTGGTCCCTTCTCCAGGGGATCTTCGCAACCGAGGCAATAAACCCAGGTCTCTAGCATTGCAGGAGGATTCTTTACAATATGACCCATCAGGGAAGCCCAATAATACTAGAGTGGGTAACCTATCCCTTCTCCAGCAGATCTCCCTGACCCGGGAATTGAACTGGGGTCTCCTGCATTACAGGCGGATTCTTTACCAGCTGAGCTATCTACCAGATCATGAAATCAAGCCTGAGACCTAAAGGTATTTAAGAGCCAGTGAATCATAATGTCTTTTGATCCTAAAAATAAAAATATTATTCTATTTCTTATTTCCCAGCTATTCTTTTATTTCCAACTCTCCCTTTATCTCACTCTTGAAAAATATTCCAAATTTGTCTTATTCATCCTTGTAAAATATTTGTTGCAATTATGGTGCTATGGGTGCTTCCATGATGGCCAATAGTAAAGAATCTGCCTACAATACAGGAGACCAGGCTTCAACCCCTGAGTCAGCAAGATCCCCTGGAGAAGGAAATGGATACCCACTCCAGTATTCTTGCCTGGAGAATTTCATGGACAGAGAAGCCTGGTGGGCTACAATCCATGGGGTCGCAGAGTCAGACATGACTGAGCAGCTAACACTTGTCATGATACTTTGCTATAATCTATCTTTAATAATTTTATCACAGTTGAAATTTATTATACTCTAAAGCATTTCCAAGTGATGTCAGAACCAGAAAATAAGAAAATCACAGCTTCAATGAAAGCTTTGTTTGGAGGGGTGAACATACATAGTGCATATAATGTATTTAGCTTTTGGTTCAATTACATTCCTGTTATGACTTGTTAAGCTCAGAGCCATGGACAGGGCATGCTTCCAAACTTTATGTCCATAGTTGTAGGTGAACAGAAAATATTTCATTACAGCAAAAGAAATGAGAGAGATATGTGGTAATAATTTGTGCGATTATAGAATAATTTTTTGAAGACATTACTCCATTGTGTTCTGGATGTTAGAATTTTGACACACTCACAAAATTGCCAAGCAGTTAAGAATGATGGCAAGAGAAGTGACTGGAAATTAATCGTTGCTAAAAACCTAGAAGTGGTATATTGGTAAGCACTAAGAAAAATGTAAAAGTACAATGCTAAGAGTACCTGGTTCCCTAACTTTTGCAGCTATAGAGCTGATTTAGTAGATTAGGGGGCAGTAAATTTAACAGAACTTTTCATAAAAAAAAAAAGATGTTCATGGAACATCCAATGTATTGCTTAATAAATTGATCTACTTTATAATTTATATGACAGTTCTTTCCTTTATGATTTAATGGGCAAAGTTCTGACAAAAAAACTTACAAGAATATATGTATCATTAGCATCTACTTCCTGGGAAAACAGTTTGAGCTATTTGCTTTTGGAGAAAATAGCAGACTATAAAATGAAGTATATGTGCCAAAGATGGATTATTTTTACTGTGATGCTATACTATAGCATGAATGTATATTGTTATGAACTATTACTAATTAATAACTACAATGTTTTATGCATATTTTCATGGCTTAACTATTGCTGTTATTAAAAGAGCAAAATTTAGGACAATATTTGCTTAACACATGTTGTTTCTGAAAACTTAAAAACATTTATCCACTGAAGTCAGTCTCATATAGAATTGTTTTGATTAACTATCAAGAAAATATATAATTTATTGATATTATGAAATTCATACTGTTTTCAACGAAAATGATATCTATATCTTGCATGATTCTTTTCCATCTATTAGTGGGTGAAGACTTCAAAAAACAAAGAAACACAAAATAGAACAACAACAACAAAAAACTACTGTCTGTTGCTCTAAGTATCTAACCTTACTGGGAGGGATATAATTAACATTTAACATCTTCATAAGCATTTTAAATGTATTTCTATACCTACATAAACAACACAGACTGACTATAGTGATGACTGTTCTTATATTGCTATGAAAACCAACTTTGTTCATTTGTTCACTTGTAATTGACTGTTCCCCTCAGAGCTTTCAGTTTTTAAGCTTCTTCAGGAATTTTCTTGTTGTAAAGTCATGTCCAACTCTGCAACTGCATGGGCTGCAGCAGGCTTCTCTGTCCTTCACTGTCTCTCAGAGTTTGCTTAAACTCATGTCCATTGAGTCAGTAGTGCCATCCAATCATCTTATCCTCTGTAACCCCCTTCTCCTCTGCCCACAATCTCTCAACATCAGAGTTTCATCCAGTGAGTCAGCTCTTCGCATCAGGTGGCCAAAAGATTGGAGCTTCAGCTTTAGCATCAGTCTTTCCAGTGAATATTCAGGGTTGATTTCCTTTTAGAATTGACTGGTTTGATCTCCTTGATACCCAAGGGACTCCAAAATACCACTGTGGATATCTACTTCATTCTTACTATATGGTTAAACTTAAAGATAATTGTATAGTTTTCAACTGTATAGTTTTCAATTATTTCACCACTTTCCTTGCACTAAATTCTATGATGCTACTTGATTCATGGGCTTTCCCTATGGTGGTAGTGGTGAAGAATCCACCTGCCAATGAAGGAGACACAGGTTCAGTTTAATACTTGGGTCAGGAAAATCCTGACTATAAAGAAAGCTAAGCACTGAAGAATTGATGCTTTTGAACTGTGGTGTTGGAGAAGACTCTTGAGAGTCTCTTGGACTGCAAGGAGATCCAACCAGTCCATCCTAAAGGAAATCAGTCCTGAATATTCATTGGAAGAACTGATGTTGAAGCTGAAACTCCAAAAGTTTGGCCACCTGATATGAAGAACTGACTCCTTGGAAAAGACCCTGATGCTGGGAAATATTGAAGCCAGGAGGAGAAGGGGACGACAGAGGATGAGATGGTTGGATGGTATCACTGACGTGATGGACATGAGTTTGAGTAGGGTTCGGGAGTTGGTTATGGACAGGGAACCCTGGTGTGCTGAAGTCCTTGGGGTCACAAAGAATCAGACACAACTGTGCTACTGAACTGAACTGATACTGTAGCCCATCAGGCTCCTCAGTCCATGGAATTCTCCAGGCAAGAATACGGTAGTGGGTTGCCATTCCCTTCTCCAGAGATCTTTCCAACCCAGGGGTTGAATTCATGCGTCCTGCATTGCAGACAAATTGTTTACAGTCTGAGCCGCCAGGGAAGCCCAAGCAATACTATCATTACTTAAATATAAACCACTCTTGAAAATTAAAATTTTTATTACACTCAAATTATGTGGCATAAATGTGAAAAACAATTAAAGGAAATATATACATACTCATATTTAAGTTATCACTGGAAAATAAGCTGAGATTAATGAATTAAGAACAAGAAATATATTAATTATAAAATTAAGATTCGCACTCTAAAGTTTCGGAACTAAGAACTTTCGTATCTCCTGTTAGAAGACTCAGTCAGTAATTCTTAATTCTAATTCTAACAGCAATGTTTGCCACTTAACTGCCACTTGGTAGCAGTCATATGTTTGATACCTGAGGGTTGTTTGCTTTTCTGGTAAATGGAGTTTAGATGTTTTGAAAATCTAATCAATAATGTTGCTGCTGCTGCTGCTAAGTCACTTCAATCGTGTCCAACTCTGTGCGACCCCATAGACGACAGCCCACCAGGCTCCCCCATCCCTGGGATTCTCTAGGCAAGAATACTGGAGTGGGTTGCCATTTCCTTCTCCAATGCATGAAAGTGAAAAGTCAAAGTGAAGTCGCTCAGTTGTCTCCAACTCTTAGCGATCCCATGGACTGCAGCCTACCAGGCTCCTCCGTCCATGGGATTTTCCAGGCAAGAGCACTGGAGTGGGGTGCCATTACCTTCTCCATCAATAATGTTAGGCAAATTGAATTTGTTATGGGGAGAATGACATCCATTAACAGGACTAATAATTATTATATATTTAAGTGTATATTACATGCATATTTCTCCCCAGATTTGCTGAAGTATAATTGACAAAATTGTAAGGTATTTAAAGTATACAAAGTGATTATTTGATATATACTATCAAAGGAATATCAATTAACTCCATTGAGTTAATTGCCTCATCACCTCACACATTTACCTTTTTTGAGGATATTTAAGTTTTACTATCTTAAAAAAATTCAATGATCTCAGTATCAGCTCTTGCCACCATGTTATATATTAGATCCTCAGATCTTATTTTTCTTATATGTGAAACTTTGTAGGTTCTTTCCACCTCCACCCCATTTCTCTTACCTCCAGCCCCTGATAACCACGATTCTACTCTGTTTCTCTGAGTCTAGTTTGTGTAGGATTTCACATAAAATAAGATCAATAATGTATGTCTTTCTCTGTCTGGCTTATTTCATTTAGTGTAATGCGCTCCAGGTCATCCATGTTGTCATAAATGTCAGGCTCTCCTTCTTTTTAAAGAATGAATAATATTACATTGTATATTCACAAGTGTATATCTATTTAACTATGTGTATATCTCAAATATTTATTTTTCCATTCATTCATCAAGGGACACTTAGAATGTTTCCATACCTTGGCTATTGTGAATAATACAGCTATGAACATGGAAGTGCACATATATCTTTGAAATAAGTATTTTATTTCCTGTGGATGTATGTTCAGAAGTGAAATTGGTGGTTCGTATTGTAGTTTCATTTATAATCTCTTGAAGAACCTTCAGACTATTTTCCATAGTAGCTGTCTCAGTTTGTATTCTCACCAACACCGTATAAGTGTTCCCTTTTCTCCACATCCTCACCAACATTTGTTCTCTCTTGTCTTTATGAAAATAGACATCTTTATAAATGTGAGGCAATATTTCATTGTGGTTTTGACTTGTATTTCCTTGGTGATTAATAATGCTGAGCACTTTTTCATGTATCTGTTGGTCATTTGTATATCTTCTTTGGAAAAATGCCTTAAGTCTTTTGGTCATTTTTTTAAATTGTGTTATTACTTGTGTGTATATGTTTTTGCTATTGAGTTATATAAATTCCTTGTATATTTTGGATATTAACACTTTATCAGATATGTGGTTTGTACATATCTACTCCCATGTTGCAGGTTGCATTTCTTTAAAATGAAGTGTAAGCATTATTTTTCAAAGATTTTAAAAGAGATTTTAACTTTTAAAATCATGCCTAGGTGATTATTTCAATCTTCCATAAGATCCTTTTCATCACTAACCTTACAATCAACTAACTCATGTTTTGTATTCAATTTGGACTTAAAGCATTCCCAAAGCCTTTGGTATCTTTGATGATAAAGTTATTTCACATATGTTGATTCTCAGATACCTGAAAATTTCCATACTCTGAGGATTTATGGGATTATTCTGAAAGTTCTTATATCCTTACTTTTCCTATTAGGTATAAAGATCTATTTAGTTACTAATGCTAAAATATTAGCTAACTTTCTTTTCTGGGAATTAGTTTTTTTCTGGTCTCAGTTAGTCTGAGAAGTAGTTGGTTTTTTCCATGACTTCTTTCTAGACTAGTTTTTTTCTTTTTTAAACAGGCCTGCTTAGATTTATTTATTCATTTTATTATTTATTTCTTAATTTATTATTCATTTGACTTCATTGGGTCTTTGTTGGTGGCATGTGAGCTTTCTCTAGTTGCAGGGAGTCGGTTCTACTCATTATTGTGATGCGTGAACTTATTGTGGTTGTGGGGTGGTTTCTCTTATTTGGGAGTATGGGCTCTAGATGGGCCTCAGTATCTGTGGCACTCAGGCTTACTGACTGGCTTCACAGCCTGTGGGATCTTCCTGGACCAGGGATCAAATGGTGTCCCCTGCATTGACACCTGGATTCTTATCCACTGTGCCACTAGAGAAGTCTTTATATTTAGTTTTGGTTTTAATCCCTTCTCCCTTATGATCTGTGTAATCCCATGACAAATTGCTCACAGTTAGGAAGAAAGCTGACTTTCTTTTCTATAGAAACTTCCTACTGATAACTTCAAAAAGAAAAGGTATTCTAACATTCTGTTTTTCATAGAAGTTCCAGTTTATATTTCTTTTCAGCTTAATTGCATTCAAAATTTAGTTACAAAATTTTTATTTTATTGGTCAAAAAGTACTTTCGTCTTCCTCCTTTAACATGGCATCGATCCCTGGGTTGGGAAAATACCCTGGAGAAGGGAAAGGCTACCCAATCCAGTATTCTGGCCTGGAGAATTGCATGAACTGTATTGTCCATGGGGTTGCAAAGGGTCAGACACAACTGAGTGACTTTCACTTCACTTATTTCTACATAGATATTTTAATCAGATTAATTCTTGAAATGATCAATACCAAAGTAATTTTATTGTTTGGATAAAAATCAGTATATTAGGGTTTTCTTGTTATTATCATAATACTGATATCAAGTTGACTTAAATTTAAAGTGCAATCGTCTCAATGTGCTTTGTGCTTGCAAATAAAGTTTTGACATTACCATCCATGGATGAGAATAAAATGTAACACTGCAAGAAGTTATGTGTTCTACTTTTTTCATGAAATTATTAACTTGAATCATGATACATATTCTTTTTGCAATGTAGAAATAGCACGGAGAAGGCAATGGCACCCCACTCCAGTACTCTTGCCTGGAAAGTCCCATGGATGGAGGAGCCTGGTAGGCTACAGTCCATGGGGTCGCTGAGAGTTGGACACGACTCAGTGACTTCACTTTGACTTTTCACTTTCATGCATTGGAGAAGGAAATGGCAACCCACTCCAGTGTTCTTGCCTGGAGAATCACAGGGATGGCGGAGCCTGGTGGGCTGCCATCTATGGGGTCACACAGAGTCGGACACGACTAAAGCAACTTAGCTGCAGCAGCAGCAGCAGAAATAGCAACCAAAGTAAAAAATGCTTTTTTTTTTTTTTTGGTATTCAGTAATAGAAGTTAAATCTGGTGATCATACTGAATATTATTTTCTATATACACACCCAGCCTTCTAAAATGTTATAATTTCTATGTAGAGTAATGGAAAGTATATACTGTAATAGTATATAATTCATAATTTTCATATACACATTGAAAAATAAATTAGAAATTCTGATTAATTTTATGTGTAGGTTTACTATTTTATAGAATGAGATTTTCACTCTTTCATATTACTTTATAACATTTTCATGCTAATTATGAATATTACATTGATATGCAAATCTTAGTGAAGGAATATTGAGTATTTCTATAAAGTAGTCATAGATGTTTTACTGATGTTAGTCTAAAACAAATTTATTAATATTGGAAAACTTAAAAATTACTATTTGAATAAAATGTATACTGGGCTTTCCTGCAGTAATTATCTGTGCATTTATTAACACCTTGTCCAGTAGTTACCATGATTAGTGAAGGAACAAGATAAGGGTCCTGCTTTCATGAAATCTGCAGTATAACAAGGAAAACAAGCAATAAGAAAATAGGCTAAAATGTATAATGATAGGAGAAAGAAACAGGTCAGGAAGCAACAGTTAGAACTGGACATGGAACAACAGACTGGTTCCAAATAGGAAAAGGAGTACGTCAAGGCTGTATATTGTCACCCTGCTTATTTAAATTATATGTAGAGTACGTCATGAGAAACGCTGGGCTGGAAGAAGCACAAGCTGGAATCAAGATTGCCAGAAGAAATATCAATAACCTCAGATATGCAGATGACACCACCATTATGGCAGAAACTGAAGAAGAGTTAAAGAGCCTCTTGATGAAAGTGAAAGAGGAACGTGAAAAAGTTGACTTAAAACCCAACATTCAGAAAACTAAGATCATGGCATCTGTTCCCATCACTTCATGGGAAATAGATGGGGAAACAGTGGAAACAGTGAGTGAGTGAGAGAAGTTGCTCAGTCGTGTCCAACTCTTTGCGACCCCGTGGACTGTAACCTACAAGGCTCCTCCGTCCATGGGATTTTCCAGGCAAGAATACTGGAGTGGGTTGCCATTTCCTTCTCCAGGGAATCTTCCCGACCCAGGGATTGAACCCAGGTGTCACAGTGGCTGACTTTATTTTTCTGGGCTCCAAAGTCACTGCAGATAGTGACTGCAGCCATAAAATTAAAAGATGCTTGCTCCTTTAAGAAAATCTATGACCAACCTAGACAGCATATTTAAAAGCAGAGACATTACTTTGCCAACAAAGGTCTATCTAGTCAAAGCTATGATTTTTCCAGTAGTCATGTATGGATTTGAGAGCTGAACTCTAAAAATCTGAGTGTTAAAGAACTGATGCTTTTGAACTGTGGTGTTGGAGAAGACTCTTGAGAGTCCCTTGGACTGCAGGGAGATCCAACCAGTCCATTCTAAAGGAGATCAGCCCTGGGCGTTCTTTGGAAGGAATGATGCTAAAGCTGAAACTCCAGTACTTTGGCCACATCATGTGAAGAGTTGACTCATTGGAAAAGACTCTGATGCTGGGAGGAATTGGGGGCAAGAGGAAAAGGGGACAACAGAGGATGAGATGGCTGGATGGCATCACTGACTCAATGGACGTGAGTTTGAGTGAACTCTCGGAGATGGTGATGGACAGGGAGGCCTGGCGTGCTGTGATTCATGGGGTCGCAGAGAGTCAGACACGACTGAGCGACTGAACTGAACTGAACTGAACTGAATGGAAATATTAAACAATTTCAAGGCAGGATCATGGAAGTCTTTATGTAAGAACAAAAAATATGAAATGACATATTGTTTAAATGAGTATATGTATATGTAAGAAATTTATATTTGTGTTTTTCCCCCTAAGGAAAACTTTTTCTGTTAAAACAGTCTGTGAAGATGCTGATTTTCAACTTTATAATAGCTCTGTTCAGTGATGACATTTCTCATTTGCACATTATCTATGGTGTGAAATATATGTGCATTTTTTCCCTTGACCCCTTAGCCCAAGGTTTATCTAAATCTTAATGAGTGTCTGAAGTAGTAGGAGCTTTTAAGCAGAGTTAAAAATCCTTGATCTATACAGTCACTACCTTACAGGAAATGTCTGACCAGCAGTTCATTATTGCTATTACTCAGCTGAGAATTTAAATGAATGATAAATTGCTCAGCGGATTGTTTTCCAATTCAAATAGAAATTCAGTAATAAGTAAATTTGGAGAAGGGAATGCAACCCACTCCAGTATTCTTGCCTAGAGAATCCCATGCACAGAGGAACCTGACAGGCTACAGTCCATGGGATCGCAAAGAGACAGACACAACTGAGTGACTAACACACACACACACACAAGCACACACAAAATAAGTAAATGGCAGCTAATGGTATTTTAGTTCCATATTGTATTTTTATAATTTCTATGTTTATTAACTTCTATAGTGAATTTCAATTTTAAAAGTAAAACATTATAGCAAAATAATTTCCAAGTATTTCCACATATCCATCTAGTAAGTTAAAATAAGATATCAAATCAAAATGGGACACCAATTATTCAACCATCATTTGTCTTAGGTAATTTTGTGACAGGTACACAGGAAAAGAGATGAAGTATTGAAATTGTTTGGTAACAGACATAAACAAAGCTTTATTATTATTATTATTTTTACCAATTATGTTTTTGTAAGAACTTAATGAAATATTGTGCTTAGTCGCTCAATAGTGTCCGACTCTTTGCAACACCATGGGCTGTAGCCCACCAGGCTCCTCTGTTCTTGGGATTCTCCAGGCAAGAATACTGGAGTAAGTTGCCAGTTCCTTCTCCAGGGGATTTTCCCGACCCACCGGTTGAACCCAGGTCTCCGACATTGCAGGCAGATTTTTACCATCTGATTTATCAGGGACGCCCTAATGAAATATTAATATTTCTGTAGTTCAGTTTTGACAAGAAGTACCTAGGATTGAAATATTCCAGAAGTTTTCAAGAGAATTAAGGCCAAGGTTTATTCACTTCTTCTCTGATTGAATAATATTTAAATTAATTATTATTTTATTTGTAAATTAAATAGCTGGATATTTAAAAATTACATCATTAGATGCACCTAGACCATTTGATTATTTCTAAAAATTCTCTTACATTAAATTAATTAATTGTGACATTCTCCAGAGAGATCTAAAATTGTAAATTAAAAAGGAGTGAGTCAAGTGGTTGGTGTACATCTAAGTTAATTAGGACCTTTTTACTGAATGTAACAGAAAATTCAAATAAAACTGGTTATATGATTAATGGAATTTATGAACTCACATAATTATAAATTATACTTGATGTAGATACAGCTTTGTCCAGTAGCTCAGACTCTAGATTTGAGCAGAAAATTCACTCCTCTGTGTCCCCACAACTGTTTATTTGCTTAGTTCATTTCTACTCTACATTCAGATATCAGTTCAGAGGGTCATACCTCTGAGGACCAGCCATCACCAAACTCTGTATTTACTGGATTAAATCAAGTCCCTTTGTTATATGTCCTCAAACAACTTCTATTATTGTGTGTGTACGTGTACAGTAATATACTTATTGTAAGGCTTTATAATTATTTTCTTTTCTGGGATCTTAAAGGCTCGTAATCTGCACTTATCAAGTTAATGAATGCTTAAAAGAAATTAAGCATCTGGGAATTCCCAGGCAGTCCAGTAGTTAAGACTTAGCTTTCCAATGCAGAGGGTGTGAGTTCACTCCCTGGTTGGGGAGTTTCAAGATACTACATGCCTCATGGCCAAAAAAACAAAATATGAAACAGAAGCAATATTGTAACAAATTCAATGAAGACTTTAAAAATGGTCTACGTTAAAAAAAAAAAGAAAGAAAGAAATCAAACATCTATTACCATTCTTAACATATCAAATGGCCATGAACAGAAATACTCTCAATGTTGCTTTCTCTTGGACTTTGTTCACTGTCCTCATTGTATCTTGCTGTGATGAAATCCTGTCTCCTCCATGAAGCTGCCTTTATTGTTCCACACCACCCCACTGCCCACAATGAAAGTAAAGTTTTCTCTGTCTTTGAAACCTAGAGAGACATTACCTTTCTCTTTTGGCCTTGGTCATGGTCATATATAGTCTAGATATTTATGCACATATTCTCTACTCAATCATTGAATTTGGAGAGCATGAATTGTGTCATCTTTCAATATTCCATTGTGGGAAATTCATAGCCATTGATAAATGTATTTAAATCAATAAATGCATTAGATGAAAGATATGTTATGCTCCTCTTAAAGACTTGAATGTTTGATTTTTTTCACACCTATTAATGTTTCCTTGTAAGTGTGAAAGGGATTTGTATATTGATTTCACAAAATCATGATTAAATTTGTGCAAATTAAACACTATGAAAGAGTGCTTGCTTTTAAAAGAATTATCCTCTAAAACTAAACAAAACTAAAAAATATACATGTAGTCAAAACTATGATTTTTCCAGTAGTCCCATGTGGATGTGAGAGCTGGACCATAAAGAAGGCTAAGCACCAAAGAATTGATGCTTTCAAATTGTGGTCCTGGAGAAGACTCTTGAGAGTCCCTCGGATAGCAGGGAGATCAGAGGAGTCAACCCTAAAGGAAATCAACCGTGAATATTCATTGGAAAGACTGATGCTGAGGCTGAAGCTCCAGTACTGTGGCCACCTGATGTATAGAGCTGACTCACTGGAAAAGACCCTGATGCTGAAAAGATTGAAGGGAAAAGAAGAGGGCAGCAGAGGATGAAATGATAGCATCACTGACCCAATGCACATGAATTTGAGCCATCTTTGGGAGACAATGGAGAACAGAAGAGCCTCGTGTGCTACAGTCCATGGGGTCACAAACAGTTGGACATGACTTAGCGACTGAGCAACAACAACAGCAACAATTCTCTTAAACAACAAACATACTTTTACTACATAATGATTTCCTCATAACAATTTGTAAGTAAAAGAAAATGAGATTGAACTCAATTCCCTTTTATGATTCCTAGTATTCATGTGAAGATAGATATTAAGCAACTTCATGGGTTCTCTTTCCCATGAGAGAGAATTTCAATAAAGTCAGTAGACATAAAGGATCTAAAATATGAAGATTTATTTAGATAATAAATGAAAAACAAGCAGTTGCTAAGTCAACTAAAATATAAAGTGAAGATGGCTCTCTGTTTCCACAATGATCCCTTATAAAAATATACTTTTAAGAGATTTTTAATATCTAAAATATTAGCACCATTAATACATAAAACTGTCAATTTTGATAAATGAGGTATTTTCAAAATAATTTATTATATTTTTATATTTATACTTAGTTTTATCTTCACTTATGAAACTTGCTTATTTCTTTACAGCAACTAAGATACAATTTTATCTGGGTACAGTTCTCATATAATGTAATTACTGATATAAACTATTGAAAGGGAATTGTTTTCTACTTTTGTAAGCATTTTCAAAATAAAGTCTATTAAACTGAAGAATTTTGGATTTAAGCTATAACACTGTAGTGTTTATTAGATACTTTATTCAGGATTGTTTTGGTCATAGTATGTCTGATAAACTAATAACACATACATAATAATAAAGTAATATCCACAGGCATCATTTCACTGTGTGTGTGTGTGTGTGTGTGTGCACATTTAAGAAATCTGGAGCCTTCATGTTTCCCTATCATGCATAATATCAGAATAGCAACAGAATCTTTAACTTAGGCACTTTGCCAGAGTTGGAAGTTTTTAGGATAGAAAATTAGAGTTAAGCAGACAGTCTTGTTTTAACACAATTTCTGTTTGCTATTTGTCCATTTTCAGTGATTCTCTACTTTTTGTTTTGTTTTCCTTAAGAACAAACCTATTAACCTGAGACTCCTATTCATTATTTATGTTTCAAACCCTGGTTTCTCTGCTTTCTGAGTCATTCATTGCTGAATGATATTTAATCCTATTTCTGGAGGCACATAGTTGGAATTTCAGGAGAATGAACAGAAATAATACAGCTGTAATGGGCATGACTGCCTAATTCCATAATCCTTTCATTAGTGAGGAAGCCCATTTAGGAGAGGGTTTAATCCTGCAGGGACCCCTGAGTGATCAGCTCATACTGTCACTGTGGTTTCACATTTTTTAAAGTTTCATATAATTTTATCTTCTGAAGAAAAGTTCTACCTGGCTACTCTCTATGGCAATAAATAAGGT
Source organism: Oryx dammah (assembly GCF_014754425.2). Taxonomy (NCBI): domain Eukaryota; kingdom Metazoa; phylum Chordata; class Mammalia; order Artiodactyla; family Bovidae; genus Oryx; species Oryx dammah. The sequence goes on from NW_024070186.1 coordinate 141,065,668, forward strand.
AGAACCTAAAACTCTCAGCATATTTAAATATTCCATAACAAATGATGGCATAATTTGAACATTGTGACTGCTCTCTTTCTAACATTTCAACTCAAAGTAGAATTTTCAATTCTTGTTAAAATCAGAACCCCAACTTCCCAACCTCTGAACAAGTCTCCATTTAAATGATCTTCTAGCTAAATTCACAGCCCTAAGCTTGTGTTTAAGTAAAATTTGTCCCCCAGATTAACAGCATCTATTTTATATACATTTTTTCCTCCTCATCAAAGCCCATGTTCTTTTTGGGCAGCTGTCAGTTCAAGGTTTACTGTTCTCCAAATTAATTTGAGACTTGCCTTTTAATAAATTTTAGTTAAAGTTAAATTCAATTTGCTGTACTGTTTCCCCTAGGTTCTCAGATGATAAATAATTCACTTGTAGTGTAGGAGACCAGGGTTCGATCCCAAGATTAGAAAGATTGCTTGGAGAAGGAAACGGCTACCCACTCTTGTATTCTTGCCTGGAGAATTCCATGGGCAGAGAAACCTGACAGGCTACAGTTCATGGGGTCACAAAAAGTCAGACATGACTGAGCAACTAACATGCTTTTTTATATTATCCTAATGAAGAGCATTAATGAAAAAATAAACTTTATTCATCAAAGCATGCAATATAGTTATGATTTAAGTGGGTTTTTTAAAAGCAGTATTCATATTTAGTTTTAGACATTCTTAAATGCTTAATTGCAGATACAAAAAGAACACAACAGGGCTTTTGAAAAAACTTCTATTTGATTAAAATCCTTTGAAATATGTTTTCAATGCATTTTATTCCTTGAAACTAAAAACCACATCACTATGATAAATTTACAAAATGGATATCAGTTACCTTCATTCAGTGTAGAAATCAGCAATAAAAATTCATCATTGGGACAAAACATAAGAAAACTGCTTGGTTTACATCATTATTTTCCTGTCAAAATATTTAAATTCAGTTTTTTTCTTAGCTGAGTGGTCTTCTGAAAGTGTTTATTAGAAATTTTGAAATAGCATTTAATTTTGGAGTAGAATTTATTTTTTTATATAAAGACACTATAGGAGAGGACTGTATCATCATATATGAAAATAACAAAGCAGAGCGAGGTGAAATCATAGAAATGTTTAGAATCATAAATACTTTCGTTTCAAATTGTAAATTTAATTTTAGGAGGCAGTTTCCGTTTTCAATTGAATAAAATGGAGGCATTTCAGTATTTTTCCCTCTTAACATTAGTGTTTCTTAACTCATGCCTACATCTAAGCCCTTTTCAAGAGGGTATAAAGTATGCAAAATTTGAAGCTTTAGTCATTTTAGTACAAACATGAAGGCAATATTCTTTCTTGTAAAGAGTTATAATAAGATGGCCATTTTCCCCTAACATAATCCACTGGAAGTTCAGAGAGTTGTTTACCTCAATTTCCTAGGGCTACAAAGTAGCAGCTTCTCATATTATAATACTGATAAAGGCTTCAATTGCATGGCATGATCTTCTAAGAGCAATTCCCAATGGTGGGTCATTACAACAGATAATGGGAGCATTTGTAATCTCTAGATACAGTGGAAATAAGTGAAATTAGATTCCCAATTTCCTTCATATGAGACTATTTCCTAATGTTGACAGCATTTATTGACCAGTCATCTCAGGGTTTGGCATTGTACAAGAGAGAGAGGGACAGAGAGCTTTCAAATCTCCTTTTGCTTTGCCTCTAGAATGTTTATTTTTCAAATTAAACATTTATGCAAACTGAAAATTCAGATGTTGGCAAACCCAATACTCAAAGGGCTAGTAATGAATTTTTCCCTGAGGCATTTACAACCCATATTTCAAAAAAAAAAAAAAAAAAGAATAAAATGTTTCTGTATGAACAGGGAGAGAGCATGCCACCACAGCTATCTTCAGGCGATGCTCATCCAGAGAGACATCTGGAGCAGAAATATTTTAAGAGGCAGAAAATGCGTTTGAGGGAGAAAATGGTATGCAACAGTGTTGCTCATAATCCATGTAGGATATTATGCTTTGCAAGCAGCTAATGTTCATAAAAATTAATTATCTTCCTTTGAAGAAATCATTAGATATTCTTTGTAATGGTTCAGTGTTGTGATTGTTCAGCATTAGGGTGGTATTAGTAAAGTGTAAAACTTCCTGATTTTAAGCACTAAATTTGCTAGTATCACACAGACCATCTAATTTAATATAGATGTATGTTGTGGAGTAGGATTTTATAGATTAAGGTCAGAGAGACTTTTAAAGCATATATAGGTATGTGTTTGTGTGTGTGTATACATATGTGCATATATATGTGTGTGTGTGTGTGTGTGTGTATATATATATGTGCATGTGTACTAAGTCACTTCAGTAGTGTCCCTCTTTTTGCATCCCGATGGACTGTAGCCCTTCAGCCCTCTCTCCACGGAATTTTTCAGGGAAGAATATTGGACTGAGTTGCCATGCCCTTCTCCAGGGGATCTTCCCAACAGAGATCGAGTAGGTATCTCCTAAGCCTCCTACATCGACAGGCAAGTTCTTTACCCCTGGCGCCACCTGGGAAGCCTATATATATATATGTTAGTGAGTGAGTGATAATTGCTCAGTCTTGTCAGATTCTTTGCGACCCCATGGACTGTAGTCTGCTAGGCTTCTCTGTCCATAAGATTTCCCAGGGAAGAATAATGGGGTGGATTGCCACTTCCTCCTCCAGGGGATCAGTCCATGGGGTCGCAAAGAGTCAGGCATGAATTAGCAACTAAACAGTAGCAACAACCGCAATTATGTTATGTATGCTCACATTTTTCCCCTTGCAAACAGCAATTACCTTAAGAAAAATTTTAGCTGTATTTGTTTGTCACACAGACACACACAGACATACAAAACACACAAAATGTTTGAAATAAATATATTTTTTGAGAAAATAACTAGCATTGTGAGATATAACCATCAGTCTTTTGGTTTTCCTAAAAGAAGTGGCTTTTTGCAATAGGAAACACAACAGAACAATATTTGTGCAAGGCATTTGTTAAGATTACAGCACCATCTTCTGGGACTTCCCTGGTGGCCGAGTGGTTGACTCTGTACATGTAAAGTTCATGGGTTCGAACCCTGGTCAGGTAATTAACATTCTGCAGTCCTCAAGGTGTGGCCACAACAAAGGAAATGGACACAATTTTCTGAAATATTTTCTTAATATATTTTTAATGTTGCAAAAATGCCTTTACTAAGGAAAGATTGGCTTCCCTGGTGGTGCAGAGGTTAAAGCATCTACCTGCAATGTGGGAGACCTGGGTTCGATCCCTGGGTTGGGAAGATCCCCTGGAAAAGGAAATGGCAACCCACTCCAGTATTCTTGCCTGGAGAATCCCATGGATGGAGGAGCTTGGTGGGCTACAGTCCACGGGTCGCAAAGAGTCGGACACTACTGAGCAACTTCACTTCACTTTAAGGAAAGATTAAAATTAAAGATCAAAATTAAAACTGTTTTATAAGAGAATGTATCAAGTGCCCAATAGATATCTTAACAGCCATTCATGAATTTAAACTATTCCCATTGATGGTGGCATGCAGACTTAAAAAGTAATGTTCAAAAGCATAAATGTCAATTCCTAAAACCTTAAGATGTTTTAACTAAAATAATATTAGCATGCAAAATAGATTAATTTGCTATTTTCTTCATTCCACATGAATCCCTCCTCTTCACCCTGGAAAAATAGATTTTTGTCCTACACTGTTGCTTATGCAGCCATTGGAAAGGCTGTTTTCTTTTTCTACTTTACCTGAGAGCCAGATTGGTGTGGTGGGAGTACTTAAATTGAATTCAGATTCTAATTCTGTCACTAATTATCCAGTTGTCTCTGGAAAAACCACCCAACTTGTTTGCCTGACAATTAATTCTTCTGGAAAATTGTGCTATTTATAATAGTTTATCAACTTATATCTTTATATGTACTATGTCATATTTTCCCATCAATCCTGTGATGTATCAGGGAATCTACATACCACTTCAGATCAACTATGACCTAAGTCAAGTAAAATAGCATGACTTACTAAGGGTTTATAGTGAATTGGAGCATGATATCTATCCTTTGTGAACTGATTCTTATCTTTAAAATGGGGATAATTATATTGATTTCATAGGGTCATGATGATTAGTTGAGTTAATGTTTATAAAAATTTTAGAATGGCACAAATCAGTACCAAATAAATATCATAATATCATCATGATACAGTTAAAATTCTTGGGACTAGGTCTCTTATGTAACAATATTATAGTTATTTGATGAAAACAAACTATAATAAAGGATATGAAAGTATTTTGATAAGAATAATATTCTCTGAATAGTATTATCAATAAATACAAAATACACTTTGGACTATTGTGTGTCCCAAATAACTTTAGTTACAAAATGTCACCTGACATTTAAAATGTCAAAGAAACAATGACAACGGCAAAAAGTGGCATTTAAAAAATATCTTGTGCTTTTTGAAATTGTTTATAAAACAGTTTATAAAATAGTCATAGGTTTCTCATGATTTTTCCATGAAGAAAGACCTTAACTATGCCATTCTAAATGATGATAAAAGATTGCGTAGTATTTTCACTGTTTATGTATGTTGGTCCTATTTACTTAAACTATTAAGTACTCCTATGACATATAGCATATATATGTGACTTTGAATATTGTATAACTTTAGGAATTAAAATGCATGTATGCTAATTAATTTGGCTCAGTTCATCAGGGATGTGTGAGGGAATTCAAGCTGTAACCTAGATTTATTCAGTCCACATTACAAGTGCTTTACCCCACTGCAGTAGGGCAGATGGTGGCTAGGTCTCTAATGACAAGCTGTCTGGGAAATCTTGCCAAATTCATTCATGTGAAGCATGCGCCAGGTTGTAAAGGGTTTTTCCAGGTAATTTAAAGAACTGAAGTAAAGATTCTGTTTTAATTTTTCAAACATAATCTGTGTTTTGGTAGAAAAACTTACATACCTGAGAGCATCATGTTGATCAGTATCTGCTTAGGGCATATTGATCAATACATTTGATCAATAAATTTGTGATCAATAAAATTAGGCCCTGAGTTTTCCAACACTGACTTCATTATTTGGTTAGTGTCTACATTAATTGATGGTGCAAAGAATGAAGAAAAAATGTTGCTAATTGTAAAACTAAGGTCTGTTTTAAAATCTAGGTTGAGAGCTTGAAAGCTAATATCATTAAATAAAGATGTAAAAATTATTAAAATAATGGACAGAAAAAGACTAGAAAGTCATTCATTCACTCAGTCATTATAGTACAATTGTTGTGTACCCATTGAATACTGGAACTATATTGGGAGACAGGAATATAAGAACAATATCTCAGAAATATATCAACAAATCTTACTGGTTATTGTTTCTGATATTTAAGTAAAAGTTTGAGGCTTTTGGAATCACCATCTTGAAGTGTATAGGAAGTGAATGATACTTTGGCAATCAGGAAAGAAATGAGAACAGCAGAAGAAAGGATTCAAGACAATATATGTAGAAAGATAATTTTCCCTGTGTATTTCAGACTCTCTTATTTAAATAAATAAGGTAATAATACTAAATGAACTATCAGCTAAGATATGATAAATACTTAAATTACTGCTTCATACACAAGAGATATTTTAGAGATAAAGCAGGGAATCTTAAAAGAGATAACAGAAAACGCATTAATCAGATGTTTCCAAGGTTTAAAAAAAAAAAAAGGAAACATTTAATGTCAGTTCAGGCAATGATTGTATGAAATTCGAAATCCCAAAAGTTCAGTATTTCTCTCAATAAAGCAAAAGTCTTAGAACCTCAAGAAGAAATCATTTAGAACATATACGTATGTTCCAGGCCATTTGAGAAACAGAGTTACACCTTTTTAAAAAATCATAAAATGCTATTAATTCTTTGTAGGAGAAATATTATAGCTCATAAAGTTTAGAAGAGGTTCAAATACTACTAATGGAAATGTGTTTGGTGCTATATTACCCTTTTGGGGTTTTAAGAAGTACAGACATGCTTGAGCTAATCAACTAATGAGGATTTATTTTACTGTCGAGTTTTCAAAGCTGTTCTCTGTATTATGGTTGGCTAGCTTTGACTTTTCATACTGTTCATGGTGTTCTCAAGTCAAGAATGCTGAAGTAGTTTCCCATTCCCTTCTCCAGTGGACCACGTTTTGTCAGAACTCTCCACCATGACCTGTCTGTCTTGGGTGGCCCTACATGTCATGGCTCATAGTTTCATTGAGTTAGTTGAGGTTGTGGTCCATGTGATCAGTTTGATTAGTTTTGTGTGACTATGGTTTTCATTCTGTCTGCCCTTTGATGAATGAGGATAAGACGCTTGTGAAAGCTTCCTGGTGGGAGGAACTGGTTGTGAGGAAAACTGGGTCTTTTTCTGGTGGGCATGGCTATGCTCAGTAAGTCTTTAATACAATTTTCTGCTGATGGGTGGGGCTGTTTTCCCCTATGGTAAGGGTAATGGAAGTAATGCTGACTTCCTTCCAAAGGACTTATCCCAGCATGCCAGGCCTTCTAGAACTGCTGTAATCAGTGCTCCTGACCCTATGGCAGGCCACTGTCGACCCAGGCCTCCACCAGAGAGTCCCAAGCACACCCAGGCAAGTCTAGCTCAGTCTCTTGTGGGATTACTGTTCCTTTCTCTTGGGTTCTGGTGTGCACAGGGTTTTGATTGTGCCTTCCAAGAGTCTTTGTTTCCCCAGTCCTTGTAGAAATTCTTTAATCAAATCCTGCTGACCTTAAAGTCAGATTCCCTGGGGATACTCAGTCCCTTTTCAGGATCCCCAGGTTGCAACATCTGTTGTGGAGCCTAAAACTTTCACAACAGTGTGAGAATTTCATTGGTATAATTGTTTTCCACTTTGTGAGTCGCCCTCCTGGTGGCTCTATACTGGGGCTAATGGTGACCTCCTTCAGGAGGACTTATGCCATCTGCTGTGCCTCCCAGGACTGCTGTTGCCAGAACTTCTGCCCCTGCAGCAGGCCACTGCTAACTCATGACTCCATAGGAGACCCTCACTCAAAGGCAGGTCTGGCTCAGTCTCTTGTGAGGGTCACTGTTCCCTTCCCTCAGTCCTTGTACAGACAAGGTTTTGTTTGTGCCCTCCAAGAGTCTCTGGCAGGTATGAGTTTGATTTTAAACATGATTGTATTCCTCCTATTTTCTTGTTGTGGCTTCCCCTTTGCCCTTGGTCATGGCGTATCTTTTTTATTTTATTTTTTGGTGGGTTCCAACATTCTCCTGTCAATGGTTCTTCAGCAGCTAGTTGCAATTTTAGTGTTCTCACAGGACAGGATGAGCACATGTCCTTCTATTCTGCCATGAACAGTGTGAAAAGGCAAAAAAATACCATACTGAAAGACTGAACGATGAATGCCTCAGGTTGGTGGTGTCCAACATGCTACTGGAGAAGAGCAGACAAATAGCTCCAGAAGGAATGAAAAGGCTGAACCAAAATGGAATTAATGCCCATTTGTGGATGTGTCTGGTGGTGAAAGTAAATTTCAGTGCTGTAAAGAACGATATTGCATAGGAACCTGTAATGTTAGGTCCAGGAATGAAGGTAAGTTGAAAGTGGTCAAACAGGAGATGGCAAGAGTGAACAGCAACATTTTAGGAATCAGTGAACTAAAATGGACTAGAATGGGTGAATTTAATTCAGACGGCAATTATATCTACTACTGTGGGCAAGAATCCCTTAGAAGAAATGGAGTATCCCTCATAGTCAACAAAAGAGTCCAAAATGCAGTACTTGGTTGCAATCTCAAAAATAACAGAATGATCTCTGTTCGTTTCCAAGACAAACCATTAAATATCACAGTAATCCAAGTATATGCCCCACCACTAATGCTAAAGAAGCTGAAGTTGAATGGTTCTGTGAAGACCTATAAGATCTTCTAGAGCTAACACCAAAAAAAAAAAAAAAAAAAAGTCCTTTTCACCATAGGGAACTGGAATGCAAAAGTAGGAAATCAAGAGATACATGGAGTAACAGGCAAGTTTGACCTTGGAATACAAAATGAGGCAGGGCAAAGGCTAACAGAGTTTTGCCAAGTGAAAGCACTGGCCATAGCAAACACCCTCTTCCAACAGCACAAGAGGTGACTACACATGGACATCACCAAATGGTCAGTACCAAAATCAGATTGATTATATTCTTTGTACTGAAGATGGAGAAACTCTGTACAGTCAGCAAAAACAAGACCAGGAGTTGATTGTGTCTCAGATCATGAACTCCTTATTGCCAAATTCAGACTTAAATTGAACATAAGGAACACCACTAGGCCATTTTGGCATGACCTAAATGAAATCTGTTACAATTATACAGTGGGAGTAACAAATAGATCTAAGGGATTATATCTGATAGACAAAGTGCCCGAAGATCTGCGGGTGGAGGTTCATAACGCTGTACAGGAGGTGTTGATCAAAACCATCCCCATGAAAAAGAAATGGAAAAAAGGAAAATGATTGTCTGAAGAGGCCTTACAAATAGCTGATAAATGAAGAGGAGCTAAAGGAGGCAACGGAGAAAAGGAAAGATAGACTCATCTGAATGTAGAGTTCCAAAGAATAACAAAGAGATATAAGAAGGTGAACAATTCAAAGAAATGGAGGAAAACAGTAGAATGGGAAAGACTAGAGATCTCTTCAAGAAAGTTAGAGATACCAAGGGAACATTTCATGCAAAGATGGGCTCGATAAAGGATAGAAATGGTATGGACCTAACAGAAGCAGACGATATTAAGAAGAGGTGGCAAAAATACACAGAACCATACAAAAAAAAATCTTAATGTCCCAAATAACCACGATGGTGTGATTACTCACCTAGAGCCAGATATCTTGGAATGTGAAGTCAAGTGAGCCTTTAGAAGCCATCACTATAAACAAAGCTAGTGGAGGTGATGGAATTCCAGCTGAACTATTTCAAATCCTAAAAGATAATGCTATTAAAGTGCTTCATTCAAAATGGCAGTAAATTTAGAAAGTTCACTGGTTGCCAGAGGACTGAAGAAGGCCAGTGTTCATTCCAATCCCAAAGAGAGATAATGCCAAAGAATGTTCAAATTACCACACAATTGCATTCATTTCACATGCTAGCAAATTAATGCTCACAATCCTTAAAGCTAGGCTTCAACAAACAGTACCTAAACTGAGAACTTCCACATGTACAAACTGGATTTAGAAAAGGCAGAGGAACCAGAGATCAAATTGCCAACATCCACTGGATCATCAAAAAAGCTGGAGAATCTCAGAAAAAAAAAAAAAAAAAAACATTTAATTCTGCTTCATTGGGTACACTAAAGCCTTTCACTGTGTATATCACAGCAAACTGGAAAATTCATAAAGAGATGGGAATACCAGACCACCTTACCTGCTTCCTGTGAAACCTGTATTCAGGTCAAGAAGCAACAGTTGGAACTGGACATGGAACAACAGACTGATTCCAAATTTGGAACGGAGTATGTCAAGGCTGTATATTGTCATCTGGCCTATTTAGCTTCTATGCAGATTACATCACATAAAATGCTGGACTAGATGAACCACAAGCTGGAATCAAGATTGCTGGGAGAAATATCATTAACCTCAGATATGCAGATGACACCACCCTTATGGCAGAAAGTAAAAAGGAACTAAAGAGCCTATTGATGAAGGTGAAAGAGAGGAATGAAAATGTTGTCTTAAAAATCAGTATTCAAAATTAAGATCATGGCACCCAGTCCCATCATTACATGGCAAATAGATGGGGAATCAGTTGGAAACAGGTCAGACTTAATTTTTGGGGGCTTCAAAATCACTTGAATGTTGACTGCAGCCCTGAAATTAAAAGACATTTTCTCCTTGGAAGAAAAGGAGAAAATTTTGTCCTAGATTTGTCCGACTCTTTGTGATCCCATGAACCACAGCACGACAGGACTTCCTGTCCATCACCAACACCCGGAGTTCACTGAGACTCACGCCCATCGAGTCAGTGATGCCATCTAGCCATCTCATCCTCTGTCGTCCCCTTCTCCTCCTGCCCCCAATCCCTCCCAGCATCAGAGTCTTTTCCAATGAGTCAATTCTTCTCATGAGGTGGCCAAAGTACTGGAGTTTCAGCTTTAGCATCATTCCTTCCAAAGAATGCCCAGGACTGATCTCCTTTAGAATGGACTAGTTGGATCTCCTTGCAGCCCAAGGGACTCTCAAGAGTCTTCTCCAACACCACAGTTCAAAAGCATCAATTCTTTGGTGCTCAGCTTTCTTCACAGTCCAACTCTCACATCCATACATGACCACTGGAAAAACTGTAGCCTTCACTAGACGGATATTTTTTGGCAAAGTAATGTCTCTGCTTTTTAATGTGCTGTCTAGGTTGGTCATAACTTTCCTTCCAAGGAGTAAGCGTCTTTTAATTTCATGGCTGCAATAACCATCTGCAGTGATTTTGGAGCCCAGAAAAGTAAAGTCAGCCACTGTTTCCACTGTTTACCCATCTATTTGCCATGAAGTGATGAGATGAGATGCCATGATCTTAGTTTTCTGAATGTTGCGCTTTAAGCCAACTTTTTCACTCTTCTCTTTCACTTTCATCAAGAGGCTCTTTAGCTCTTCTTCACTTTCTGCCATAAGGGTGGTGTCATCATCTGCATATCTGAGGTTATTGATATTTCTCCTGGCAACCTTGATTCCAGCTTGTACTTACTCCAACCCACCATTTCTTATGATGTACTCTGCATATAAGTTAAATAAGCAGGGTGACAATATATACCCTTGACATACTCCTTTTCCTATTTGGAACCAGTTTGTTATTCCATGCATGTCCAGTCCTTTAACATAATTGTACATTATTCCCTGTTTTTGGGTGTTCATTAGATGTTGCTTCGTCACCCAGAGAGATATAAAAATGACAAAGTTATAGTGCGTGGATATGCCATTTCTTTATTAAGATTGTTAGGAAAAGACATGAAGATTAATTGGTCACATTATCTCTTTCCTTTGTTCCAGATTACCAGACATTGCTTCTTTAAATATGTGCTTAGATGTTTCACTTTACCACTTTCTCAAAATTATGTTGCACATATCAGGGATCACAGATTATTTATTTTATACTTTTATTGTGACACTAGTGGTAAAGATTCCACCTGTCAATGCAGGAGACAGAAGAGATGAGTTTAATCCCTGGATGGTAAAGATCTGGAGTAGAAAATGGCAACCCACCTCAGTATTCTTTCCTGGTAAATTTCATGGACAGAGGAGCTTTGTGGGCTACAGTCCATGAAGCCATGAGAAGTTGGACACAACTGAGCAACTTGGCTGGAAGAAGCACGAGCTGGAATCAAGATTGCCGACAATAACCTCAGATATGTAGATGAGACCACCCATATGGCAGAAAATGAAGAGGACTTAAAAGGCCTCTTGATGAAATTGAAAGAGGAGAGTAAAAATGTTGGCTTAAAGCTCAAACTTCAGAAAACTAAGATCATGGCATCTGGTCCCAACACTTAATGGGAAATAAGTGGGTAAACAGTGGAAACAGTTTTTTGGGGGCTCCAAAATCACTGCAGATGGTGACTGCAGCCATGAAATTAAAAGACACTTACTCCTTGGGAGGAAAGTTATGACCTACCTAGATAGTGTGTTCAAAAGTAGAGACATTACTTTGTGAACAAAGGTCTATCTAGTCAAGGCTATGGTTTTTCCAGTGGTCATGTATGGATGTGAGAGTTAGACTGTGAAGAAAGCTGAGCGCCGAAGAATTGATGCTTTTGAACTGTGGTGCTGGAGAACACTCTTGAGAGTCCCTTGGACTGCAAGGAGATCCAACCAGCCTATTCTAAAGGTGATCAGCCCTGGGTGTTCATTGGAAGGACTGATGCTAAAGCTGAAACTCCAATACTTTGGCTACCTCATGTGAAGAGTTGACTCATTGGAAAAGACTCTGATGCTGGGAGGGATTGGGGGCAAGAGGAGAAGGGGATGACAGAGGATGAGATGGCTGCATGGCATCACCGACTCGAGGGACGTGAGTTTGGGTGAACTCCGGGAGCTGATGATAGACAGGGAGGCCTGGCGTGCTGCGATTCATGGGGTCGCAAAGAGTCGGACACGACTGAACGACTGAACTGAACTGAACTGAGGAACTGAACACATTTCTCACGTTTCTTTCCTATGAGATCCTCATTTGCATTCATCCTAAAGGAATTTAGGGGGATGGTAGATGAGAGATATAAAGACAAGAAGATGATAAGATAGGTAAATAGTGGATAGTTTGAGAGACATAAGAAAGAAAGAATGGTAAGTAGGTAGAAGGTAGGAGGTGATATTTGAGTAGACAGATGGTGGATGTGCTAACTTCTAAATATGCCCATGCATTTTTAATAGTTCTTTTAAGTGATGGAGCAAAATACTCTCCCTTTTAAAGTGGCTTATACTTAATGACTCACTTCTAACAAACAGAATAAAGCTGAAAAGATACTGTGCTATTTTGGAAACTAGATGACAAAAAGGCACTTAGGCTTCCTCTTCACTTGCTTTTTCTGAGATCCCTCATTTTGGGGAAGTTAGCTGCCACAGCATAGGGGCACACAAGTAGCCTGTGAAGGACTTCATGTTACCACTAATTGCGATTTCCTACCTACAGCCATGTGGTTAAGTGATTTTGGAAGTGAATCATCCAAGTGACATCCTGATAACAACATCAGATATACCTTGGTCAAAATGACCCAGCTAAATCCCTCATGAATTCTTAATCCTGGAAAATTTTGGTTAAATATCTATCATATTAAGATATTTTCTTTGGATAATTTGATATGAAACAATAGTATAGAAAATGAGGGATAAATAGATGCATGATTGATGAGAGAAGTAGAAATATGGAAAGATACAGATAGCTTTGTAAATAGAAAGATATATAATTCAGTTCAGTTCCATTCAGTTGCTCAGTCATTTCTAACTCTTTCTGACTCCATGGACTGCAGCACACCAGGCTTCCCTGTCCATCACCAATTTCCAGAGTTTACTCAAACTCATGTCCATTGAGTCAGGGATGCCATACAACCATGTCATCCTTTGTTGTTCCCTTCTCCTCCTGCCTTCAATCTTTTCCAGCATCAGGGTCTTTTCAAATGAATTAGTTCTTCGCATCAGGTGGCCAAAGTATTGGAGTTTCAGCTTCAACATCAGTCCTTCCAATGAATATTCAGAACTGATTTTCTTTAGGATGGACTGGTTGGGTCTCCTTGCTGTCCAAGAGATTCTTGAGTCTTCTCTAACACCACAGTTCAAAAGCATAAATTCTTTGGTGCTCAACTTTCTTTATAGTCCAACTCTCACATTCATATATGATTAGTGGAAAAACCATAGCTTTCACTAGATGGATCTTTGTTGGCAAAGTAATGTCTCTGCTTTTTAATATGATGTCTAGGTTGGTCATAACTTTTCTTCCAAGGAGCAAGTGTCTTTTAATTTCATGGCTGCAGTCACCATCTGCAGTGATTTTGGAGTCCAGAAAAATAAAGTCTGTCACTGTTTCCACTGTTTCCCCATCTATTATTCCCACCACTTCCCATGAAGTGATGGGACCAGATTCCATGATCTTAGTTTTCTGAGTGTTTGATTTTTAGCCAACTTTTTCACTCTCCTCTTTCACTTTCATCAAGAGGCTCTTTAGTTCTTCTTTCACTTTCTGCCACAAGTATGGTGTCATCTGCATATCTGAGGTTTTTGATGTTTCCCCCGGAAATCTTGATTCCAGCTTTTGTTTAATCCAGCCTGGCATTTTGCATGATGTACTCTGCATAATCTATAATAAATTCATATATGTATATAATGAAGGAAGCATAGCTGTCCTTTTATATAAATTCAGTAAAAGTTATGCAGTCATATCTAACTCTTTGACAACCCGTGGACTATACTGTCCAGGAATTCTCCAGGCCAAGATACTGGAGTGGGTAGCCTTTCCCTTCTCCAGGGGATCTTCCCAACCCAGGGATTGAACCCAAGTCTCCCGCATCGAAAGTCTATTCTTTACCAGTTGAGCCACAAGCAAAGTCCTTATATAAATTAGTTGTAACATAAATTTAATTTTTTGCACTGATTTCACATAAATCTGCAAGATTTTTCTTGTCACCTGTTTGATATTCCCTACCCTTTTTGGGATACTCACAATAATTATATTGAATTACAAGGAACAGAATGAATCCATAAAAAGTTATTTGTCCAATGTAAGTTTCTTACTCAGTATTTTTTTTTTAATTTCAGAAATACCCTTTTTAAAAACTTTTGGTGGATGTCTTGTGTTGACTGATATTTCCAGTATGTTTAATAGCTTGTACATTTAGTGGCACCATCATTGTTATCCTCCATGTGAACCACTTTAGCTTATCTGCCTAAAGTTAGCAATTCTGTGATTGAATTCTCCAATCTTGTATTTTATCTTCCACACTACAAAATTGCTACAGTATTTGTTAATGTCATTGATTAAACATCAAACACATGCATTAAAATTTTATTGAATTGAAAGATGTATGTCTTGGCTTCTATCTGTTGGAGTACAATGGATACAAACTTTATTTGAGTTTGGGGAGTTTTATTTTAAGGCCACTTATCTAGTATATGACCAATCTTTGTATAATGGTCACTTTTCATTGTTCTACCACTATATCAGAGTTTGAAGAACTTGTTACAGACAAGAAGAAAATTAAAAATGAATCTTTCAATTTAACTTAAAAGTTAAAATCTGTTTCATTCTGGAAAATCTGCATTTCACTAACTGTGCTTTTGATGAATGAAAATCTATCTAGGTATTCCTAAAATAATTACTGTGAAAGTGAAATATAACTACCCTGTAATTTCTGATAAATTATTTTTTTATCCCCTTAGCAACTCTGCATTAAATGGAATGAGTAACTATGTAATCATATTGTTTATCATAACCAATGCTTGCTCTATGTAGATTCATAGTGCCATATAATTACAGTATTAAAGTATAAAGTAGGATAAATGCAAATTCATTCTTATTCACACTTTTTTTCTTCGACTGTCCAGTTCAATTTGATTAACTTTGGGGACAAATTTGTTCTGCTAATGCTTATTACTTCACAATAGGTATCCCCACCCTCCATCTCTCTCTTATTTTTTTAAATATGTGTTTAAACTGACTTTACAGTCCTCAAATTGTGGAGGGAACAAATAGAGGGATGACAGAATGGAGTAATGAAAAGGAAAAGGCACCTGTATTGAGAGAAATCTTTTGTTAATGCAATTAAATAGAAATTATCATTTGTCTTGTGTGTATGGAGTTCCCTGGGGTGAAGAAAGGCAATATATTTTCATTTTAGAGTGTAAATCCTCAGGAGGTGAGAGGTTAACTGATTTTCTGGTCTGTATGCTTTGTTCTTCCCTGAGTTTTGACTTTACATCTCATAAAACAGCAGTCTTTCTTTAGACTAAGGAGATGTGTAATTATAACTGAAATTAGATCGCTAAGTCACTTTGCTTTCTTTCCGTTTAACGTGTTAGTTGTCAGTATCCTTTCACCATCTAAAGAATATTATTTTGCTTTTTGTAACTTTGCATTTTCCCTTGGCAGTCTTTCAGTGTTCTTCTAAACGTTCCTTGATCCACAGGGTGTGTGGTCATGTTTGCTGTCTTACAAATATATAGAGTCCCCTAAGGTGATGTTGTTTTCTCTATTATACAGAGTGAAGGAAGCCAGAAAGAAAAACACCGATACAGTATACTAACACATATATATGGAATTTAGAAAGATGGTAATGATGACCCTATATGCAAGACAGCAAAAGAGACACAGATGTATAGAACGGACTCTTAGACTCTGTGGGAGAGGGAGAGGGTGGGATGATTTGGGAGAATGGTATTGAAACATGTATATTATCATAGGTGAAACGAATCGCCAGTTCAGGCTCAATGCATGATACAGGGTGCTTGGGGCTGGTGCACTGGGATGACCCAGAGGGATGGGGTGGGGAGGGGGTTGGGAGGGGGATTCAGAATGGGGAACACGTGTACACCCATGGCGGATTCATGGTGATGTATGGCAAAACCAATACAATATTGTAAAGTAATTAGCCTCCAATTAAATAAATTTATATTAAAAAATAAGCAGAAAAAAAAGAAATTAAGACTTTGATCAAACTGTATTTCATCTTAGATGGTAACATATAGTCTACTTGGAAAATGAAGCCTTTTCAGAAACTAAAATAAATGCCTAGATTATCTACTGGGTTGATTGAGTCTGTGAATAGAAGGTCAGATAATGGTCATTTCTGAGAAAGCCTTTATTTTCTCAAAATCTCCTATCTCCCTTTATCTTTCCCAAATATATGGTAAAGAATAGTAATAATAAATGAAACTGATAGAATAATTTTACTTAGGAGGTAATATTTTTTTTAAATGTAGATTTTATTCTACATCTGAGACCAATACTTTCTTTAGTAACCCAGTACTCCATATTTTTCAACTGGGATTCCACAAGAGAATAAAATTTTGTACAATATTATTTGAGTAATTCTCTCAAGTATGGTATGTAGCTAATACCATTTTTGATGCTTAAGAAAGAAGTTAATATATTGCATACAATGCCTTAGGGCACCAGTGCTTAATTCTCTCATAGAATGGTGGTTCAGAAGAGTTTCTATATTTCCAAGATACTAAAAAATTACCCACCTCAGCCCCCTTCTTATTTGGCCAACCATGACAAATAATCAGAACTGTTCATTAATAGCTTCATCTTCAGTTATATTATGAACATTTTCACACTTCTCAAATTCAGATGTATCCTACAGCCAACACATATATTTGATTAATTTGTATTTTCTTTGCTTATGGATTAATTTTTACCTAGATGGTGATCTGTCTTACAAAAGATAGTTTAGTAGGGACACAAAAATAGAGTACTTTAACACTCAATTTACAGATTTATTTTATCCCCCATTCTTAAGGACTATAATGTAGTGTATTTGAAGAAAATAATAATTGTTTTCTATAGGTAAAATATTATAGCAATTGTTAAAATTCAAATTGGACAAAAGTTCATACCTGAAAATTTTCCTATTAAATTATTTCAGTCTATGATTTCTCTTACTTGCATTGGATTGCAGAATAAAACAATATAGAATTTGACACAACCATATATATTTGATGGTTTTAAGAGTAAAGATTAATATTGTATGGTTTTCTACCAAATGTACCATGCCTCTCCATGACCCAGCATTTGAATGATTTTAAGAACCAGTGTCTGAAGGCTCTCTTTTGTGTTGGTTGATAATGTGCAGTAATAGGTTCACATAGACTAATTTGTGCCTAAGTGATAGCTAATATATCTTCCTCCCAGGTAGTATTTAACTTGATTAAAATGGACAGGTCAACATAAGGCATTTCAAGTGGGAATTTCAAGCACCATTGAAAGCTAATTGGGCAAGACAAAGCTTATAAAGGAAGGAAGTAGACTTGGAATTGCCAAAAATCTAAATGGATGCTAGGAAAAATTTTATTTTCAGCAATTTTGATACAAGTACTTTGGCCCTGATCATTGCATACTGCCCAGGGAGACTTTTACTTTACCTTGGAGTTTTACTGCTATTGCTCATTAGCAAACTGGAAAAAAAAATCCACTTGTTTTTGTATATAATGTCATGGCATATGCCACGTTTTATGTTTTCATTTGATGCAAAGAATTATTTAAAATATATAAAAGTAATGATCCATCATTTTCTTTCTCACATTTTTGTTTCTAACAAAGAAAAAGAAATAAGCAGACATTGTATTAACATAATAAAACACATGAGTCAGGAAGTTTAATGATTATATAGACCCTGCTATGAAACATGAATGAAGAAAGATAAAAACCTTGAAAACCTGAGTATGAATGACCTCTTAGAAGACATTCAAATTCATTTTTTAACGGTGTTGTGGACCAAACAAAACATTTCTTTTTTTTAATTTTTATTTTTACTTTATTTTGCTTTACAATACTGTATTGGTTTTGCCATACATTGACATGAATCAGCCACGGGTGTACATGAGTTCCCAATCCTGAATCCCCCTCTCACCTCCCACCCCATATCATCTCTCTGGATCATCCCCGTTCACCAGCCCCAAGCATCCTGTATCCTGTATCAAACCTAAACTGGCGATTCATTTCTTACCTGATAGTATACATGTTTCAATGCCATTCTCCCAAATCATCCCACCCTCTCCCTCTCCCACAGAGTCTAAGAGTCCGTTCTATACATCTGTGTCTCTTTTGCTGTCTCGCATAGAGGGTTATCATTACCATCTTTCTAAATTCCATATATAGTTGTATACTGTATTGGTGTTTTTCTTTCTGGCTTACTTCACTCTGTATAATAGGCTCCAGTTTCATCCACCTCAAACAAAACATTTCTAATGGCCATTCTCTACCATAGAGTATCTATTTGTAATCTCTGATAGAAAATTTCAACTTCAATTTTTCACCTAATCTGTGAATGTTATTAAGTATATTCAATTTCATCCAGTATAATAATCAGGATTTTTTTAGATATAAAAATAATAAATTCCCTTTCTGATACAGTTGTATTTCATTTACACAAAGGTTTGACCCTAGATTTTTCTCTAGAGTTATCCTAATATTACATAATAGTAATTGCTTATTGCTTATGAAATACTATGTTTTCCACAGGTGCAGAACTAGATTAAGCCAAGTACATGATTCTTTTGAACACCTGTCTCAACTATGCCATCTCATGGGAAAAATAATTAATGCAGTGTTTTATTAATTTTTTTTATTATATATCATTTAATAAAGCTTTTTGTAAAGTAATTAACCTCAAATTAAAAAAAAATTTATATTAAATAAAAGAAAATATTTTGGACTAAATAAAAGAAAAAATTGTTAAAAAAAGCTAAGTGCTAATTCTCTCTAATATACATTAGCTTAGAAATATTCTTAAAAAGATAAATATATCATCCTTTGACTCTGTCTTTGCTTTGCCTACTATCTAAATATGTTATTTAGAGAAAAAACAGAAAGGAAGCCTTGGATTATAGAAGAGACTGAAACAAAATAAAGAAAGTTACATAGTTCAGTTCAGTTCATTTTAGTTCAGTCTCTCAGTTGTGTCCGTCTTTGCAACCCCTTGAGGTGCAGCACGCCAGGCCTCCCTGTCCATCACCAGCACCCGGAGTCCACCCAAACCCATGTCCATTGAGTCGGTGATGGCATCAAACCATCTCATCCTCTGTTGTCCCCTTCTCCTCCTGCCCTCAATCTTTCCCAGCATCAGGGTCTTTTCCAATGAGTCAGCTCTTCGCATCAGGTGGCCAAAGTATGGAGTTTCAGCTTCAACATCATTCCTTCCAAAGAACACTCAGGACTGATTTCCTTTAGGATGGACTGTTTGGATCTCCTTGCAGTCCAAGGGACTCTCAAGAGTCTTCTCCAACACCACGTTTCAAAAGCATCAATTCTTCTGCTCTCAGGTTTCTTTATAGTCCAATTCTCACATCCATACATGACCACTGGAAAAACTGTAGCCTCTACTAGACAGACCTTTGTTGGCAAAGTAATGTCTCTGCTTTTAAATATGCTGTCTAGGTTGGTCATAGCTTTCCTCCCAAGGAGTAAGTGTCTTTAAATTTCATAGCTGCAGTCACCATCTGCAGTGATTTTGGAGCCTAGAAAAATAAAGTCAGCCACTGTTTCAACTGTTTCCACATCTATTTTCATGAAGTGATGGGATCAGATGCCATGATCTTTGTTTTCTGCATGTTGAGTTTTAAGCCAACTTTTTCACTCTCCTTTTTACTCTCACTATCTCTAATTTTCTTGAAGAGATCTCTAGTCCTTCCCATTCTATTGTTTTCCTCTATTTCTTTGCACTGATCACTGAGGAAGGCTTTCTTATCTCTCCTTGCTATTCTTTGAAACTCTGCATTCAAATGGGTATACCTTTCCTTTTCTCCTTTGCTTTTCACTTCTCTTCTTTTCACAGCTATTTGTAAACCCTCCTCAGACAGCCATTTTGCTGTTTTTTTGCATTTCTTTTTCTTGTGTATAGTCTTGATTCTTGTCTCTTGTGCAATGTCATGAACCTCTGTCCACAGTTCATCAGGCACTCTGTCTATCAGATTTAGTCCCTTAAATCTGTTTCTCACTTCCACTGTATAGTTATAAGGTATTTGATTTAGATCATACATGAATGGTCTAGTGGTTTTCTCTACTTTCTTCAATTTCAGTTTGAATTTGGCAATAAGGAGTTCATGATTTGAACCACAGTCAGCTCCTGGTCTTATTTTTGCTAACTGTATAGAGCGTCTCCATCTTTGACTGCAAAGAATATAATCAATCTGATTTCGGTGTTGACCATCTGGTGATGTCCATGTGTAGAGTCTTCTCTTGTGTTTTTGGAAGAGGGTGTGTGCTATGACCAGTCAGTTCTCCTGGCAGAACTCTATTAGCCTTTGCCCTGCTTCATTCTGTACTCCAAGGCCAAATTTGCCTATTACTCCATTTGTTTCTTGACTTCCTATTTTTACATTCCAGTCCCCTATAATGAAAAGGACATCTTTTGGGGGTGTTATTTCTAGGAGGTCTTGTAGGTCTTCATAGAACTGTTCCACTTCAGCTTCTTCAGCGTTACTGGTTGAGGCATAGACTTGGATTACCATGATATTGAATGGTTTGCCTTGGGAATGAACAGAGATCGTTCTGTCATTTTTGAGATTGCATCCAAGTAGTGCATTTTGGGGAGAAGGCAATGGCACCCCACTCCAGTACTCTTGCCTGGAAAATCCCATGGATGGAGGGGCCTGGTAGGCTGCAGTCCATGGGGTCGCTGAGGGTCAGACATGACTAAGCTACTTCACTTTCACTTTTCACTTTCAAGCATTGGAGAAGGAAATGGCAACCCACTCCAGTGTTCTTGCCTGGAGAATCGCAGGGACGGGGGAGCCTGGTGGGCTGCCATCTATGGGGTCGCACAGAGTTGGACATGACTGAAGCGACTTAGCAGCAGCAGCAGCAGCAGTGCATTTTGGACTCTTTTGTCGACTATGATGGCTACTCCATTTTTCTAAGGGATTCATGCCCCTAGAATTAGTAGTAGATATAATGGTCATCCTAGTTAAATTCACCCATTCCAGTCCATCTTAGTTTGCTGATTCCTAGAATTTTGATGTTCACTCTTGTCATCTCCTGTTTGACCACTTCCAATTTGCCTTGATTCATGGACCTAACATTCCAGGTTCCTATGCAATATTGCTCTTTACAGCATCAGACCTTACTTCTATCACCAATCCCATCCACAACTGAGTATTGTTTTTGCCTTAGCTCCATCCCTTCATTCTTTCTGGAGTTATTTCTCCACTGATCTCCAGTAGCATATTGGGCACCTACCAACCTGGGGAGTTCATCTTTCAGTGTCCTATCTTTTTCATTTTCATACTGTTCATGGGGTTCTCAAGGCAAGAATGCTGAAGTGGTTTGCCATTCCCATCTCCAGTGGACTACATTCTGTCAGGCCTCTCCACCATGACCCATCCGTCTTGGGTGGCCCCACACGGCATGGCTTAGTTTCATTGAGTTAGACAAGGCTGTGGTCTGTGTGATCAGATTGGCTAGTTGTCTGTGATTGTGGTTTCAGTCTGTCTGCTCTCTGATGCCCTCTCTCATGACTACCACCTCACTTGGGTCTCTCTTACCTTAGATGTGGAATATCTCTTCACGAGTCTCCAGTAAAGCGCAGCTCTGCTCTGGGGTAGCTCCTCCCAGCCCGCTGGGCTTAGAGCCCATTCGACCCGTAGTTACCTGCTGGTGCATTTTGTACCTTCTGAATAGAGCACTGAGAGGAGCTACCCCATGCACAAGGTCAGGGGTGGTGACCAAGAAGAGCTACCCCACGCCTGAGAGTTAACACAGGAAAATTTTAAAATAAATAAATAAATAAGATCCAACACACACAAAAAAAGAGTGACATAAATAATTTTGCTTAATAACTTAAATATCATGTGTTTTGTATCAAGCAGTGTAACAAATACAAATTCCCATTCCTGTACACTTTAATTGTGTTCATAAACACTTGTGAAACTATACTGGGTAACTAGTAGCCAAAATTAAAATGAAATGAAGTCATCTGCTGTCAAACTTCCAAAGCTTTTCTTTTCCTTTTTCTTCTCCTTCCCACTCCTTTCCTCCCTTTCTTTCCCCTTTTCTCTCCCTGCAGGAATATTGTTTTCCTGCTGCTAAGCCAGGTCCAAGACTTCTACTTAGTCTGTCTCACAAACACGTATGTATATAGATCTTCACCCTATTTATGGCATAAGAAGTATTACCACAGTCTGTCTCTAAATTGTCCAATCTCCTAATGTCCAAAACCACTGGAAAATACTGACCTTTCCACCCCATTCCTTGTATTCTTGATTCTAATTTTTCCATGTTCTAAGGGCATTTTTCAGAGAAGGCAATGGCAAGCCACTCCAGTACTCTTGCCTGGAAAATCCCATGGATGGAGGAGCCTGGTAGGCTGCAGTCCATGGGGTCTCCACGAGTAGGATGCGACTGAGTGACTTCACTTTCACTTTTCACTTTCACACAATGAAGAAGAAAATGCAACCCACTCCAGTGTTCCTGCCTGGAGAATCCCAGGGACGGCAGAGCCTGGTAGGCTGCCGTCTATGGGGTCACACAGAGTTGGACACGACTGAAATGACTTAGCAGCAGGGACATTTTTTCCCTTCTCTGCAGTTCTGATTACTGAATAACTAGATTATTGCACTGCTTCTTCTATAATCAGTCCACAATGCTGTTAGTATTAATATGAACTTCTTTTTACTGATATCATACTTTGATTGTGCCCCCTTTTCCCCCCTCCTTCCCCTTATTTTCTTTCCTGAATATTAATATGGGTGGTTATGTCTCATGTTCTTAGATAAATTAGTTTAAGTATCATCTCATCATTTTCTTCCTCTTTTTAAAACTTAATTTTGTTTTCAAAGAGAATGACCAGAAACACAGAATCTGTTCATGGTATTGTTTCACAAAGGTTCCTAAAAAGTGTGAATATTTCATTTTATGATGTATCCTTCACTTAATAATGGTGAGGTGGATGAACTAATACCAATTACTTAATTCAAGCTCAAGCTTTTTTTTTTTTTTAGTAATCTTAACAATTTATTCTTTACATGGCAAGTCCTCAATAAATACCATTTAAAAGAATCATCCTAAAAACAACCAATCTTTAGATAGCTACTATGTTTTTATACCAGTAAATTATTAAAACTTAAAATGACTGCATCTTGAACTTGTAGAAATCAAGCAATGAGCTTAGGTACTGGGATTCTAGGCCATTGGCTGAGATTTGTGAGAGTTATTAGTAATTATGAGTGCAAGTTTTGACACCATACCTCAGAGAAATATATTGATTTTCATGTGAAGATATAAGAAATTTCAAAACGTACTGGGATTATAAAATCCAAAACTTTGGCAGGATGCCCAAGGCCAAGAATCAAAAAGAAAAATACAAAGTTTAGTCATACCAAAAGCACTGATCAAAAGCTTGTGTCAAGAAAAGGGTTTAACTGCAGGAGTCTGAAAATCATAGCAGTCCAAAATGTTATGTCCTTTTTTATTGTGTTTTATTTTCTTATTAGCTAGGTTTTTTTGCTTAAGACTGATGCTACAGCCTAGACTCCCAATAACTCTTAACTATGTCTTAAGAATCTAGGCCAATTGCCTATTGTAATTGAGGCTGTTTTTGTGGCTTGAATTTTTATTTGCCAGCTAGGTCATGGGTATCCATGGTCAGAAAATGGCATGTTAACCAATTGTGATATATTTTCCCTCACGTCCCTTTGTCTGGAGGATCTTTTGGAAAGAGGTTGGTTTTCAAGACTGTAACATAACCAATCAATCTGGACTATAACTTTCTGACCATGCCACTTGCTGAAGTTTGCCCTTTTCTACTATATGATATATTTCACTTCTTCAGTTGTCTGTTTGGAGTTAAGAGCAAGTTATCTCTAAAGCAGGATAAACACATGTGAAGTGTGTGCAGGGTGTTAGAATGAGAGGACCATTTCTGTGAGTTCTCCTGAGTCAGAGTGATAGATCCTGCATCTATGACAAGGTTGGTTTGTATATCTGATATGGAAAGAGACAGATGTTATTCCCAACCTGTGTGCCTTCAGTCTTTCCTTTGGTAAGAGTGTGTGTGTGTGTATGTGTGTTATAATAGGCATTTCAAGAAAAGTTTGGTGAAATATTGGATAGAACAAACTCCAAGGTATCAGAATGATATTGACAACATGGCTAGCACACAGTGGAAAAATTTGTACCCTACAGTCATTTTAAGGCTGAGGTTGTAATATACCCTTATGCCTTTTGGGACTGGTCTTAGTCTTAGAACTGATAAAAGATGCATGTCTATATTACAACCCACCATAGCTTGCTATAGGTCTAAGACCTCTTGTGAAGTGTGCCCTAATTATTAAAGAGACTGAAGATAGCTGCTGGTATCATTCTTTGCTAACAACTTTCCCTCCTAGGATCTAAAGATGGCTGTTTTAATCAAACAAGGCTTCACTATGATGTGAATGCCCTAAGATGTCACCACTTACATCTGCATCTTCATTTCAGCCCTGTGGCTGGGAGGGAGTAATCCACTGCTACCATTATGTCATATCCTTTAACCTATGGTGTTTCAGCTTATATGACAAGAAGCTTTTGGAAGTATTTGACTCTAACACTCTGTCAAGGTATTTTTGATAATATGTTATGCATTCCCATTTTTCCATAGCACCAATATCATTCTAATATATAATTTACTTATTTTACAAGTTCAGCTGCCTGTCACTCTTTCTAGAATGTAAACTTCACAAAGGCAGTGATCTCTTGTTTCATTTCTTCAGAGGTAATCCTACTAACTAGAATGGTACTTACCATTTAGATGGTTCCCATACATGTATGTGGTGCCCAGTGCATTTGCATAGGCTGAGCTATACCCTGCCTACTCCAGGTTGTGGCAATGAAGTCTAAATATTCCAAGATGCCAGACTCCTTCAGCAATTGCCTTTCCCCCAGAATATTGTTTCATTGAAAACGTTGCCCTTAAACATGGTAATGATCGACATTGGGGTAACTGCTTCCTTAATATAACTGTATGGCCCTACCTCAGCCCATCTTTGAAGCCATACTTTCAGTAGTATAGGTTCACTGGGTTAGGGTATGTCCTAGTTCCAGTTACTGTAACAAAGTACTGGACACTGGGTGGCTTTAAACAAGAAATGTTTATTCCTTATGGTTTTAGACGCTGAAAGTCCAAGATCAGGATTCCAGCATGATCAGGTCTGATGAGGTCTCTCTTCCAGATTGCATACTGCCTACTTGATGTATCTTCATGTGATGGAAAGAAAGTAAGAGAATTATTTGGGCTGCCTTTTATATGGTCACTAATCCCATCAGGAAGGTGCCACTCTCATGATCTGATTGATCACCAAAGGCCCTGCTTCCTACTACCATCTTATTGGGAATTAGGATTTCAACATATAAATATTGGAGGGGGCACAAACACATTCAGTTCACCTAAAGGTAGCTTAATATGGGGGGCAGAAATAATATTTTCAACTATTAGAACACAATAGATGTTACTGGGAACCACACTAGTCCTTTTCCTTGCATATTGAGGTAAATTATTTTACCTGGATGGCATAATGTTGATGATGGACTGCAGAGATCTTGCAGACAAAATGAACGGTTGGATATCCTTGGTTATTGGAGTCTCCCACATTAGGATACTGAGACAGAATCCTTTCTTCACATGCTGATGTTGTAAAGTTCCACCTGTATATAATGAGGTGCTTTCCTCAAGGACTATGCATCCAAATGCAGAGACTAGAGGCTCACCAAAGTCTAATCTAAAGAAAAATTTACAGTACTTTTCAAGTATATATTCAATAGTTGCTAGCCTAGAGATTTAAGTACTAACTTGTTAAAGAACATTTAGAAGTCATGCTTGTGCATTGGATATACCCATAATCATCATCCAGTTGAGACTCTAATACCTTGCAAGTCAAGCTCCAGGAAACATTACAGAAAGGGTAGTGACCTTGAGTGGTGTGTATTCATTAAAACTAGAAAAGGAATAGTCCTGTGTTCTTTGTCAAGGCCATCTTTGAAGAGGTCATTATATGTTCATTTCCTTGACTTTCCTGAATTGAACCTGCAACCATTCATCTTTTTAATCAAGCGGCTAAAGTAGAGTAGAGCTCTGCAGTGATTTGAGATGGCCAGTCCTGCAGGTCATTATTATGAGCTTTGTGTATGTAAGAAGAGAACTTTGCACTGTTTCAGTCTTTCAGTTAAACAAGTCATGAAAAAAAAAAAAAAAAAAAAACACTTGCCTGGGATTGCAATTAAACTGCAAATACTTTGACTTGTAAAATTAAGTGATGGATTGACTTGGAATGCAACCAAATTTCTCTGGAGATTAGCAACAAAAGCTCGTCGCTGGAGTAATCACAGAACTGACAGCCAAACACTCCCTTCTGCCAGAGAAGTAGAGAGTGAGGTAAACGGTTCACATGACTTTATCCCCTATTCTGTGTGAGAGACAGAAACTTCAGGAATCTCTGCAGCCATGCAATGTGGCCTTGGGAATCCTTGAGCTGTAATTATAGCAGTTTGTTAGCTATCTGAGGCTGTAAGGACATGAGAAATCTAACACTATCTTAAAAATTTTTACTAGACTAAATGGTATGGTACAGAAAATAAAAAAAGAATTCCGGAATAAGAGATGTAACAGAGAGAGCACGTAACTGTTGATTTTTATGAGCCAGCTATCCTCACACATGTTTGGTGGACGTAAACTTCCAGATATTATGGAAAACCATAGAATCGTTCTTTTGATCTTGATTTGCCTGCATGGTTTGGGCTCTGGTCAGTTTCCTGCCCCTTGGACTGGTATCCGAAGGGACTGACAGATGAAGTATTAAAACACAGCTATAATACATATTCACAGAATATAATTATATTGAAAAGCAACTTAGGTAACAATGTTATGAGTTGTATATGTGTATTTTTAACTGTTGACATTCTATTTTAAAGTATATATGTGTATGTACATGTATATACAGTGTATACTAAGAATAACCTTTCTTCACTTCTGTTAAGGTACTAAGTTAGGTCATAAAATGTCAAAGTAAAAGAATTTTATCACCCATACAATTTGGTCAGTTGCCTGAGATGTAGAATGTTTGAATGAAAAAGAAAGATTGATAAATAGGTGAGGGTCTTATTTTGATTCTGAGATCTAGCATAGAACTCACTGATACAGTGTTGGTCATCTTTCTTTGCAATTGATCAACCAGTCAAATAGCACATATTCAGTTTTCTTTTCTTATTTGTTAGATATTTAAATGAAATATGATTCTAGGAATTCCTTAACAACATATAAATAAGTACCCTCACCTGTCTGGGAACAGGAGTAATGGTTGGATTTGCATCTTTTTTATTTGGAAAATTTAGACTTAAATATAATGATTTTAAAAAATCATTCAACTCATGTATTATTTATTATTTAAGAACTGTAATAGATACCTTCAGTATTCCATGGGGGTAGTAAATTAAGGAATTATTCTTTCTCAGAACAAATTGTATTGTAGTTAGAGGTAGGACCATATAAACAAATAATTACCCTGCATATGTGGTTAATTAGAGTAGGATGCTCAAGGAGCCTTGGATGCAAGAAAAGGGAAAGAAAGAAAAACAACTAAATTCTGGAAGATCAAAGAGAAGATAAGGAATAGAGGCTTGCAGCTTGCCATGTTGGAGAAGAAAGGTTGGATGAAACAAGTCTGAGATTTCTGGCATATATACAGCAGCTCTTCAGGGGGACCAGTTGGGGACAGAGTCATTCTTCCATGTGACAGAATTTGAAGCTCATGAGATACAATAATCTATGTTTACCACCATACTAGTTTGAAAGAAATGAATCACTTTGATAATATTATAAATTTTCTTAGTATTGATTGAGAAATATGGTTATTTGAAATTTATATTTATTACATTATAATAATCTTTGTCTCGTCCGCAGTTTTCTGCATATAGTGACTGGAGCAGTAGACTTTTTTTTTCCTTAAAAATAAAACTTCAAATTTTATACCAACTTAAGGGGTACCAAATTTCCTACCATTCACCAGAGAAATAGATTATTATGGAAATGAGCACCAGAAATTATTGTATTTTTTGTGCATACATCCACAAAATTTAAAGCTTTCTGGTAGGACTGGAAATTTTAGCATGTCAGTCATCATTGCTGGGCTTCCCAGGTGGCTCAGTGGTAAAGAATCTGCCTGCCAGTGCAGGAGATGCAGAAGATGTGGGTTCGATCCCTGGGTCAGGAAAACCTCCTGAAGAAGGAAACGGCACCCACTCCAGCATTCTTGCCTGGAAAATCCCGTGGACAGAGGAGCCAGGCAGGCTTTAGTCCATGGGGTCGCAGAGCTGGACATGACTGAGCAAGTGAGCATGCACAGATGTCACTGTTGGGTGGAGACTGCTATGGTACGTGCTTATCGTCTGGTCTTGGCTTCAGTTGCAGGTTTTTTTTCTTTATTTTTTGAGGAGTTGAGTGTTTTGTTGTTTTCTGGTTTATTTTTTGTTGTTTTTTAGTTTTGTTATTGTTTTGGGTTCCTGGCCTCTTGAACTGGTATCTTCAAATAAATGGCTGGCAAGTACATGGTTTGTACTCATGACTTGGTCAGAGACAAGGGCTTCTCTCATGCTGCCTCATCGCCACCTCAGGTGCTGTTGGTACTGTTGACTTCTCAGAGTTAATCTACATTTTCTATCCTACTCCTGGATTTACCTCTCATCAGAGAACCCCCACAGCAAGCCTAATGGCAAAAGCTAATTTCTGTTTCATAAGATGTGTGGGCTTCTGAGCATTACGCCTTCCCACAACACACAGGAGTCTTGGACAAAAGGGTAATACTATCCCTGGTTCTCTTTTGTACTGATTGTGCCTCACTGACTTTTTTTTTTTTTCCTTTGCCAAGGTTGATGCATAACTCCTTTCTATAGAGTCCCTTTCCTCTCATACACAGGGCACACACAATTGTGAGCCCTACTGTCTCTGATTTCAGCCTTCTTTTCAATCTGTGGAACATCTCTGTCTATTATTTTATCCCAAGCTAGGAAATCATGCTATAAAACTATGCATCCTGGCAAGTCCAAACTATTCATCTCTCTTCTGATTCACTCAGAAATGTGGGAGAAGGGGTAAGTTATCTTATCCTTCCTATCCCTGATTCTTTTCCTCCATTCTGAAGAGGTGACCAACCTGCTATATATTGTCACCTTGCTTATTTAACTTATATGCAGAGTACATCATGAGAAACGCTGGGCTGAAAGAAGCACAATATGGAATCAAGATTGCCAGGAGAAATATCAATAACCTCAGATATGCAGATAACACCACCCTTATGGCAGAAAGTGAAGAGGAACTAAAAAGCCTCTTGATGAAAGTGAAAGAGGAGAGGGAAAAAGTTGGCTTAAAGCTCAACATTCAGAAAATGAAGATCATGGCATCCAGTCCCATCCCTTCGTGGAAAATAGATGGGGAAACAGTGGAAACAGTGTCAGACTTTAACTTTTTGGGCTCCAAAGTCACTGAAGATGGTTACTGCAGCCATGAAATTAAAAGACGCTTACTCCTTGGAAGAAAAGTTATGACCAACCTAGATAGCATATTCAAAAGCAGAGACATTTCTTTGCCAACAAAGGTCTGTTTAGTCAAGGCTATGGTTTTTCAGCAGTCATATATGGATGCAAGAGTTGGACTATGAAGAAAGCTGAGCGCTGAAGAACTGATGCTGGAGAAGACTCTTGAGAGTCCCTTGGACTGCAAGGAGATCCAACCAGTCCATCCTGAAGGAGATCAACCCTGGGATTTCTTTGGAAGGAATGATGCTAAAGCTGAATCTCCAGTACTTTGGCCACCTCATGTGAAGAGTTGACTCATTGGAAAAGACTCTGATGCTGGGAGGGATTGGGGGCAGGAGGAGAAGGGGACAACCTAGGATGAGATGGTGGATGGCATCACCGACTCGATGGACATGAGTTTGAGTGAACTCCGGGAGATGGTGATGGACAGGGAGGCCTGGCGTGCTGCAATTCATGGGGTTGCAAAGAGTCGGACACGACTGAGCCACTGAACTGAATTGAACTGAACCAACCTGCTTCTACCCTCAAATTCTTCAACAGAATATCACAAGAATTTTGGAGATCTAAAATCAGATGGCACTAGTGGTAAAGAACCCAACTGCCAATGCAGGAGACATAAGAGGTGCAGGTTCCATTCTTGGGTCAGGAAGATCCCATGGAGGAGGGCATGGCAACCCACTCCAATACTTTCGTGTGGAGAATCCCACAGACAGAGGAGCCTGGCAGATTATAGTCCATAGGGCCGCACAGAGTTGAGATATGACTGATGCAACTTAGCATGCATGGGCTTCCCTGGTGGGTCAGATGGTAAAGGTCTACCTGCAGTATGGGAGACCCAGGTTCAAGCCCAGGTTAGTTCAGGCTTGAGATTAGTAGTCAAAGCATAGATCCACCTCTGAGTTATCCTGAAGATCAGAAACACATAAACCTTCTGGTTCCTCTTCTCACCTATAACCTGGGATTGCTGCAATAGAAATACGATAGGCACCTTTAGGATATAATAATATAAGATTCTGAGATCCTAAAATGCTTTTACTGGGGGAAGAAAGATTTTATCTATATTTAACCATCAAAACTAATTTTCCCTTTTAAAAATTCTCCAGTATTACCTTCATATCTCTATATACACATCTTTTGTAAAATATGCTTATTTTTTGTAATATTTAATATTAAACTAAGTATAAATGCCCCTGGCCATAAAATATAGTTATGCTACAATGAACTTGGAAGCCTAAGAAGTAGGACTGCTGTTGGCTTTTTAAATATATCAACATCTTATTTCATGAAAGTGGAAATTTTTCAGCCTTGTGGAATGTTATCAATGTAGTTATATAACAGCAAACTTTATGTATGTGTTCAAGCAAATCAAATTAGTATTTCCATACATGTTTACTGAGTGAACAACTCAATGAATAAATCATTGCATATATCTTTGAATTATAAACATCAATCTTATTCTTGTAATTCATTGTTACCAGGTGCTATTGAAAATTCTGAAAACAAAAATATGGCTCATGCCTTGTACTGTTTTTTCAAAAATTGATTACTTCAAAGAAGCATATAGAAATATTTTGGACTCATTACATAATGTGCACATGTTCTAGGAGTTTTATGATTTGCACTACGCAGAGGATATTGGTATCCTCTCACATTAAGGGTGACATCTTTCATTGGATTCTCATTTTAGTGCTTCTGCTTTAAAACATTTTTGTTCCTAAAACTGAGGAAGGTGTTTTTTCTTTCTTTCTTTCTTTCTTTTTTTCTGCACTATTTCATAGTAGCATTTGCAATAGGCTGATGGTTTCACATTTTCTGACAACGTATATCAAGGTAGGCTGGCAAACAAGGTAATGTTTGAATAGCTCTTGCTATGGTATCACTCAGGGAGGCAAAATATTCTGGCTGAACTGTTGTATAACAGATGTTTGATTTCTGATTTGTCAGGCTTATAAATAAGATTTAAGCTAGCCTTAAACTGGAGAGAAACTCCACACACTTGGAGTAGACAAAGCCCTTATGTAGGCATCCAGAGACATAGGAACTAATTCCAGTGCAAACACTCTCCCATAATTTAATTTATTAATGCATAATGTTAGCAGTGATTCAAAATTTGCCTGATGTTCTTTGCTGGTTTCATCAGGCAGCTAATAACTTACATGTCTAAGTGGTGTCTGTTGAAATAAACTTGGATTGGATGTATAACTTGGACTTAGCTACCACTTCACAATATTTTAGTTTTAATTAAGTGTCACACTCAAAATAAGTGATGAGTGAGCTCTTCCTGGTCTTATTATGGACGGTAGGCCTCACTAACATGTGAGCACAAATTGGTTCACTCATCACTCAGAGAACATCCTCCAGGCTGATTGACATAAAGGGATATTTTCTATGTTCATTTACTTTAAATGAATTAATGAAAAGGAGTGATTTTAAAATACAGGACAAGTGGTCTTACTGCTTCGTGTGTTATAACTGTTAAAGTGTCATGTACAGTTATTCAATTTTTATTAATATATTATTTTACTGAGCATTTCTATGCAATAAAATTATTTAAATTGTTTGGAGTTTTAAATTCTATATCTCCTTCCTAACTTATTGCATGCTATTTAATTCCAAACAATGTACTTTCAGAAAAAATGAATTTTTTTGTTTTCAAAACAAAATTATATTCAAATCAGCATAAACTTCACTTCATTTATCCTGTTTTTATGTACTCACTTTAATTGCTTAGTAAGCCCAAGTTTTAAAGTTCTTGACATGTGGGAGATTCTCAATATGTAGGAAATTGATTTTCATCCAGTGCTATGGTTCAGGGACAGTGAGACTGTATTGATCATAAATATTTTGCTCCACCATTTTGGTCTTCCCAAGCTCATCATTTCTTGACATATTTGCACAGGACTTCTCATCTTCAATTTTTGTTGCTTCTTTCTTTTTACCACATTTGCCCTTTATTTTCATTCACATAGCCTCTTTTGAAAAACTGATAGTTTTTGAGTAGCAGTCATTTGGCTGACATCTGATACATTTTTATGTTTATATGTGAAAAGTGTGTTGGAATTCGAAGCAAACAATACATGAACAATGCATTATTGAACAATGCATGGTAACAGAACTTTTTATTCTAAAGTCACTTAATATATCTCTAATCTAATATATACAAATTTTAAAAATAAATTTAGCAAGATATACATTCTCAAAAATAAAATAGACTACTGAGAATAACACGAACTTAAAGTTGCTCTTTATTGGATTCAAGCAACAGAAACATTCATGGAGTGATATGAATAAGAAACTTTTCAGTGGTTTTTTGTTTGTTTGCTGTGGCATCACTTCATTTATGCACACATATTTTAAGCATGGACCATCTTGCAGATCCTGTGCTGGGTGGATGGACAAAGATGGATAAGATATGTTCTCTTTTTCTGAGCGTCTATATGTTATCCGCTCTCCCAAGTCAGTGCCCAACAAGGCTCTTTCTGCCTCGTGTTATTTGCCCCACTAGAAGATTAATTTTGGTTCAGATGTAAAGGAGAGCATTTTATTCTCTGATCAGAGAATGGAGTGGTGTGGACTTGTGCTCTAGAGAAGCTGTCCCCAATCTTATTGGCACCAAGGGCTGATTTTGTGGAAGGAAATTTTTCCATAGACAGGGTCGAGGGGTATGTATTCAGGGTGACTCAAGTGCATTACATTTACTGTGCACTCTATTTCTGTTGTTATGACATCAGCTCCACTTCAGAGCATCAGACATTAGATACCTGCTTTAGAGCATTGGGGCTTCCCGCGTCGAACCAGTGGTAAAGAAGCTTCCTGCCAGTGCAGGAGACCTAAGAGACACAGGTTGGACCCCTGGAGGAGGGCATGGCAATCCACTCCGGAATTCTTGCTGGGACAATCCCATAGACAGAGGAGCCTGGTGGGCTCTGGTGCATAGGGTTGCATAGAGTCAGACACTACTGAAGTGACTTGGCAAGCACTTAGCACACTGGAGCACTGGCTCTCCCCACAGGCTGCCGGTGGGGCTGCTTTGTAGAGATCTCACCAGTGAGGGGAGGGGCTGGAAATCTCCAGAGGCCAGTCCAGCTGTGGACAGCTCAGGCCCCAGATCACAGTGCCAGGCACAGAGTCCTTATACAAAACCCGCTGCCGCCATCTTGGGTTGAAAGTCCTGCGCAGGTTTTAAATCTGGTTCCTGAGCTGAGACGTCAGTCTTTATAGCAGAAAGAACTCTGGTCTGAAAGGCGAGGGCCGAGGCTTCTGCATGCAAGGCACTACAAGCAAGAGAAACTATGACTAAGCACAAAGAAAAAAAAAAAAAAAAGAGAGAGAGAGAGAGAGAGAGAAAGATTAGACTTGATTTTATTACCCAGATTCTGTTTTTATTCTCTGGGAATTGTTAATGGGCTTTTCCATGAACAGATCCCTTCTGTCTTTTGTCCTGTTCCTCATTCTTAAGGGATGAAAGTTCCTCTTCTGTAACTGTTCCCTGTTGACTTCAGGGGTCGTTATAACACCAGGTATAGGAAAGGAATTTCTCCCCAGGTGCCATTTGATGGTTTCATTGTCAGCAGACCTCAGCCCTAGATGTTTGTATTTCTGCTGCTACTGCTGCTGCTAAGTCACTTAAGTTGTGTCCGACTCTGTGTAACCCTAAATGAGCAACCACCATTTGTTTAACTTTTTGGAGACAAAGTTCATCAGACAATTTAGGGTGCATGGGCCAATTATTAGCTAGAGTACTGATCAGATGCCATTTTTTCCCCCTAAAAATGAATATATTTGTGATCTTTGCCTATAGAGAAGAGTGCCCTGACGTGGAGGTTCACTGCTGGGGCTCTGTCTTCCTGGTCACATTTTGGTGATTTTTTGGTCAAAGGATTAAGCTAAATATGGAAGGCCAGGGAAGGGAACTGAAGTAGTGGCTTTTAATTTTTTTTTTAATTGGAGTATAATTGCTTTACAATGTTATATTAATTTCTCCCAAATAACAATGTGAATCTGCTATATGTGTATATATATCCCTTCCCTCTTGAGCCTCCTTCCCACCCCACACCCACCCCACTCCTTAGATTCTCACAGAGCACTGACTGAGTAGCCTGTACTATATAGCAACTTCTGACTAGCTACCTATTTTAAACATAGTGTATATATGTCGACGCTGCTCCCTTTCCTTTCTGCCATGTCCACAGGTCCATTCTCTCCATCTCTGTTCCTGTCCTGCAAATAGTTTCACAAGTACCATTTTTCTAAATTTCAAATACAGGTATTAATATGCATGATGTTTGTTATTGTCTTTTTGACCTACTTCACTCTGTATGACAGATACTGGGTTTATCCACATCACTACAAATGACCCAATTTCCTTCCTTTTTATGTCTGAGTAATGGTATATATGTACCACATCTTATTTATCTGTTCATCTGTCAATGGATATCTATGTTGATTCTATGTCCTAGCTATAGTAAATAGTGCTGCACTGAACATTGGGATACATGTTTCTTTTTTAACTGTGATTTTCTCAGGATATTTGCCCAGGAGTTGGGGTTGCTGGGTCATATGATAGTTTAATTCTTAGTTTTTGTAAGGAAGCTCCATAATGTTCTCCATAGTGGTTGGATCAATTTAAATTCCTATCCACAGTGCAAGGGGGTTCCCTTTTCTCCACACCCTCTCCAGCATTTATTGTTTGTAGATCTTTTTGATGATGGTCATCCTGACAAATGTGAAATGATACCTCATTTTAGTTTTGATCTGCAGAATAACTGAAATAATGGCTTTAAAAAAAAAAATTCTTGTAAGGTCCTTTCACATTTGGAATTTCATTCAAAAAAGATCATCACCCTTTCCTTTCAACTTTTCCTATAGAGACCTAACTATTAGATCATAGTTAGGGTTCCAGATGTGTCAAAACTCAGCCATCCCCTGGAAATCCTGTCTGCTAGCTTTAGGAGGTGTGAGCCTGAAAAGGTATTCCTTTCTTGGGTTAGGCTTCTCTGACCTTCTGTGAAAATGAAACCTTCATGGATCATCCTAGTTTGTAGTGTTTGGGTCTTATTCTTGGCCACCCTATATCCTTCATTAGCTAGGTGGTTCAGAGAAGTTACAGCATTTTTGTCAGAGATCTCCATAGTGAGATTGATGGTCATAATTTCATCTACATAATGGGTGAGGGAACTCAGTTTTAGGTCATCTTTAGCTAAAACTTTCCTCAAAGACAGTGAGTTTTTGAACCTTTGTGGCAGGACTTTGCAACAGTATTGTTAATTAACTATAGAAGAAGCCATATTTGAAATTTAAAACAGAACACCAGGTCCTGGTGGACAGTAGAGTGGCCAGCAGGGTATAATGATTGGGAACTATTGAATGTATATTTTGGTAGCTTAATTGACTGCCCTGTGGTTCAGTATCATCCAGTATACCCCATCAAGTTTTTCTGTGGGGCAAATGAGGGTTTTCTTGGATGATTGGCATGGTCTAATAAGACCCTGGTCAATTAATTAGGCCCTGTATAACAGGGGCAGTGATCAGTAAAGCCTCTCAATGGACAGTGTACTGTTTTCTCTTGGGTCATATGTCCAGGTTTTAAATAGACTATCATAGAGATACTCCATGGACTATCACAAGAGCTTCCATAGTTCTTCCTACCCATCCCTAGACACAGACTTTGGGATTTACTCCTGTGAGATCAACTTGCTTTGTCCTGGGAGGTTTATCCTCAGCCATTAACGTTATCATCTTGTGTTCCATGTCTAGGGGAACACCAATCTTTAGTTTATCTCCCAATAGGTGAATATTAGCTTCCAATTTACATAATATATCCCTTCTAGCAGGGGTATAGGGCATTAGGGAACATGTGGGAAGGAATGGGTGAGAATGTGTTCATCTAATTTGCTTCCTAATGGCTCACAATGCTTGTGACAGAGTTTGTCTGATCTGTTGTTCATAACCAAATAAGTGGCACCAGTGTTGACTAAGTTGACCAAGAATTTGACAGGTTTTCTCCCTATGTCCAATGTCATTCTGGGCTCTTTGGGGGGTCAGTTGGAGTGCTAACTCAGGAGCCCCTTGGTCCAGTTTTTCTCCATCTATTTGGACTATCTGACTTTGAGGACCATCTGACTTTGGGGCTTCTCTCATGGTTCAGCAGGTAAAGAATCCACCTGCAATGCAGGAGATCCAGGAGACTCTGGTTTGATCACTCGTAGGGAAAATTCCCTGAAGTAGGAAATGGCAATCCACTACAGTATTCTTGCCTGGAAAATTCAGTGGACAGAGGATCCTGGCAGGTGACAGTCCATGGGGGTCACAAAGAGCCAGAAATGACTGAGCATATGGTACATATGACTTTAAGTTTAGTGGCTAGAATCTGCTGTTTCCATCCCCCTTTGGGGGTGATGAGGGAATTCTTCCTTTCAGTGTCCCTCTTGTTTACATGTGACAGTCTGATTGGGTCCTAGTTTCCGTGACTGTCTATTCCTTGATGGGAATTGAGGGTCCCTCACTGTAGATGAGAGTCTCTGTGGGTGGTTAGTTCAGATTCCCGTGCCAACCATCAACTGCCAGTAGGCAGGCTTGCCTTTAATTTTTATCCTCTGACTTTTTCTCCTCTATATCTCAGCTGTTAAACACTTGGTAGGTGACCTCCACCAGGCAAAAGATAGGAGTGCCTGATTGTATTTCGTTTCTGAAGTTTGTCTTTAATATTTTGGAAATAACATAGGACTTCAGGATTATATTCCTTTCCAATTACTAAGGGTCAGTAGTATAGATTCAGAGGCATTTCTTGAGCTTTCTAGGAATACTGAAGGGTTTTCCATTGGCTCCTGATTGATTTCCTTTTTCTTTTTCCGATTAGTAAGTTTTTTTCCCTGCTGCCTAGATTCCCTTTAGACAGTGTCTTTGTAATGGGCCAACCTCTATCTTCTACCCCTTTATCCATTGTCTAGGTGGTCCCAGTTGGGTTTGTTATCTGGGACTGCTTGATTCTCTGGTCTGTAAATAGCATGGCCTTCATTGTTTCTGTTCTCTTTGTCTGTTTCCCCTTGGGCTTTTCAAAATGTTATGACCTTTTCTTCCCCTGTTAGGAGTGCGTTTAGGAGGCTCTGAATCTCAGCCCAGGTGGGGTCATGGGTATGCAAGTTTCCTCTAATCAGATGCAGATACACTTTTCTTCCTTCAACACCTCAATATGACTTTTCTGGGTATACAAATCAGAAGTGGTAAATGAGATAGCTATGTGGATGAGCCCTTCTCTATCAGGGACCTACCTTAAAGGGAATATTTTCCATAGGTTGTTGGACACTGGCTGGTAATTATTCCCACTTCATTTACTTTCTGGACTGCATTCTGGGGGAAGGGGGCTGCTATGAAAGGAACTCCCTTCATACCAGAAAGGGAGCAGGTCAAGGACTGGTAGAAGCTTAGTCTCCTTAGCTATCATCTCAATGGAGGGGAGACCATGTCCCTTCTCAAGGCCTGTGTTCTGATATAAGAAGGCATAAAAACCTAGACAAGGAATGTCATCCCATTTCTTTTGTCTTTGACATTGCAGTTCTGAATGTAAAATGATATAATTTAGAAATCTAACTACTGAGGGAAGAGTTAGAGTGATTTGTTGGCATGGAAATGCTATAGGATTTGACACAAGTAAGATTGCTGGTTTGGGAAATTTGGAACCAGCACTGAACTATTAATGTATTCTTCAGTGACCAAAATAGGAGGCATCCAAGTGCCAAAGCCTTAGCCATCCTCCCTCTGAGGCCTGAGCATGTCTGGAGTCTAGAGGGTGGGTGCAGGGAGAAGAGCCACAGTCAGTCCCACCTGGGTCATCAAAAATTTGTTACCATTCCTCTCCCCCAAACCTCCAATGAGTTGTCCCCAGCAAGAGTTCCTTCTTCCTGATGTTGCTTCTGCAAATAGAAGAGACCAAGTTTTGTTCAGAAGCAAAAGGAAGCTTTATTCTTTGATCAGAAAATACAGATGTATGAGCTCCTGCTCTAGAGCAGAGTTTCCTAATATTTTTTGGCTCCAGGGACCGGTCTCAAGGAAGATAATTTTTTCACCGATGGTAGGTGTGTGGTTCAGGCAGTAGTGTGAGCCATGGGGGAGTGATGGAGAGTGGCAGATGAAGCTTTACTTATGTCCACACCAGTCAGTTCCTGCTGTGTGCCTTGGTTCCTAAAAGGCTGTGGACCAGTGGGTTGGGGATTCCTGCTTTAGGGTATACACTCTTCCCAAAAGTTCATTGGCAGGGATGCTTTGTAGGATTCTTGTCATTAGGGGAGAAGAGTGGTGTTCTTGTCTATTGGGCACACCTATGTTGCTCAGGGCATTCTAGATCAAAGTGTTGGGGGCAACGTTTCTGCACAGGATCATGGAAGCTAAAGTGTTGGGTGCAGAAGCTTCACACAGGGAATTCCTATCTGAAGTGCCAGGTGCATGACCTCTACAAAGGGCATCCTATGTGCAGGTGAAACTAGACTAGAACACAAAGAAAAAAAGTTAGACTTCATTACACAGTTTCTACTGTTATTTCCCAGTAATTGTAATGAATTTCTCTTGGGACGTATAGTCCAGTGAAGAAATAGATGTATGAAAAAATATTGAGTTTATGTTAATTGCTACTGATGAATGGTATAGAAACTCACCGCAGCCTTCCTTCGTTTTACATTCATTTTAAATAAAATAGCAATACGTTAACTTGAATAAAGGAATATAATGTCTTTGTTATAAGGGAATATAATGTTTTTATAGTCTCTTGTTCAAGTTATATTTATATAATTGCATATGAAGAATTTATACTTACTAATAATTATAAAATTCTTATTCATACATTCCAGTATAATATCTTAGGTGCTCTAAGAGGAAATACTATAGGATTTGAGCAGGCAATGAAAAGTTTGATTTGCTCCTGGAGGAGCAGTCAAATAAGGTTGGATGGAAAGTAGTAAGATTGCACTGTTACAATTACAAAGAAGAAGGGCTCTTTTGAATAAGAACAACTCAGAAAGAAATATATGAATAGGAAAATAGACCCTATTGACAAAATTTCTTGATAGTTGCCTATTGTGTGTGTTTTGTTTTGATTTGGTTTTGATCCCGTACTTGGAAACTGTCAGAAAATAAAATTGAATAAAATTAGATCATGTTCAGCTTGTTAAATAACTTACATGACAAGTGTGAAAGAATTTGGATTTTATCCTACTCAACAGGAAGATTAAACATGTTGGATTTTCACAATCCAGTATTGACCACATCTTAATGTACACATGGAACAGTTTTCTCATTTTATAGATTATGATTCATTCAGTATGGGATAAAATTGAATATCCTATATTATAAGCAAGTTCCTAATTGAGGTCAGTGGTTTTGGACTAGGACGTACATTCGACATAACAGTGGTAAGCACATGGAAGCTACTTAAAATAGAAAATCTTAGGCCCTACACCAGATATACTGAATCAGGATTTTCAGGGATGGGACCAGAATCAAATAAAAACAACCATTGCAATGTGGAATGTAGCCGCAGACCACTCACTAGACTAAGCTAGCAGTGGTGAGACATTAAAACTAAGGCAGTGAGGATGCAAAACAGAAGCAGATTTGGGAGATAATTAAAGGAAGAGTGAGTTGAACTTGTTCAATTTTCTGTTAATGAGAGACAAGGATAAGAGAACCTTGGATATCTCTATTTTATTGTTTGTTTGTTTTCTTTTTTTCTGGCAAAATAGATTCAGTAGATAAAAATAGCAAAACTTATAGTTCAGTTCAGTTCAGTGACTCAGTCGTGTCCAACTCTTTATGACCCCATGAACTGCAACACACCAGGCCTCGCTGTCCATCACCAACTGCCGGAGTCTACGCAAACCCATGTCCATTGAGTCAGTGATGCCATCCAACCATCTCGTCCTCCGTCGTCCCCTTCTCCTCCTGCCCTCAGTCTTTCCCAGCATCAGGGTCTTTTCCAATGAGTCAGCTCTTCGCATCAGGTGGCCAAAGTATTGGAGTTTCAGCTTCAACATCAGCCCTTCCAATGAACACTCAGGACTGAGCTCCTTTAGGTAGACTGGTTGGATCTCCTTGCAGTCCAAGGGATGCTTAAGAGTCTTCTCCAACATCACAGTTCAAAAGCATCAATTCTTTAGAACTGTGGTGTTGGAGAAGACTCTTGAGAGTCTTCGGTAGATAGATTCAGTAGATAAAAATAGCAAAACTTACAGTAGAGATAATGTATGAGCTAAGACAGCATATCCTGAAATTAAAATGCTGCCTTTGATAAATATTTTTTTAAGTAAATAAGTATAATAGTTAGTAGCAAATGTGTTTCTATACCTTAAAATTGATAATAGGGAAATAATACATATACATACAAATTTTATCTATAATCAATATATAGAAGACAGAATGGTGGGAGATAAGAAGCTGATATTTGTTTGAGGGCTTATAATAGACTCAATTATACTGGACATTTTTTTTAAATATATGAAAGGTATAGGAAGTAGTTAAAATCACAGACATTGGATTCAAATTGACTTCACCATATATATTGGATGAGTGACCTTTAGTAAGCTGTGTCATCATCCTTTGCCTCAACTTTATAATAGAAATGAAATATCAACTTAATAGAACTGTTTAAGGATTAAATGGGGTATTTTAGGTACACTGCTTAAACTAGTGTTCCAAACATAGTAAGCAATATACTCACAGTTGAAGAAGGTATACAGAATTCCAAGAAAATAAAATAAGAAAGAGATAAGAAACCAAATATTTAAGGCATATATGGTAAAAAGCAGTGTAATAACCAAAAAGACTGAAATAGAAGTACCATAATCAGTAAAGTGAGCCAAGAATAAGGAATCAAAGAAGAGGACAGAAGAAGAAAAAAAAAAAAAAAACACATAGCAGTATCTCATCCTTTATTAAATCAAATAAAAAATGAAATCTGAAAATTGTTATTGGATTTGAAAATTAGAAGTTCGTGGTTGACCTTAGGAACAGCAAGCTTATTAGTTGAATATAAAGTAAAAAGTAACTTGTCTTAAAATAAAGAATGGGGACCTTGATTGTTTTTCTTTATTTTCTTTTCTTTTTTCCCTTTCTTGGAAAATTAATGTAATGAAACAAAGTAGAACATACCATAGTAATCTGAGAGACAAGAAGGGCTTTCTTTTTATATTGTTTGACTGTCTGATTTTATTTTTTTCATTTATTATTATTATTATTTTTTTTTAGAATGAAAAATGTAGTGTCTATAGCTTAACAGGAAGAAGTCAATAGAAAAAGAGTCATTAAGCAGGTTGACCAGTTGCTCTTAAAAAGACTCACATGATCTAACAACCGAGATATTTATTTTCCTAAATTAATATAGGAATATTGAAGACAGTTGAGCTCAAATATGAAAAAAGCACAGTGATGGAAAGGAATTATACTAAAGTGTTTACCTTTGTCTTAGTATAGTTTTGATCAAATGTTCACAGCCATCAAAATTCCTAAAATGTTTGATGATAGAATATTTCTCTTTTAAGTGTTCCAAAAGTTCTGAGTTTTCACAAACATTGTAGCGATTTAAGTGAATCAACAAGATCATACATAGATGGCTTTAATATATTGACATGAAAATTCAATAATAAAAAGTGAATAATAGTTACAGGCATAATGCTAGAAGTGGATACAATTTAAAAATGTTTTTAATGAAAAAATGAGGAAATCATATTCATTTGATTTAATCAATAATTTTAATGTTCCTTCTTTTAAATTATAAGAATAAGACCCTTTGAAAGATTGTATAGTTATTAGATATTTTAGTTCTGTTAACTCCCTTGATGTGGAAAGTTAAAGTGAAAGTCGCTCAGTCGTGTCTGACTCTTTGCTATTCCATGGACTATTGATTCTCCAGGCCAGAATACTGGAGTGAGTAGCCTTTCCCTTTTCCAGGGGATCTTCCCAAACCAGGGACTGAACCCAGGTTTCCAACACTGCAGGTGGATTCTTACCAGCTGAGCCACAAGGGAAGCACAAGAATACTGGAGTGGATAGCCTATTCCTTCTCCAGTGGATCTTCCCAATCCAGGAATTGAACTGGGGTATCCTGCATTGCAGGCAGATTCTTTACCAATTGAGCTATGAGGGAAGCCCCTTGATGTGAAAGCTTGGGGAGAAAATTGCTTGCTTGAAAAATGATACAAGTCATCCTACTAAGATAAATCAGTGCCTTAAGTTATCTGTGCCTCTCTGTTAGAATTTTGAGTGAATCCAACTGTGCTTGGTGTCAGGCATGGGGGAGAGTAATTAAATTGTCAGTTTTAAAATTTCAGCAGATGATAAACTGGCCATTTAAATGTCACTGTTAAATATTGTATCAAATTGCAACAGGCTCTCTTGGTCCCTTGATGGATCTTAGAAATGCCAATGACTTCATTATATTTTACTTCTGTAAATTAAGAAAATTTCCTTTGAATATCTGCTATTTAATATGCATGCTTACTTAAATTGCAAATATTAACTTAAACTTTGTTATGGTAACATTAATTTTTGCTAAAATGTTGTCTAGGTTCTCTTTTGAGGAGTAATTTTCATTTATGATAAAAATTATTTCTCCATATTTTCCCCTCCATTAGTTCTTCTCCTGAAATTCTTTTTTATGTTGTTGATGCTTGCTTCACTGAAGTAGAAAACCTTAACATTTTTACTTTTTTCCATATTCAGTAATGTTCTAGTTGATTGAGAGGTAATTCTTATTTTGATTTCTTTGTTGTTGTTACATCCTTTCCTACCTTTCTATGTTCTTTGCCAACAGCCAACCCAATATTCATCATAATATACCCTAAAGTGCTTTTCCCTGAAATTCAGTTGTCAATTATTCTATCTTCTAATTTTTACTAAATGCCAATTTTGTTTCTATTTACAAATAATGACAAAAAATATAAATCCAGAAATTTTACCATAACTTTTGAGATCCTCCAATGTACTTTAAAAACTATTTCTCCAATTATAATATATGACCATAATTCTACATGAGATCAACTTCATCTATATTGATAGACTATTTGGAAAGACACTGATGCTTGGAAAGGTTTAGGGAAAGAGGAGGAAGAGGCAACAGAAGATGAGATGGTTGGATAGCGTCTCCAACACAATGGAAATGAATTTGAACAAACTCCAGGAAGTAGTGAAGGACAGGGAAGCCTGGTATGCTGCAGTCCATGGGGTAGCAAAGAGTGGGACACAACTTAGCAACTGAACAACAGCAGCAATTATTCCCTGAATATCCCTTGAACATTTTTGCCTTAACTGGAATGTCCACCAACATGTATTTCTTACTTGGAGTGGCTATCCTCTTTCTGTCCTTCTATTACAATATCTACTCCAGCTTTTCCCCCCAAATTTTATTGTCCTATGCATCCTCTTGACCATAAATGTCATAATGGCCATAATTGATACACATCATCTTGTTTTATCATTCTTCCTTTTATGTAGTGTTTTTGCCTTACCAAATAAAGTAGAAATACTTTGACGTTAGAAACTATGACATTATTTTATGTACCATAGCATCTTA
Organism: Oryx dammah; assembly: GCF_014754425.2. Classification (NCBI taxonomy): domain Eukaryota; kingdom Metazoa; phylum Chordata; class Mammalia; order Artiodactyla; family Bovidae; genus Oryx; species Oryx dammah. The sequence continues at coordinate 141,109,975 of NW_024070186.1, forward strand.
AAAGAGTGATTTTCAAAATGCATGTATTCAATAAATACTTACTGATTTTGGCAAATAATTTCTAGTTTACCCAATTCTACATTTAAGATAGTACTGCATTTCTTTATTTGAGGGTAGTTCAAAAAAGACATATTTGTCATGAATGCATTCTTCAGGCTATGATTGTAAAATGTTTTCTTACTTTAAATGAGACTCTCATGTGAACACTGGCATTTTGACTATCCAATACAAATTTTAATACAAAATTATGATTGATTATTTGGCTTTTAAGTAATTCTATCTTTTAATCAATAATGTTGCTTATATCAAGTGAATCAATCTATGTAACATTATACCTTTCTCAATTTCTTCAAAGGTATTACACCTATTCCCAATATATAAGAAGAGTAAAATATCCAGATTGGATTTTTCAGCATCAGTGAATGCCATTTTATTACTCAAATTCCACTCAAACCTAAACAAATATTTTAATTTCAAATATTTAGTTTTTTTTTTCTGAATGACGTAAAGGCCCCGTTTCACTATCAACTCTCATTATTTGTTTATTTTTAGTGCCTAAATTGAAATATCAGAAATGAAGGTGAAGTTAACTGGATAGATATAAATATATCAATCCTGACCAGTTTTCTCTGAACACAACATTGTCATTAGAAGATTATTTCATTTTCTTCTGGCATTCAGGTGCAAAGACTCTAGGGAAGGTCATTTTGTACCGTTTGCATCTTCCTCTGGGGAGGTAACCATAGGTCATGAATGGTCACCAAAAATGATGTTGAATATCTAGAGCAATGATTAAGGCATGACCTTAAATTTTAGTTCTTCAAGTTTTTTCCTAATCTGCCCATGTTTTAATGTATCTGTGGGGGTCAATTAGAGTAAATCTAGCCTTTCGGGCTTCCCTGGTGGCTCAGAGGTTAAAGCATCTGCCTGCAATGTGGTGGACCTGGGTTCGATCCCTGGGTCAGGAAGATCCCCTGGAGAAGGAAACAGCAACCCACTCCAATATTCTTGCCTGGAGAATCCCATGGATGGAGGAGCCTGGTGGGCTACAGTCCATGGGGTCGCAAAGAGTTGGACACGACTGAGCAACTTCACTTTCACTTTCAGCCTTTCGGAAATTTATTAAACTAGAGAATTATGTGTTGTCTTTTTACTATATACTTTTAATCCCTGATTTATAGCCAATGTGCCCAGTCACCAAAATGTCCATAAAAATATGGTCTTGATTAATGGATGAATTGATAGTTTGTATAGAATGAAAATTAACCAAGTGTTTTAATATAAATTAACAAATCAATTTCAAGATTAATTTCATTTTATTGCAATGAATATGTTATTTATTATACCCATTAGCAAATCTGTGTAAAATTGTTCAGAACTTTTTAAATGCCTACATGTGTTTGGCTTTTAAAATGGCTGTGTCTTTCAAGATTTGTCTTTTCTGTAAACTCCAAAGATCAAACTGGAAATTGCTTAAGTAAGAATTGGCATTTCTCAAAAGTTCTAATATCTTCAAACTCAATTTAAGTTGGTGAAGTGATTCCAAAATTTTACATTGTCAGTACTGTCAGTGTTCTGTACCCAGTGTATGATAAACTCTTGGTAAAATGTATTTTCATTATTCTGCCATGCATTTATATATATTATCAGTTTAGGAGAAATATAAGTGAGGGTGATGAGCTTTCCCTTCTAGAAGTTTACATTTAAATATAGTAGAGAAGAGTTCCTTGATGGCTCAGTGGGTAAAGAATATGCCTGCAATGCAAGAGACACAGGAGATGGGGGTTTGATCCCTGGGTTGGGAAGATCCCCTGGAGGAGGAAATGGCAATCCACTCCAATATTCTTCCTTGGAAAATCCCATGGACAGAGGAGCCTGGCTGGCTACAATCCTTGGGGTCACAAGAGTCAGACACAACTGAGCAATTAACACACATACTCAGTTCAGTTCAATTCAGTTGCTCAATCATGTCTGACTCTGCGACCCCATGAACCACAGCACTCCAGGCCTCCTTGTCCATCACCAACTCCCAGAGTCCACCTAAACCCATGTCCATTGAATTGGTGATGCTATCCAACCATCTCATCCTCTGCGTCCCCTTCTCCTCCTGCCCTCAATCTTTCCCAGCATCAGGGTCTTTTCCAATGAGTTAGCTCTTCACATGAGGTGGCCAAAGCATTGGAGTTTCAGTTCCAACATCAGTCCTTCCAATGAACACCCAGGACTGATCTTTAGGATGGACTGGTTGGATCCCCTTACAGTCCAAGGAACTCTCAAGAATCTTATCCAACACACATATCATTATCAACAATATACATTTCATTTGTTTAGTGAACATGCCTCTGGATCAAAGGCATTTATTTGTTGATGTTATAAATGGAACTATCCAAGAATATCTTGAAAAGTTATTGATACTTTAGTTTTATTTTGAAGATAGAATGTTGTCATCCATGTGGAGATTAGAGAAAGGGAGATGGCAAAGGAAATAGTTTGCACAAAAGTACACTGGTGAGGAAGTGTGAGTCAGTGGGGAAATGGAGGATGATTAATTGTAGTTGTCTACAGCTGCAAAAGTATTAAGGAACAGTTGGAAATAAACTTGGAAAAAATAGTTTTCTTTCAATTAAAATGTACACGATAACTAATTAACTGAATAAAACAAATGCACTTTGGAGATTTTTGAGTAGGCAGGTGAAATTAAACAGTTTTTGAAATGTACGCTTGCAGCAACCTGAGGAAATTCTTATGGGGAGAAACATTGAAGAGATATAAGTCAGAAAAATAAATACAGAATTTGATACATCACTCTCTCAGATTAGAGGCCATATCTCAGGTTACAAATAAGTGAGTGCATGCATTAGGGAAACAGTGTTGGAAATAAACAAGAATGCATACAAGTAATATTTCAGAGGTTATATATCTAAGACTTTACAATTGATTGGTGATGACCAAAAATTGAATAGTAAACAGTTAGCAATTGTTGATGCAAGGGTTAAGTGTTCATTTTGAACATGGAGAATTTAAAATTAAAATATGCTGTTCAACTGAATGCTTGTTGAGAATTAGAAATTGTAAGATTCAACTATGGGAAAGCATAGCCTGGAGAACCAAAGAGAAAAGGAAATTGATGTCATGAAATAAGATGATATCTTAAAGGAGCAAGTATAAGTAGTGAAAAGAGAATGATAAAAATCACAATTCCCTTCTTTCTTCCAACCATATCACCTTTTTTCTATCTCTATCCATAGGTATCCCAGTTTGTAAAGTCCCATGTCCAGAATTGTGGATCCCCTCACACTCTACACATTTCTACAGATATAATTTCTTAAGAGGCCAATCTCAAATTCCTTGACTTTGTCTACAGTTTGATTCTATTGTCCTCATTGGGGATTAGTTATTTCTCCAAAGAAAAAGTCTTCTTCTGTCAATTCTCACTAGAATTGACAATGTTTATAATAGATACTCTCTTGTTCCTTCATTCGGGGCTTCCCTGGTGGCTCAGACAGTAGAGTACCCACCTCCAATGCAGGGTACCTGCATTCGACCACTGGGTCTGAAAGATCCCTTGAAGAAGGAAATGGCACTCCAGTATTCTTGCCTGGGAAATCCCATGGACAGAGGAACCTGGCCAGCTACAGTTCATGGGATCACAGAGAGTCAGACTTAACTGAATGACTAACACACTTCCTTGGTTCTTCCAATTTTCTTCCTATTCTAATTCTTTGTTCTTCTTAACATGTTTCTCTCTGAAATATTAGACTTACTAGAACACTTTTGGAGCACCTATCATATAAGTACTCTCTGAGTGTTGATGAAATTATTAATAAAAATGGACCAAGACTGACAGGAGAGAAGAGAGTTATGTAGCCCATCCTGTTTCTCAGGGAGGTTTCCAGAAAAAGGATTCATCAATCACATATGGGATATACAAGGAATTATTTGAAAGAGTTTAAATAACATGTATGACAAGTTTTGGCTGATAAATATTTTCTTCCTTTCTCATATTTTTGATTTCACATTTTATTTCTTTAAACATTGTCAACATAGGTATGTTACTTACATCCTTAGTCTAATTTATTTATTTTTTTAATTTCATGGATATATTTCTCCTCTAGGTTATTTAAACTAATTCGTGCTCATAGTACCTTATTTCACCATGTATTTTATAATGTCATAGTGTGAATTAAGTTTGAAGAGAGGTTCATTTATGAAAATCTTCTGGAGTCTGGACTGAGTATGAAGGGATTTTGTGTTTGTTTCTGCCATGTAGCTGTGAGCCCTATATATGAAACAGCTTTATAAGTTAATTTTCAGCTTGGGGTTTCCCAAAGAACATGTATTTACAATTTCAAAATTCCAAATCTAGGATATGGTAGAACCATGGTTAACCTCTTCAGGGGGAAACATTTTTCCTTTACACAGGCCAAGAGAGCCAACTATCCTGGTCATTCCCTTTTGCCAGTGGGCTAGTTTATTCTATACGCTTCTTAACACTAAGGGTGAATCTTATTCTGGTCCAGTGTTTGGTGATGTTCTGTAGCATCCCCTCTTCTCAGCAAGCTTGGATCCATCCTCTGCAATCTTTGAGCCTTTCAGTTACTCTGATCCACAAATTCCCAATGTAGGCTTATACTCTTAATTTTCAGATTTTTCTTCATTATTATTATTTTTTTTTCCTTGAAGCACCATTACTTTCCTGAAAAGGTTCAGTTCAGTTCAGTTGTGTCTGACTCTTTGGGACCTCAGGGACTGCAGCACACCACGCTTCCCTGTCCATCACCAACTGCTGGAGTTTGTTCAAACGCATGTCCATCCAGTCAGTGATGCCATCCAACCATCTTATTCTCTGTCACCCCCTTCTCCTCCTGCCTTCAATCTTTCAATCTTTCCCAGCATCAGGATATTTTTGGAGTCAGTTCTTTTTCTGAAAATGTTAGCTATGCATTTCTGGGAGCAAAGGATGGTGGAACAGTGTTTTAAGGCATGGTCACACTGTCTTGACATATTATTATAAACATAAATCTTATAATTTATGTTAAAGCATAATTTTAATTATCTTCTGATCTTAGAATATTCAGTTGTTTTTTTTTTTTTTTGGTGGTTCCTCATTGTAGTTTTGATTTGCATTTTCCCAATGACTAATGAGGTCAAGCCCCTTTTCATGTGATTACTTGCTACCCATATCTTTTTTTTTTAATTTTAATTTTTACTTTATTTTGCTTTATAATACTGTATTGGTTTTGCCATACATTGACATCAGTCAGCCACGGGTGTACATGAGTTCCCAATCCTGAACCCCCCTCCCACCTCCCACCCCATATCATCTCTCTGGATCATCCCCGCGCACCAGCCCCAAGCCTCCTGTATCCTGTATCTAACATAGACTGGTGATTTGTTTCTTACATGATAGCATACATGTTTTATTCCAAATCTGACAATAAACTTTTTGAATATCTTCTCTATTTTATTACCATCGCTCTGGTTACTTCAATTAACTTATTTATTTTGTGGGGGAAAAAAAAGGAAAAAGTTTATTCCCCTCTCTTTATGTAGTATCCCTTCTCTTCCACATGTTTGTCTTCTTTCATGAAAATATTTTAGCAGTTAGTCAAAAAGTACTAAACTTAAAGTTTTAATTATTGTAATAGCAGTGTAGGGTGTACTCTTTTTAAGCAAGTTTCCAAATTTTGAGCAAAAATTTTCTGTAGCTGTTGCCCAATCTGGTAGCACACATAAGGCCTAGCCTGTGAATATGGAACATTTGTCTGAGTATGAATTTTCTCAAAATTTCAACAGAGCTTGAATATGTCTTTTATTTGCCCTGGTTGTAAAGTGCATAATGATATAATGGGTATAATTTGTTAGATTGTGTTTTGTAAACTTTCATTTCTCTTTACAGGTAATAAAAGCATAAAAGGATAAATAATTGCTGTTTAGATCATGTGATATAGACACAATGTGTTAATATTTTAGCATTCATGTCTAAAAGCAAAATTAATTTTACTCAAATATTTTCTTTCAGCTCTTCTTCAAGTGACAATTTCACTTAGCAAAGTAGAGCTTAGTGTGGGTGAATCTAAATTCTTCACATGTACAGGTATGTATTTCTACAAATATTTTCAGATAGCTTGTTTCATTCTTCAGTTAGTTATATAATATAGTGAGTAATTTAATAGTTAAAATATCAATTCTCTAGAAATAAAATTGTATATTATCATTGGACTTATAATGGTTGGAAAAGTGTTAATAAGCATATTTTACATATTAAGCACTATGAATTTTATTTATTACTTTCCAGTTACTAATCTTGACTGTCAAACAAACTAGATTATTTTGAAGATAACTTAGAAAATATAATGTATGCATGATAACTTTTAAATAAATGTAAATATTTCCCTCTAACTATTAATATTAGAATAAATTTATATGTTATAATTAAATCATTTTGTTTAGAAATATATCATCATGCCTATGGGAAATTATATGGTTCTACTTAAGCAACAAATTTTTATTCAATCTGTAAAACTCACAAATGAACACAATCTACTGCTATTTAGATAGATAATATTAATTTTCATAAAGGACTTCATATATAAAGTTTTAAAATATTCATGTAGTGCCAAATTGGTTTTAATATATTTTAAAATTGTTTTCTTTCATGATTATAATTTAGCAATTCAAAACTGAATTAAATATGTATTTCTGACATAAAATGCATTATAAAAGTTGTCTTGAGAATAGCATGACTTATGTAATTCACTATTGCAATTAATAAAAATAGAAGCAATTATAATAAAGTATCTAAAAATCATATCAATTCATATGAATCTCTAATAAAGGCCATGGTTCTTCATAAATTTGCCTTCTTAAAGGTCTGAATTGATAGGTCTGTTGATACATGTTGTTGTATATTTGCAAATGGGAAAATAGAAAGTAAGGGAGAGATTGGTTCAGTATCTTTTTTTTAATATCAACACAGCTTCGGCGTAAAAATATAACTCTTTGTTTCTAAACTTTATCCATACTTTATATGCATAAATGCACACATGCACACATCCAGCTCAGCTATATCACAAAATCACAGAAAAATGAAATTGTTTAAAAAAATGAATTTGAAAATAAAATCAAATTTTATTATATTCTAGGATTTGTGTTATCTTTATGAACTTAAAAATACAATCCATTGTATTATTTTCTTGGATTTGCATTATCTTTATAATATAAATCATATGATGTATTGCTTCTATAGATAATTCATAAATTAAATTAACAGATAATTTAAGAATATGAAATAATGTCATTCAGTGTTACTGTTTGGCTCTTAGTAGTAGGCAAACTAATAAAGCACTTTTTTTTTCCTTTTATATAAAGAAAATTAACCAAGAGCTGTACTGTTGTCCTGAAAGAAACCTTATTTACCTTAAATGCACTAGTAAAGCAAAAATCTAAAAATGAAGATGTGGGAAACCTATACAAATCAGAACCCTTGTATATATATTTCTATCACAGTGGTGATATGTTGATATGATTCTAAAATTTCCTGCACTGAGACATCTAAAACTATGTCTTCAGATTGAACTAGAAGGTGCTCATGTTATGGAACTGGGTTTTTTGACTCTAATCAATAGAAATTGGTAAGAGGCCAGATGAGAAATTCAAACAGGGCTTTATCCCGAATTCTGCTGCACACTAGGATATGAAAACGAGTGACAGTTTCCTTGCTTGCTCTCTGAGGTGGGGTGAGCTGGTCCTTTAAATGGTTTGAGGGTAGGTGTGAATCTCTGGGTCACTGTAGAGAGTAGCCTAGGTCGTACACTATGCAGGTGTCATGTGTAGTACCCTGCTTTGGCTCCCTCAAAAGGAGCAGTTGTCATTTGGCCTTTATGCATCTTGTTCGCAATCTGCTGCAACTGCACGTGCTTGTCGTTACTTTTAGTCCCTTATAGTTTCTTTGTATTCTGTTACTCTAGGAGACATTTTTTCAGGTGCAAGCATTTCAGTGAAAGGGTCCCAGGTCCCAAGACTCAGCGGAGCTCAGTCATATCCTCACAGAAATAAGCACAAATGTGTCACATGTATGAATTTTTATGTTACCTTTTTAGGAAAATAAATTTAGTCCTATTTATTAATTTTCCCATTAGCCCAGTATTATCAGCAATATAACATGGACATTTTTATTGGGAATTACTATTTATTGGGTTTGCCAAAAAAAGAAAGAATTATGATTGCGCTATGAAAATCCAGAATAAACTCTCCATGATAATGAATTTTTTCCATATCATTAAGAATTAAAATGTCCAAAATATTTCACAGAAATATCCTATATAATTTACTGTATAAAATGAGGATTTTGTATTTCTCAAATTTAAAGTAATACACATTTAAATGATTCCTTTGTCAATTCATGATGGAAGAAGAGGGAATTAAAACAAGTACCTCCCCCAAATGAGTTACCCTGTAACTGCTATGGTTTTATGGTTCTATTTAGAAAAACTGAATATAACATAACTAAGATCATTCAAAATTTAACTAAACATCTTTCATACTTTTTTCTTCATCATATCCAATTTGATATAGGAAGAAAGATAATTTGTTTCTAAAGCCATTTTTTGGGGAAAAAGAGAATGAGAGGGAACAATTTTCTTGAAAAAGGTCCCAAAAGATGTTAGTTAACTTTATGCATTTTTCCCCGATACTTTTGAGTTAATAGTGCATGCTGCTTCCACAAATTATCTCACAAGCAATTAGGTGAAATACATCCTTTTGGTGTCTAAAAGTAAACATGGGAAGCTTCAGCTTTTATGAAGAGGATAATAACCTAGATTCTGAATTGGAAAACTTAAATAAATGTTTACCCTGTAATGATTTGGCTGTAATTGCCTACCACCATAAGTATCATTTCAATACATTCTAATTATCATATGATTAAATAGTTAACAGTTTTAGAATCAACTGATGAAATTACTCATTTCAGTTGGGAAAAGAGAAGATTAGGGATTCATTTGAAAAATAGTCATTGGCCTTATCTATACAAGTTTAACAACTTGAGAGATTAATTCAAAATTCTGTTAACAAAAGCCAAAGTTTATTTTATAGAAGATTTACATTTTTATGAGCTCTGCTGTATGGCGGGGAGAGTGCTATTTCCTGACTCTATCAGAAAGAATTGAGCAGATGAAAGTATGTTCATAATCGTGTTTCAATTTAGATTATGTCTACTGGAGATGACTCAGTGGGTAAACAATCTGCCTGCCAATGCAGGAGACACAAGAGATGCAGGTTCAGTTACTGGGTTGGGAAGGCCCCCTGGAGAAGGAAATGGCAACACACTCCATTATTCTTGCCCGGGAAATACCATAGACAGAGGAGCCTGGTGGGCTACAGTCCATGGGGTCTTAAAGAGTCAGACGCAAACAGGCACACACATGTCTATCAAATGGAATGTTATTTGGACTCAGTTGCCAAGCCAGTTTCAGTACTTGTTATAATAATAATAATAATCCATAGATCATTGTGGTAAAGTTTACACTATGTAAGTGCTAAGTCACTTCAGTAGTGTCCAACTGTTTACAACCCTATGGGCTGTAGCTTGCCATGCTTCTCTGTCCATGAGATTCTCCAGGCAAGAATACTGGAGTGGGTTGCCATGCCCTTCTCCAGGGAATCTTCCGGATCCAGGCACTGAACCTCGACTCCTCCATTGCAGGTGGGTTCTTTAGCACTGAGCCATCTGGGAAGCCCCAAATTTACTCTTATCATAGCTTAAATACCATACTGGAAAACCCATTTCCTATGGGTTTTGCTTACTCAGATGAGATTTAATTCTCAGTGTTGGATAAATAAGGATGAACATGTGTGCTAGCATTTGTGTTTACTTTCAATTTTGTAAGATTTTCAGATTTTGAGTCTTCTGTTTACATTTTTTTTCTAAATTGTTAAAGTTGTTACATAATAGTAAATGACAATATCAAAACAAACACTTGAAACATATTTTCAAGCATTTCTTTTCTATGGCTCTCTGCAGCAATTGGTGAACCTGAGAGTATAGATTGGTATAATCCTCAAGGGGAGAAGATAATTTCAACACAGAGGGTATCAGTGCAAAAGGAAGGTATTAGATCAAGATTAACCATCTACAATGCAAATATAGAAGATGCAGGGATATATCGTTGCCAAGCAACAGATGCCAAAGGACAGACACAAGAAGCTACAGTCGTTTTGGAAATTTACCGTAAGTCATGTATTTATGTTTTATTGATTGAAATTATAAATTATTATAAAAATTCAAATTGAAATACACTTAACAATAGAAGCTAGTACTCATTGAGAACTAACTTTGTGCTGGACAATGTAATAATAAGATTTTTACAGATATCAGCTTATTTACATTTTACCATAGTACATCTCTAAAATAAGATAGATAAAAGGTTGCAGTGGATTATAAATATATAGATGGAGCCAATTCTATTGGGTAAATAATAGAGATGAAAATGTTTTAGTTTTCTGATGCCATTAAGAATCTGTTAGGTAATAGATAACAGTTTATTTAGTGTTACAGAACTTATTGGGAATGCTTTTTTCACTTCAAAAGCTCATGACTAGAGAAAATATCCTGTGTGATAGCAGTGACCAGTCTAGAATGAGAACTGGGGAAGGATCAGTTGACAGAATTTAGATAGAGAAAAAGTTGAAAACTCATATAAAGAAGAATTTCCCACCAGATTCTTAGCTCCAGGTGTTTTCATTAACAAGGTTTTCTACACTTACACTTCATTTTATGACTTGAAATTGATTAATTCCTCATTCCTACTTTTAGGAATCCTTAACATGTTTAGCAAAACTGAAGATCACTGATTCACTGGTTTTGAAACCAGGTTCCATCACTTACTTCCGTGGTCCTGAGCAATTGGGTACCCTCTCTGTTTTCAATTTCCATTTATAAAATGGGTATAATAGTAGTACTTACATCATACATAGAGTTGCTTTGAGGACTACATTAATTCATGCACAATGTGCCTAGAATATTACCGTGCAATTAATTTGTGGTAGTTAGCATTTATACAAGTGAAAAACTATAAAAGTTTTACAATGCTAGTGCATAAGTCATGTCTTCCTTACAGCTGTGTTGAAAAAAGAGCCAAAAGTGTGTCATAGCAATACTTCCTCTTAAGATGACAGCAATCTGTTGGAACATTGTTGTCATTTGTCCTGATTTGACCTTCCCCCCCCTCCTCCTCTTAGTTTCTAAACTCCTCCAAGAAGGATGTTTTACTTCTTTATATGCCCATTTGCTGTAGTAATTTCATAAATTACAAAAAGCTAAATTGAAAACATAATTTCATAGACTAGTATCTGGAAAGAAGTGTCATTGAAATGATACAAAGGAAAATTCCTGGTGTTTTATTTGTAAAGGTAATTTTTTTTTTCTTAGCAAGAACAGTGAATTACCTTTGTGGAAATTGCTCATTAAGCATAAATATCCACACCCATGCATTCACTTGATACACTTATGGATGTCTACTATGTGGCAAACAATATTCTAATTCTTAAAGACTCATTAGTGACTAAAACAGAAAATGTCACTGGCCACTTGGTGCTAACATTTTAATAGGTAGAAACCGAAGACAAAAAGGAAGCTAAAACTAATGTATAAATGCTAGATATATATGCTATAAAATCCTATTTTGTATGTGAAGACTGGGCAAAAATTTGATGGAATTTAAGAGAGTTCAAATGCCCAAGAGTGAGAAAAAATCTGGAGGGTTCAAGGAACTCCCTGGAGTAGAGATTAGGAGGAGAGAAGAAAAATCGGGATCAAAAATTTTGAGGTAGACTCCAGTTTATACAGGACCTTGTATAGCAATATAAAGACTTTGGACTTTATTCTCAGTGAGGTGGGAATTTATCGGGTAGGAGAATCAGATGGTCTGTTAAAATTTTAAATTATCTAAATGTACCTAATTATTTTATTACAGCATCCATAAACAAGGATTCTGAAATATGTTATTGAGGGGAATGAGCAATAATACTTCTTTGGTTTTTTTTACTTTCTTATACAGAAAAACTCACTTTCAGAGAAGTGGTATCTCCTCAAGAGTTCAAACAAGGAGAGAATGCAGAAGTAGTATGCCGAGTCAGCAGCTCACCCGCACCTGTCGTCAGCTGGTTATATCATAATGAGGAAGTCACCGCTATATCCGACAGTTAGTATTTTGGTAACTCCCTAAGTTATATGTTCTAACAATATTGCAATTTTTTTTTAAAGAAGACTGAATCTGCTTGAGTAAATATAGCAATTGCATTGCAAGTAACAAACAACTGTTTAGGGAACATCAGAGCTCTAAACTAGGGGTTGGCAAACTATGGCCCTAGGCTCAATTCAACCCCTCTGTGTTTTATTAAGGTGTTATGGAGGTGCAGCCAAACCCAATCATTACATATGGTCTATGGCTACTTTGGTACAAAGTTGAGCAACTGTGACACAGATGGTTTGGCCCACAACAGTTACTTTCTGGAGATGACAGAAAAAGTTTCCTGACCCCTGCTCTAGTCAAGAAAAATGTATATATAAACAGTTCAAGAATGTGAAAGTGGTAGTCACTCAGTTGTGTCCAACTCTTTGTGACCCGCCGACTGTAGTCTGCCAGGCTTCTCCATCCGTGGAATTCGCCAGGCAAGAATACTAGATAGTGGGTTGCCATTCCCTGAGTGAGGATCTTCCTCAATCGAACAGCAGTCTCCTGCATTGCAGGCAGACTCCTTTCCATTTGAGCACGAGGAAAGCCCAAGTTCAAGGATACTGAATAAATAAAGGAAACTATCCTGATCTATTAAATTTCTACATTTTATAATTCAGACTTGATCCCACAGGCTTATTATATGTAAGCTGAAAATATATCTAAATGGGTCCTCTTAGTTTTTCTGGCACTGTTCTTTCAAAGATACTTACATATTCTAAATATTATGGTAAGATACATGTGGATAATTGTAAGAAAAGTACATTCATTCCAATTGTCTTCATGATTTTGATTCAGACTGAGCTAAAATTCCAGAATAATATGACATCTGGAATTGAATGCATAATTTGCTTACATTATGCTATTTTACCATTGTGAATTGGGAGTATTTTCAATTTAGAATATTTTTCATTGCACCTGCATTGCAGAGAGGTACAAAATAATTGAATCTTTTAAAATATTCAGTACTTTCTCTCTTGGATATCTTTGTTTTATGTTTCTAAGAAATGAAACTTCTAGAGCATAAAGGAGAGAAAGTAGATAGTTTCTGTTTTTGAATATGTACAGAGAATATTTCATGATCACTATTGTCTATTTTTTAATTTTAGAGAATTTTTCTGGGTGTGCCATTTTCACTGCTTGTTAGTTACTGACTAAAATTTTTTGTATTGTCATAGGTAAATTAGACATATGTTTATTTTCAGATAACTGCTTTCAGTTCAGTTCAGTTAAGTTCAGTGGCTCAGTCGTGTCTGACTCTTTGCGACCCCATGAATCACAGCAATCCAGGCCTCCCTGTCCATCACCAACTCCCAGAGTTCACTCAGACTCGTGTTCCTCAAGTCAGTGATGCCATCCAGCCATCTCATCCTCAGTCGTCCCCTTCTTCTCCTGCCCCCAATCCCTCCCAGCATCGGAGTCTTTTCCAATGAGTCAACTCTTCGCATGAGGTGGCCAAAGTACTGGAGCTTCAGCTTTAGTATCATTCCTTCCAAAGAAATCCCAGGGCTGATCTCCTTCAGAATGGACTGGTTGGATCTCCTTGCAGTCCAAGGGACTCTCAAGAGTCTTCTCCAACACCACATTTCAAAAGCATAAATTCTTCGGCACTCTGCCTTCTTCACAGTCCAACTCTCACATCCATACATGACCACAGGAAAAACCATAGCCTTGACTAGATGGACCTTAGTCGGCAAAGTAATGTCTTTGCTTTTGAATATGCTATCTAGGTTGGTCATAACTTTTCTTCCAAGGAGTAAGCATCTTTTAATTTCATGGCTGCAATCACCATCTGCAGTGATTTTGGAGCCCAGAAAAATAGTCTGACACTGTTTCCCCATCTATTTCCCAGGAAATGATGGGGCCGAATACCATGATCTTCATTTTCTCAATGTTGAACTTTAAGCCAACATTTTAACTCTCCTCTTTTACTTTCATCAAGAGGCTTTTTAGTTCCTCTTCACTTTCTGCCATAGGGTGGTGTCATCTGCATATCTGAGGTTATTCATATTTCTCCCAGCAATCTTGATTCCAGCTTGTGTTTCCCCCAGTCCAGCATTTCTCATGATGTACTTTGCATAGAAGTTAAATAAGCAGGCTAACAATATACAGCCTTGACGTACTCCTTTTCCTATTTGGAACCAGTCTGTTGTTCCATGTCCAGTTCTAACTGTTGCTTCCTGACCTGCATATAGATTTCTCAAGAGGCAGGTCAGGTGGTCTGGTATTCCCATCTCTTTCAGAATTTTCCACAGTTTATTGTGATCCACACAGTCAAAGGCTTTGGCATAGTTAACAAAGCAGAAGTAGATGTTTTTCTGGAACTCTCTTGCTTTTTCCATGATCCAGTGGATGTTGGCAATTTGATCTCTGGTTCCTCTGCCTTTTCTAAAACCAGCTTGAACATCAGGGAGTTCACGGTTCACGTATTGCTGAAGCCTGGCTTGGAGAATTTTGAGCATTTCTTTACTAGCATGTGAGATGAGTGCAATTGTGCAGTAGTTTGAGCATTCTTTGGCATTGCCTTTGTTTGGAATTGGAATGAAAACTGACCTTTTCCAGTCCTGTGGCCACTGCTGAGTTTTCCAAATTTGCTGGCATATTGAGTACAGCACTCTCACAGCATCATCTTTCAGGATTTGAAAGAGCTCAACTGAAATTCTATCACCTCTACTAGCTTTGTTCGTAGTTATGCTTTCTAAGACCCACTTGACTTCACATTCCAAGATGTCTGGCAAACAAGACACCATCGTGATCACACCATCGTGATTATTCGGGTCATTAAGATCCTTTTTGTGCAGTTCTTCTGTGTATTCTTGCCACCTCTTCTTAATATCTTCTGCTTCTGTTAGGTCCATACCACTTCTGTCCTTTATCGAGCCCATCTTTGCATGAAATGTTCCCTTGATATGTTTAATTTTCTTGAAGAGATCTCTAGTCTTTCCCATTCTGTTCTTTTCCTCTATTTCTTTGCACTGATCGCTGAAGAAGGCTTTCTTATCCCTTACTGCTATTCTTTGGAACTCTGCATTCAGATGCTTATATCTTTCCTTTTCTCCATTGCTTTTTGCTTCTCTTCTTTTCACAGCTATTTGTAAGGCTTCCCCAGACAGCCATTTGGCATTTTTGCCTTTCTTTTCCATGGGGATGGTCTGGATCCCTGTCTCCTGTACAATGTCACAAACCTCATTCCATAGTTCATCAGGCCCTCTATCTATCAGATCTTTCCTTAAATCTATTTCTCACTTCTACTGTATAATCATATGGGATTTGATTTAGGTCATACCTGAATGGTCTAGCAGTTTTCCCTGCTTTCTTCAATTTCAGTCTGAATTTGGTAATAAGGAGTTCATGATCTGAGCTACAGTCAGCTCCTGGTCTTGTTTTTGTTGACTGTATAGAGCTTCTCCATCTTTGGCTGCAGTGAATATAATCAATCTGATTTCAGTGTTGACCATCTGGTGATGTCCATGTGTAGAGTCTTCTCTTGTGTTTTTGGAAAAGGGTGTTTGCTATGACCAGTGCATTATCTTGACAAAACTTTATTAGTCTTTGCCCTGCTTCATTCTGCATTCCAAGGCCAAATTTGCCTGTTACTCCAGGTGTTTCTTGACTTCCTACTTTTGCATTCCAGTCCCCTATAAAGAAAAGGACATCTTTTGTGGGTGTTAGTTCTACAAGGTCTTGTAGGTCTTCATAGAACCATTCAACTTCAGCTTCTTCAGCGTTACTGGTTGGGGCATAGACTTGGATTACTGTGATATTGAATGGTTTGCCTTGGAAATGAACAGAGATCATTCTGTTGTTTTTGAGATTGTATCCAAGTACTGCATTTCGGACTCTTTTGTTGACTATGATGGCTACTCCATTTCTTCTGAGGGATTCCTGCCCGCAGTAGTAGATATAATGGGCATCTGAGTTAAATTCACCCATTCCAGTCCATTTTAGTTCTCTGATTCCTAGAATGTCAACGTTCACTCTTGCCATATCCTGTTTGACCACTTCCAATTTGCTTCCAGGTTCCTATGTAATATTGCTCTTTACAGTATCGGACCTTGTTTCTATCACCAGTCACATCCACAGCTGGGTATTGTTTTTGCTTTGGCTCCATCCCTTCATTCTCTCTGGATTTATTTCTCCACTGACCTCCAGTAGCATATTGGGCACCTACTGACCTGGGGAATACCTCTTTCAGTATCCTATCATTTTGCCTTTTCATACTATTCATGAGATTTTCAAGGCAAGAATACTGAAGTGGTTTGCCATTCCCTTCTCCAGTGGGCCACATTCTGTCAGACCTCTCCACCATGACATGCCTGTCTTGGGTTGCCCCTCGGGCATAGCTTAGTCTCATTGAGTTAGACAAGGCTGTGGTCCTAGTGTGATTAGAATGACTAGATTTCTGTGAGTATGGTTTCAGTGTGTCTGCCCTCTGATGCCCTCTTGTAACACCTACCATTTTACTTGGGCTTCTCTTACTTTGGGCATGGAGTATCTCTTCACAGCTGCTCCAGCAAAGTGCAGCCACTGCTCCTTACCTTGGATGAGGGGCATCTCCTCCCGCCACCCTTCCTGACCTTCAGCGTGGGATGGCTCCTCTAGGCCCTCCCACACCCTGCAGCCACCAGTCCTTGGACATGGGGTTGTTCCTCCTGGCTGAAGCCCCTGGCCTTGGGTGTGGGGTTGCTCCTCTTGGTCGCCACCCTGACCTCTGGCACCGCCCCCAGCCTCGGACTAGGGGTGGCTCCCTCCAGCCACTGCCCCGGCCTCAGACTAGGGGTGGCTCCTCCTGGCTGCTGTCCCTGGCCTCTGGCGTGGGGTATCTTCCCCTGGCTGTCACCCCTGACCTCTGACTGCTTTAGATTTTACTAATGAAATTGCATAAGTAAGCTGTATATTTTCTGCCTTTTTTCCCTCAATAATAAAGAAAGCAATACTTTTATAGCAGTTAAATGACAGTGTCTAAACATTTTCAGATTAGTTAATATTAGGCTTCAAGTATACATATTTATATGGTACATTTTAATTATGAAAGGTTTTGAAAATGATTTTTTTTTTTAATACACACAAGGGAAAAGCCTCAAAGCGAAGATTGATTGTCAAGTATACTACTGATGGAGGGCTGATGCCTCTATGCTATGCTTATAAATTTCCCAGTACCCCATGGTGAAATGATGTGAAGCTGGAATTCCATCATGGCTCCACACTTTCCTTGGCTTTTGAACGGTAGTGTTGGAGGAGACTCTTGAGAGCCCCTTGGACTGCAAGGAGATACAGCCAGTCAGTCCTAAAGGAGATCACTCCTGACTATTCATTGGAAGGACTGATGCTGAAGCTGAAATTCCAATACTGTGCCAACCTGATGCAAAGAACTGACTCAGTAGAAAAGACCCTGATGCTTGGAAAGATTGAAGGTGGCAGGAGAAGGGGATGACAGAGGATGAGATGGTTGGATGGCATCACTGACATGATGGACATAAGTTTAAATAGGTTCTGGGAGTTGGTGATGGACAGGGAGGCCTGGTGTGCTACAGTCCTTGGGGTCGCAAAGAGCTGGACAGGATTGAGTGACTGAACTGACTGAACTGAAAGCTTTGGACAGCTTTTCTAACTGCTCTCTACATAATTCATATTCTTAATCTTAATAAATTATCATATCATTTTTTAATTAAAATAAATTTAAATTAAAACATTTTTGAAATATTTTTTAATTGAAGGGTAATTGCTTTACATTGTTATGTTGGTTTCTGCCTTACACACAATGTGAATCAGCCACCATTGTTATTCAGTCATTAAGTCATGTCTGATTCTTTGTAACCCCATGGACTGCAACATGACAGACTTCCCTGTCCTTCACTCTCTCCCAGATTTTGCTGAAACTCATGTCCATTGAGTTGGTAATGCCATGCAACCATCTCATCCTCTGTTGTCCCCTTCTCGTGCCTTCAGTCTTTCCCAACATCAGGGTCTTTTCCAATGAGTTGGCTCTTTGCATCAGGTGGCCAAAGTATTGGAGCTTCAGCTTTAGCGTCAGTCCTTCTAATGAATACTCAGGGTTGATTTCCTGTAGGATTGACTCATTGGATCTCCTTACTGTCCAAGGGACTCTCAAGAGTCTTCTCCAGCATCACACTTAGAAAGCATCAATTCTTTGGTGCCCTACCTTCTCTATGGTCCATAAGTATATATATATATATATATATATATATATATACACACACACACACATATATATCTCCCCTATTAAATGCATTTTGAACAATGTTTAGAATTTTAAATAAAACAGACGTTTGTTAAGTGAATGAAGAAATATTTAACTTTATATCAGTACATATATTTAACTCAGTAATATTATTTAACTCAGTAAATAATGTCTATTTTTCTTGTTCCTTCTCAATTGATTTGTTATATCTTGAGAATGAGTTAAACATAGAATCTTAACACTAAGTTTCATGGAAAGCAATGTAGAATTTTTTTTTTTAAGTTGTAAAATTTGTTTTTACTTTGGCATGTAAAGGATGTAGGGGAATGGTGAAGATGGACACACTTTTCTAATCTTTTAATATTTAAGAAATGACACATACTTCATTATTGAACAATTTTTACATTTATAGTGAATTTATAAGAAGTAATATTCTTCAGATTTTTATATATGTATGATTCTTTTAACAAAATCAATGAAATAAATTTAGATTTACAATCATGTATGGAACATATATGGGGATTTCGAATAATGCAATATGTCCAGATAACTTTCTGAAGCCTTAACATGGCACAGGAGTAAAGTTTAAAGGCTCCATATGAAACAATGAAGGTTTGGAAATGTTGATTTATTAACCATGCTTTTGATAGCAGCCTTTTGGCAAATATGCAGAAGTAATACTCCCACAGACTACTTGAAGTGAAGGTGTTCCATATTGTTTGTTGAAAGAAATCCATATGCTAGAAAATCCAAGCATTTAGGTTTTAAAGTGATAGTGTCACATTTTGTTAGAAAGTTGAATATCTTGACTTTTAGTGTCAATCCTGATGGAAGGGTATGCTATCAGAGTTGCCCATTCAATCTTAGCCATTCTGAAAGCTATCTCTGAAACTTCCTATATGCTTTGAACATTTTCTAATAAAATACCATTTTTGCATCAAAAGCCATGGATAAAATCATCTTGCTCAGAAAAAAATATGAAATCTACTCCCAGTATATTAATAAAAAGTCATTCAACAGTTATTTTCCACCTATTATGTTTCATCTATTGTCCTAAGTGATGGTGATTCATAGTTAAAAAGATGAACTAGTCTAGTGCCCTTAATATGTTAGTACTCTTATAAAAGTATCAGTGGATTAATTGTGAAAACAAGATTGTTGAAGTATATGATAAGGAAAGTGCTGTGATAGAGGATAAGGAAAGAGCACTTGAATCAGTTAGGGCAGAGGGAAGTATCCAAAATGCCTGCTGACAGTAAAAAGCAACCTTTAAAGATGAAAAGGTATTAACCAACTAAAGACTGGTGGGGACTTTTCAAGTGGAGAGAACACCATATACAGTAGCTCAGAGGTGAAAGCATGAGTGGCATGTTCCAGAACTGAATTAAGTTCATTATAACTTAACTTTACAAATAAGTGCAACTAGAATACTTATAATAACAGATAAATACAACTAAGATTTGTAAGTAAAGACTAATAGGAAAGAAATCTGGCAGAGAAGGTTGAGCCATTTCAACATGGCCTTGACATCTCTATTGAGGCTTTTAGAATTTATAAAAAGGTGACATCACTAGAGGGTTTTAATTAAGACAGTGACATGAGCTAATATGTATTGAGAAGGACATTAGTGCTTCAGTGAGGAAAATGGATGAGAATCAAGGCAAAGCTTCAAGCAATGAGAGTTGTTCAAATCTGAATAAAATAATTGCTGAGGGAAAAGGAAATTTTAGACTAAGAAGTGATAAAGGGAGAAGTGATAGGATATGGATTTAGTTGGATATGCAGATTGAGGGTATTGGGGAAATCAAAGATGATTCAAAGAATTTGCCTTGGGCATCTAGCTCAATGTAAAGACCTCTAAAGACAGAGATGGGGAGTAATTTTTGGTGGAGATACTCAAATTTTGCACATACTGAAATTGAGTTATTTACAGTTCTTCTAAGTGTATATATCTAGATGACTCAAATAATTCTGGAATCACAGGAATCATCTGGTCTGAAGAAAAACTGTGAATCATCAAAATATTGATTGAAGGCATAAGAGTAGATGTGACAAACCATTCAGTTGCTGTAGAATGAGAAGAAAAGGGGACTTAAAAAATAACCTGCTTAAAGAAACATCAAGCAGACACCTTATTGAATATTATGATTTCCTTTATTTCCTTTCTGCAATAATGAATGTTTGAAAGTCTGTAAATGAAACAAATAGATCATCTTTAATAGTTAAATATTCCCAATATCCAGTTACACATGAATGACTCAAGTAGTGCTTTCTTCAAACATCTTTTGTTCAGTTCAGTTCAGTCACTCAGTCGTGTCTGACTCTTTATAACCACATGGACTGCAGCATGCCAGGCTTCCCTTTCCATAACTAAATTCCAGAGCTTGCTCAGACTCACGTCCATCCAGTCGATAATGTCCTCCAACCTTATCCTCTGCCATCCCTTTCTCCTCCTACCATCAATCTTTCCCAGCATCAGGGTCTTTTCTAATAAGTAGGCTCTTTACATCAGATGGTCAAAGTATTGGAGCTTTAGCTTCATCATCAGCCCTTCCAATGAATAGTCAGGACTGATTTCCTTTAGGATTGAATGGTCTGATCTCCTTGCAGTCCAAGGGACTCTCAAAGAGTTTTCTCCAACTCTACAGTTCAAAAGCATCAATTCTATGGCACTCAGCTTTCTTTATGGTCCAACTCTTACATCCATACATAACTACTGGAGAAACCATAGCTTTGACTAGATGGACCTTTCTTGGCAAAGTAATGGCTCTGCCTTTTACTATGCTGTCTAGGTTGGTCATAGCTTTTCTTCCAAGGAGCAAATGTCTTTTAATTTTATGGCTGCAGTCACCATCTGCAGTGATTTTGGAGCCCAAGAAAATAAAGTCTGACACTGTTTCCATTGTTTCCCCAACTATGTGGCGTGAAGTGATGGGACCAGATGCCATGATCTTAGTTTTTTGAATGTTAAGTTGTAGACCAGCTTTTTCACTCTCCTCTTTCACTTTAGTTAAGAGGTTCTTTAGTTCCTTGTTGCTTTCTGCCATAAGGGTGGTGTCATTCTGCATATCTGAGGTTATTAATATTTCCCCCACAATCTTAATTCTAGCTTGTGCTTCATCCAGCTCAGCATTTTGCTTGATATACTCTGCATGTAAGTTAAATAAGCAGGGTGACAGTATACAGCCTTGACATACTCCTTTCCCTATTTGGAACTAGTCCATTGTTCCATGCCTGGTTCTAACTGTTGCTTCTTGACCGGCATACAGATTTTATGGAGCCAGGTAAGGTGGTCTGGTATTTCCATCTCTTTAAGAATTTTCCATAGTTTATTGTGATCCATACAGTCAAAGCCTTTAGCATAGTCAGTGAAGCTGAAGTAGATGTTTTTCTGAAATTCTCTTCCTTTTCCTATGATCCAGCGGATGATGGCAATTTGATCTCTTGTCCCTCTCCCTTTTCTAAATCCAGCTTGAACATCTGGGAGTTCACAGTTCACGTACTGTTGAAGCCTCTCTTTGAGAATTTTGAGCTTTACTTTGCTAGCGTGTGAGATGAGTGCAATTGTGCAGTAGTTTGAGCATTCTTTGTCATTGCCTTTCTTTGGGATTGAAATGAAAACTGACCTTTTCCAGTCCTGTGACCACTGCTAACTTTTCCAAATTTGCTGACATGTTGAGTGCAGCACTTTCACAGCATCATCTTTTAGGATATGAAATAGCTCAACTGGAATTCCATCACCTCCACTAGCTTTGTTCATAGTGATACTTCCTAAGGGCCACTTGACTTCACATTCCAGGATGTCTGGCTCAAGGTGAGTGATCACACCATTGTGGTTGTCTGGGTCATTAACATCTTGTTTGTATAGGTCTCATTCTAATTTCCAGCAACACACTTGAATAGAATATTTTTTAAATTTCTTTGGAATGTCATGAAGTTTTAGGAGTTCTGAGTTCCTCCAGTCCTTACTATAAGTCATATTTCCTGCTGATTGCCTTTCTTTCTCTCCAGTCTCTTCTTTGGTGAGAAAAGTTCCCAGGAAAAAGCATCAGTATAAACATTTTTGTATGTCATCTCAAGGTCAAACAAAAGATGAAATAGATATTTTGGGAAAGTTTAAACCTTCTGAGCTGAAAATTATGTATATGTAGCTTAATAATTGGTATTTTGTCTCTGAGGCAGCTTCAGAATCTCCAAATTTTCATTCCTTATTACCTGTCTTTTAGACAATCAATTACCACATTCTTACCTGTTTTAATATAGTCTAATAATTTCCTTATTTGTATTTAAATCCCAAACTTCTACTATGACTTAAGGAATTGCTCTGAAAAATGAACCCCAAATATGAATGGTTTCATATCACAGCAGTTTCTTACTCATGTGAAGTCCAATGTGTTGTAGGAGAGACAAGCATTGTACCCATTGCATTCATTCAGTGATCCAGGTTGAGGGATGCTGGGAAACTACATTCTCATGTGACTTCTTTGTTTGTCCTAACATTTCTATTAACTCAGCAAATAGGGGAAGAGTAATAAATACTGGAAGAGCCCCCAAAAGTACTCTAACAGTAGATATCCATAGGTGGGTATCTTAAAGATATTTCTGCATTACCAAAAGGTCCAAGGGGGTCAAGGATGTGTTTCTCTTATCCACCAATGTGCTCAAATACAGTACTTAGCAAACATCATGTCTGATGTTATCTATGAATTAATTAATTACTGAAATTTAGGATATTGCCTTTATAACATGTTTCAAAATAGAATAGGATATAATAATGTTCTTTACTTGATAACAAGGGAAAAGTTCTTAAGACTGCAACAAAATTATGATGAGTAAAAACTTAAAACTAGGCATTATGGAAAATATGGTCAGGCTGAGATGCTTCTTAGGCTAGCCAGAATACTTCAAGCAATCACCTAATACATGCCCTATAACAGCTATTTTTGTACATATGCATGTGCATACACTCACACATAAAATGAAATCTTGAGATAAAAGTAATGAAGTCTAATCTATTTCTTCCTAAAATGGATTATCTTGCATTTAGAAAAAAATCTTTCAAATGAATCTGAGATATGATCATTTTATATGTCCTCTACCTGACTTGAATATTATTATATATTTAGCTTCCTCCTCAGGATATGTGCAATTATTGGTTTAATTATTGTGTGAGGAAGGATATTCAATCAATTCTCTAACCCATTTCCATCCCCAAGTTGCTATATATTTGCAGTCAAAATATCTTCTTGTCTGTAATACCTAGTCCCTCAGCTTTATATTTTGTGTATCTTATCTGCATTCAGAGTACCAAGGGGAAAATAATAGCTTAACCATTTTATGTGGAAATAAACTCTTGAATGTATTTTCACAAAAAGGTGTAACAAGGCAGTTGTAGAGTGGAAAAATCGAAGTCATGAAATTACATTTTACTTTCAAATTGAAATTTGTTTGTTGATGAAAAGTTGGATAGTGTCAGACAAGTGCCATATTTTAATACTTAGCAATTTAGAGCATACTGGACTTTTTACTGATATCGTTTCCTCCTCTTTGCTTTCTTTCCAGATCGGTTCGCTATGTTAGCCAACAATAATCTGCAGATTCTCAACATCAATAAAAGTGATGAAGGTATATACAGGTGTGAAGGAAGAGTGGAGGCTAGGGGAGAAATTGACTTCCGTGATATCATTGTTATTGTTAATGGTAAGCAGAGAATAATTTGTATGTATTTTATTGTTGCATTTAGCAATGTGTTTATTAAAAGAGCAACACAGCACTTAAGACTGATAAACCTCTGCTACCCCTGGAGGACGTTGCCTCACCTATAATATAGCATCTGTTGCTGCACTATAGCCTCAAGGGCAAGCATGCATGCTAAGTCACTTCAGTTGTGCCTGACTGTTTGCAATCCTATGGACTGTAGCCCTCCAGTCATCTCTAACCATGAGATTCTCTAGACAAGAATACTGGAATAGATTGTGGGTTGGCATGCCCTCCTCTAAGGAATCTTCCCAACCCAGGGATTGAACCCTCATCTCTTATGTCTCCTTCATTGGCAGGCAGGTTCTTTACCACTAGTGTCACTTGGAAAGCCCCTCAAGGGCAAGATCTGTGACTTATTTAATATTGTTATCCTCTTTTACAAAGAGTCTATAAGGGAGTAGTTGCCTTTTGCTGGTTTTATAGTTGTTGAAAGAATGTCAAATGAAATATAGTAAAGTGTGATACTAGATTTTGCTTCTAAATTACAGGGGTTACATGCTTAAACTAATCTAATTGACAGTATTTACAGGTTTTCCCTAATGTATAAGTAAATGCATTGTTACCCTTTGGAATTTTAATGGACATTAATAACTAAATTTTTGACATCAAGATGACATCTCTTCCTCCAAATTTGGCTTCTTTTTACTATACTGCCTGCTTGCATTAACATACTATTCCGTGAGGCCAGTAATATGTTAATGTTATCCTAATTATCTCCACTTTGAGATTCTAATGGGTCACCAAGGTGCACACTGTATTTCTTTAACATCTATAAAATATACACTACTTTTCCAATCATGTTTTCCATAAGAGTGCTGCCCTTTCCAATTATTTTTTTAAATTTTTCTTGAGTGACTGCTATTTGTTTTCTCTGCTCTTAATCTTACAATTTCAACTTTTCTATCTTACCAACCTTCCAATACTTAAAATTATCAGTATTTCCCTTTACTTTCAAGACAAAATCAGAAACATTCTTTATGGTATAGGAAGCTGTGCCTATGCTTCCTATAGGAAGCTGATCATCAGCTACCTTCCCTAATCATTCAGTCTGGGTAACCTGTGCTTTAGCTAAATGGAAATTCTATCAGTAACACTACACAAATGTACTTTGATTTGTTCTTCTGAACAAATTCAGGTCTTTTAAACTGAGTTAGAAACAACCATAATCACATAATCTATAACCAAAATGTAACTTATTCCTTTTGGAATGGACAAAACTGGGAGACTGAAAAATTAATCAATGTCTTCTTCCCTATCCTATGCCCCTTCCACCATGAGCTATCTCTCCACTTTTTTTTTTTTTTAAGAGATTTGGAAACAACACCAGGAATAGATCAAAAAGAGTTATTTGGTTTTTCCTTTCCTGGAGTGAAAGTAGTTTAACGACAGATTTCATGCTGAAAGATAAAAAGAATATTAAATCACTGATTTTTTCTCTTCTTCTGTAAGTCTGTAATTAATTGATATTGAGGAGACCTAGATTCCCTTCCTGGCTTGGAAAGATCTCCTGGAGAAGGGAATGGCTACCCACTCCAGTATTCTTGCCTGGAGAATTCCATGGACAGAGGAGCCTGGCAGACTTCAGTGCATGCAGTCACAAAGAGTCAAAGACAACTGAGTGACTGGCATTTTCACTTTCAATTTCATGGATAAAATAATGGAATAGACCAAGCAGAAACTAGGGAAGTAGGTAGAAACTGTACATGCTCTAGGGTGAGGCCAAAGTGCCAGGCCTTTCAAGAGAAGATATTCAGAGCCTTTTTTTTTTTGATGTGCAAAATCTATTATTTATTGAGACTACTAGTCAGTGGAGGTTTTGAGGAAGATTTTAGTGAAGATGAAGAATATATTTAAATACGTAGATGTGTACTATGTTTGTATCTCTTTATATTAATACATATCTATATTTTTGTATTTTTATTTATGAGCATTTCTAATACCTTTCTCTCTTTATTATATGCAATCAGCAAAGGTAACTTAAGTGGCTCTTTAGTTTCTTAATTAGTTGACTTAACTGTCTACTGTGCTTTGTTTCTGAAAGAATTTAAGGTAGGAAATTTTGTGTTTTTTGTCATGGGCAAGCCCTTGTGCTCAGTATATTCTTATGAAAATGGGGGTTATAACATCAGTTAAGACATGTAAAGTTTTTTTAAAAGGACTGAGTTTATAGGAAGCACTATATAAATATGTACTATGATTGTATGTTGCATATGTGTGTGTATATGCTGAGACTTAGTCGTGTCTGACTCTTTATGACACCACGGACCATAGCCCACCTGACTCCTCTGTCCATGGGGTTATCCCAGCAAAAATACTGGAGTGGGTTGCCCTTTCCTCTTCCAGGGGATCTTCCAGACCCAAGGGCTGAACCTACATCTCCTGTGGCTTCTGTGTTGGCAGGTGAATTTTTTTTTTTTTTTTTTACCAATGAGCCACCTGGGAAGCCCATGTTATATATGTATGTTTATGTAAATTTCTAGAGTAGGAAATGGAAACCCACACCAGTATTCCTGCCGGACAGAGAAGCCTGGCAGGCTACATATATGGGGCTGCTAAGAGTTGGACATGTCTGAGAAACTGTGCACATATGTAATATTATGCATATATTTTTACATCAAAACACTATTTTGAGACTTACAATCAAAAGGAAATGTCATCTGGAAGATGTAGCATATTAAGCTTTTATTGTCTATTCTGCTGTTGTAATTTCTTTTAATACATTTACGAATGTTCTATTTCCACATTAGATTATCTGTGATAGTTTGAATGTGATGACGTTTATTTTAAAGGAAGGATTCTTTGGGTATGAGTGGGTCCAATTAACAAAGTTTGAATCATCAAGTCCATCGTGATCTACATTCAAACTGGAATGTTTATTTCTTTATCTACACTTATTATTCCAGGTCTCGCAAAGATGTAAATACTGGACACAAAAGAATACAGGTGTTCTTTTGTGCAGTTCACATCAATCATGTATGTAATGTCCTTTTGTGACTGCACCACACTGACCTTCTCCAAATTAATCCCCCTTCTGCCACATCCTACTTTTCTTCTCACATACTAATCTGACCTTCTTTGCTTGAACATCACTTTATCTCCAATTCTTCTTATTAGTCATATTTCCCTGTTATGGCCACAAGCTCCCATATCTTAGAATTACCGGAACCACGGATTTACAAAATAAGTGTTCACAAAATCAACCATTGATTTATTTACCTTCTGGGTGATTCAGTTGGACCCTGTCAAGGGAATGCATTGACTAATGCCACCAGATGACTGTGCTTTTCTCTCACATTTTGCCTTTATATACAGTCAGAAAAATCATTCTTCTCCAGTTGTATTGATTCTGCCCTGCTTACCAGCTCCTTTTAAAGCTTGAGCCCTCTCTAAAACTATCCTTTATTATTTATTTATTTTTAATTAATTAATTATTATTATTATTATTTTACTTTACTTTACAATATTGTATTGGTTTTGCCACACATCAATATGAATCCGCCTGGGAGAATGGCATTGAAACATGTATATTATTTACCTGTTATAAAATCCCTTGAAGTTGTTTCAGTGAAAACTTTGAAGTTGCATAAATTAGTAATAAAATAAAGATTATTACTGTTTATCCACATTATCTTATTTTTGTTCAATTATAGTATTTGATGAATTATATACTTTTTATCTCCAATTTATAATGCATGCCTCTCTCTTATTTGCTACTAATTTTTATCTTTGGTAAAATTATTTTATCCTTGATAAAATTCATTGTGGACCTTTTACCTCAAAGTATATTGAACTTCCAACCAAATACTCCAGTCAACAGTTTCTTCACATTCACTGATTTCTTGCCAAGTCCTGGTTCTGGAAGAAGGTCTTCTCTTTGCTCTGATGTTGACTCTTTGCAGATTTTCCCTTGCATTTCTTCCTCTTCCAACACATTAACAATTAGTTAAAAGATATCCTTGCTGGCTTATAAGGCCAACAACACCAAATATTAAGGATCTTTTTTTTCTTAACTCCCTCTATGAATTTCTTACTATATTTCGCAGTGCCTATGTATAGTTTTTCACAAGTATTTATCTCTCCTCCCTTTAAGAGGTTTTACACCACTGCTCATTGCCACGTGAAGTGTGATGCTTCCAGTAGAAGGTTTAAGCAGCTAAACCCAACTGATGATGTGACTTTCTCTGGCTATGGGAATACAAGAAAATGTAATATACACTGTACTGAAATCAAGCTTCAAGACGAATCACATGTTACTTCTCTTGGGCTTTCCTCCTGCCATGAAGCTAAGTGAAAGTGAAAGTTTCTCAGTCCTGTCTGACTCTTTGCAACCCCGTGGACCACACAGTCCATGGAATTCTCCAGGCCAGAATACTGGAGTAGATAGCCTTTCCTTCTTCCAGGGGATCTTCCCAACCCAGGGATTGAACCCAGGTCTCCCGCATTGTGGGTAGATTCTTTACCAGCTGAGCCACAAGGGAAGCCCTGCAGCTAGCATGACTGTAATAGGGGACTTCTTTACCTAGAGCATCATGAAGATGTATGAAGCTGAGGCACAGCTGATCTGCAGGTGTAAACATACCATAGATCAGAAATAAAGCACATTGTTAAGCCCTGAGATTTTAAAGTCTTCTGTTATCACAGAAAAGCAGACACATGCAATGACAGTGGCTTTTTCCTACTTAAGCAATTTAAATACTGTCTGACCTAGATGTACATCTGAAATTACATCCCTGAGTACACATCAGACATCTTATACTCCCCAATGGTGGTCATCTCCAATAGATTTTAAAATTAACATATCAGTATATTGGTAATTCAACTGAATATTTTTGACTGTAGTTTCAGTGTTATTTTATATTGTCTTTATATATTTATTCAACATTTAAAGGAGATGTGCTGGCTATATTTTTCATACTTTGCTATGCTTAGAATACTAGCAGATCTAATAGAGCAGTATTTCCCTTAAGGCACTTATAAATTTATCTCAAAAATTTAAAATAATCAACTTTCATAAGGTTCCTTATTGTTTATGGAGCTGCTGAATTCAAAAGCATATAATAAGTACATTTTTAAAAATTTATTGATTTTTTAATTGAAGGATAATCGGTTTACAGAATTTTGTTGTTTTCTGTCAAACCTCAACATGAATTGGCTTTTTCTGTCAAACCTCAGCCGTAGTTCTTGCCTGGAGAATCCCAGGGACGGGGGAGCCTGGTGGGCTGCCATCTATGGGGTCGCACAGAGTCGGACATGACTGAAGCGATTTAGCAGCAGCAGCAGCTGTAGTTATACATATAGCCCCTCCTTTTTGAACTTCCTCCCATCTCCCTCCCCATCCCACCCCTCTAAGTTGATACAGAGCCCCTGTTTGAGTTTCTTGAGCCATACAGCAAATTCCTGTGGGCTATTTTACATATGGTAATGTAAGTTTCCTTGTTACTCTCTCCACACATCTCACCCTCTCCTTCCCTCTCCCCATGTCCATAAGTCTATCCTCTATGTCTGTTTCTCCACTGCTGCCCTGAAAATAAATTCTTCGGTGCCATTTTTCTAGATTCTGTATATATGCATTAGCATATAATATTTATCTTTCTTTTTCTGACTTACTCCACTCTGTATAATAGGCTCTAGGTTCAACCACTTCTTTAGAACAGACTCAAATTCATTCCTTTCTATGACTAACATACCATTGTGCATATGTATGACAACTTTTTTATCCATTCATCTATCGATGGACATCTAGGTTGCTTCCATGTACTAGCTATTGTAAATAGTGCTGCAAAGAACAATGGGATACATGTGTCTTTTTCAATTTTGGTTACCTCAGGGTATATGCCTATGAGTGGGATTCCTGGGTCATATGGTGGTTTTTATTCCTAGTTTTTTAAGGAATCTCTACACCGTCTTTCATAGTGGCTGGATCAATTAACATTCCTACAAAAAATACAAGAGCATTCCCTTTTCTCCACACCCTCTCCAGCATTTATTGTTTGTAGACTTTTTGACGATGGCCATTCTGACAGCTGTGAGGTGATATCTCATTGTAGTTTTCATTTGCATTTCTCTAATAATGAGTGATATTGAGCATATTTTCTTGTGTTTGTTAGCTATCTGCATGTCTTCTTTGGAAAAATGTCTGTTTAGGTCTTTTCCTCACTTTTGATTGAGTTGTATGAGCTCCTTGTATATTTTGGAAATTAATTCTTTAGCAGCTATTTCATTTACTATTATTTTCTCACATTCTGTGTGATGTCTTTTCACCTTGCTTACAGTTTCCTTTGCTGTGCAAAAGTTTTGAAGTTTAATATGGTTCCACTTGTTTACTTTTGTTTTTATTTCCATTACTCTAGGAGGTGGGTCATAGAGGATCTTGCTTTGATTTATGTCATCAAATGTTCTGCCTATGTTTTCCTTTAAGAGTTTTATAGTTTCTGGTCTAACATTTAGATGTTTAATCCATATCTTTGTATATGGTGTTAAGAAGTGTCCTAATTTCATTCTTTTGCATGTAGCTTTCCAATTTTCCCAGCACCATTTAAGAGGCTGTCTTTGCCACCATTGTATATCCTTGCCTCTTTTGTCAAAAATAAGGTACCCATAGGTGTATGGGTTTATTTTTGGGCTTTCTGTCTTTTTCCATTGGTCTATATTTCTGTTTTTGTGCCAGTACCATACTGTCTTGATGACTGTAGCTTTGTAGTACAATCTGAAGTCAGGAAGGTTGATTCCTCCAGCTCCATTCTTCTTTCTCGAAACTGCTTTCACTATTCGGGGTCTTTTGTGTTTCCATCTGAATTGTAAAATTTTTTGCTCCAGTTCTGTGAAAAATGCCATTGGTAATTTGGTAGGGATCTCATTGAATCTGTAGGTTGCATTTAGTAGTATAGTCATTTTCACAAAATTGATTCTTCCTATCCAGAAACATGGGTTATCTCTTCATCTGTTTATGTCATCTTTTATTTCTTTCATCAGTGCCTTATAATTTTCTGTGTACAATTATCATGTCTCTTTAGATAAGTTTATTCCTAGATATTTAATTCTTTTTGTTGCAATGGTGAATGGGATCGATTCCTTGATTTCTCTTTCTGAGTGTTCAGTTCAGTTCAGTTTAGTTCAGTCGCTCAGTCGTCTCCAACTCTTTGCGACCCCATGAATCACAGCACGCCAGGCCTCCCTGTCCATCACCATCTCCCGGAGTTCACTCAGACTCACGTCCATTGAGTCCGTGATGCCATCCAGCCATCTCATCCTCTGTCGTCCGCTTCTCCTCCTGCCCCCAATCCCTCCCAGCATCAGAGTCTTTTCCAATGAGTCAACCCTTCTCATGAGGTGGCCAAAGTACTGGAGTTTCAGCTTTAGCATCATTCCTTCCAAAGAAATCCCAGGGTTGATCTCCTTCAGAATGGACTGGTTGGATCTCCTTGCAGTCCAAGGGACTCTCAAGAGTCTTCTCCAACACCACAGTTCAAAAGCATCAATTCTTCGGCACTCAGCCTTCTTCACAGTCCAACTCTCACATCCATACATGACCACAGGAAAAACCATAGCCTTGACTAGATGGACCTTAGTCGGCAAAGTAATGTCTCTGCTTTTGAATATGCTATCTAGGTTGGTCATAACTTTTCTTCCAAGGAGTAAGCGTCTTTTAATTTCATGGCTGCAGTCACCATCTGCAGTGATTTTGGAGCCCAAAAAAATAAAGTCGGACACTGTTTCCACTGTTTCCCCATCTATTTCCCATGAAGTGATGGGACTGGATGCCATGATCTTCGTTTTCTGAGTGTTGAGCTTTAAGCCAACCTTTTTGCTCTCCTCTTTCACTTTCATCAAGAGGCTTTTTAGTTCCTCTTCACTTTCTGCCATAAGGGTGGTGTCATCTGCAATCTGAGGTTATTGATATTTCTCCCGACAATCTTGATTCCAGCTTGTGTTTCTTCCAGTCCAGCGTTTCTCATGATGTACTCTGCATATAAGTTAAATAAGCAGGCTAACAATATACAGCCTTGACGTACTCCTTTTCCTATTTGGAATCAGTCTATTGTTCCATGTCCAGTTCTAATTGTTGCTTCCTGACCTGCATACAGATTTCTCAAGAGGCAGGTTAGGTGGGTCTGGTATTCCCATCTCTCTCAGAATTTTCCACAGTTTATTGTGATCCACACAGTCAAAGGCTTTGGCATAGTCAATAAAGCAGAAATAGATGTTGTTTTGGAACTCTCTTGCTTTTTACATGATCCAGCAGATGTTGGCAAGTTGATCTCTGGTTCCTCTGCCTTTTCTAAAACCAACTTGAACATCTGGAAGTTCATGGTTCACGTATTGCTGAAGCCTGGCTTGGAGAATTTTGAGCATTACTTTACTAGCATGTGAGATGAGTGCAATTGTGTGGTAGTTTGAGCATTCTTTGGCATTGCTTTTCTTTGGGATTGGAATGAAAACTGACCTTTTCCAGTCCTGTGGCCACTGCTGAGTCTTCCAAATTTGCTGGCATATTGAGTGCAGCACTTTCACAGCATCATCTTTCAGGATTTGAAACAGCTCAACTGGAATTCCATCACCTCCACTAGCTTTGTTTGTAGTGATGCTTTCTAAGGCCCACTTGACTTCACATTCCAAGATGTCTGGCTCTAGGTTAGTGATCACACCATCATGATTATTCGGGTTGTGAAGATCTTTTTTGTACAGTTCTTCCATGTATTCTTTTTTGTACAGTTCTTCTGTATATTCTGATTGTTAGTATATAGAAATGCAAGTGATTTCTGTGCATTGATTTTGTATCCTGTGACTTTGCTAAATTCACTGATTAGCTCTAGTAATTTTCTGATAGTATCTTTAGGATTTTCTATGTACAGTATCACGTCATCTGCAAACAGTGAGAGCTTTAATTTTTCTTTCTGATCTTGATTCATTTTATTTCTTTTTCTTCTCTGATTGCTATAGCTAGGACTTCCAAAACTATGTTGAATAATAGTGATAAAAATGGACACCCTTGTCTTGCTCCTGATCTTAGAGGGAGTGCTTTCAGTTTTCAACATTGAGAATAATGTTTGCTGTAGGCTTATCATATATGGGTGAAGGCAATGGTAACCCATTCCAGTACTCTTGCCTGGAAAATCCCATGGATGGAGGAGCCTGGTAGGCTGCAGTCCATGGGGCTGCTAAGAGTCAGACACGACTGAGTGACGTAACTTTCACTTTTCACTTTCATGCACTGGAGAAGAAAATGGCAACCCACTCCAGTGTTCTTGCCTGGAGAATCCCAGGGATAGGGGAGCCTGGTGGGCTGCCACCTATGGGGTCGCACAGAGTTGGACACAACTGAAGTGAGTTGGCAGCAGCTGCAGTATCATATATGGCCTTTACTATGTTCAGTTAGGTCCCTTCTACGGCCATGTTTTGAAGAGTTTTAATCATAAATAGGTGCTGAATTTTATCAAAGGCTTTTTCTGTATCTGTTGAGATTATCATATGGTTTTTATCTTTCAATGTGTTAACATGGTATATCACATTGATTGATTTGTGTATATTGAAGATTCCTTGCATTCTTTGAATAAACCCAACTTGATCATGGTGTATGAGTTTTTGATATATTGCTGAATTGTTTGCTAAAATTTTGTTGAGGATTTTTGCATCTATGTTTGTCGGTGGTATTGGCCTGTAGTTTTCTTTTTTGTTTGTTGTTTTGTTTTTGGTATCAGACGATGGTGGTCTCATAGAATGAGTTTGAAAGTATTCCTTTCTCTGCAATTTTTTGAAAGCGTTTTAGAAGGATAGGCATTAGCTCTTCTCTAAATGTTTGATAGAATTTTCCTGTGAAGCCATCTGATCCTGGGCTTTAGTTTTTTGGGAGATTTTTGATCACAGCATCAATTTTAGTGCTTGTAATTGGGTTGTTCGTAATTTCTATTTCTTCCTGGTTCAGGCTTTGAAGATTGAACCTTTCTAAGAATCTGTCCATTTCTTAGGTTATCCATTTTATTGCCATATAGTTGTTCATAATAATCTCTTATAAGCCTTTGTATTTCTGTATTGTCTGTTGTAACCTCTCCTTTTTCATTTCTAATTTTCTTGACCTGATTCTTCTCTTTTTTCCTTGATGAGTGTGGCTTAAGGTTTGTCAATTTTGTCTTCTCAAAGAATCAGCTTTTCGTTTTATTAATCTTTACTATTGTTTCTTCCATTGCTATTTCTCTCAGTTTTGCTCTGATCTTTATGATTTATTTCCTTCTTCTCATTTTGGGGGGGGGGTTGTTTTTCTTTTTCCAGTTGTTTTAGGTGTAAAGTTACGTTGTCTATTTTATATTTTTCTTGTTTCTTGAGGTAGGGTTATATTCTGTATACTTCCCTCTTAGAGCTGCTTTTGCTGTATCCTATAGGTTTTGAGTTATGTTTTAATTGTCATTTGTTTCTAGAAATTTTTTTATTTCCCTTTTGATTTCTTCAGTAACCTGTTGGTTATTTAGAAGTATATTGTTTAATTTCCATGTGTTTGTGTTTCTTACAGTTTTTTTCATGTAATTGATATCTAGGCTCATAGTGTTGTAGTTGGAGAAGATGCTTGATACAATTTCAATTTTCTTACATTTACTGAGGTTTGATTTGTGACCCATGATATGGTCTATCCTGGAGAATGTTCTTTATGCACTTGAGAAGGTGTGTTCTTCTGCATTTGGATGGAATGTCCTGAAGATGTCAATGAGAACCATTTCATCTAGTGTATCATTTAAGACTTGTTTTCCTTATTAATTTTCCATTTTGATGATCTGTCCATTGCTGTGAGTGGGGTGAGTCTATTACTATTATTGTGTTACTGTCAATTTCTCTTTTTATGTCTGTTAGTGTTTGTCTTATGTATTGAGGTGTTCCTATGTTGGGTGCATAGATATTTACAATTACTATGTCTTCCTCTTGGATTGATCCTTGATCATTATGTAGTGTCCCTCCTTGTCTCTTGTAATATTCTTTATTTTAAGATCTATTTTGTCTGATACAAGGATAGATATTCCAGCTTTCTTTTGCTTTCTATTTGAATGGAATATATGTTTCCATCCTCTCACTTTCAGTCTGTATGTGTCTTTAGGTCTGAAATGTGTTTCTTGTAGACAGTATACATATTTGTCTAGTTTTTGTATCCATTCAGCCAATCTGTGTCTTTTGGTTGGAGCATTTAATCCATTTACATTTAAAGTAATTATTGATATATATGCTCCTATTGCCATTTTCTTAATTGTTCGGGGTTTGATTTTGTAGATCTTTTTCTTCTCTTGTATTTCTTAACAATATGCCCTTTTAACATATGTTGTAAAGCTGGTTTGTTGTTACTGAGTTCTCTTAATTTTTGCCTGTCTGAAAAGCTTTTGATTTCTCCATTAATTTTGAATGAGATCCTTGCTGGGTACAGTAATCTTGGTTGTAGATTTCCCCCTTTCAGTACTTTAAATATATCCTGCCATTCACTATGGCCTGCAAAGTTTCTGCTGAAAGATCAGCTGTTAACTGTATGGGGATTCCCTTGTATATTACTTGTTGCTTTTCCCTTGCTGCATTTAATATTCTTTCTTTGTGTTTAATCTTTGTTAGTTTGATTAGTATGTGTCTTGATTTGTTTCTCCTTGGGTTTATCCTGTGTGAGACCCTTTGTGGCTCTTGGACTTGATTGACTATTTCCATTTCCACGTTGGGAAAAATTTCAGGCAAATCTATTCAAAAATTTTCTCATAACCTTTCTTTTTCTCTTTTTCTTCTGGGGCCTCTATAATTCTAATGTTGGAGTGTTTGATATTATCCCAGAGGTCTCTGAGACTATCCTGTTCTTTTCATTCCTTTTACTTTACTCTACTTTTCAGAAGTTATTTCCACCATTTTACCTTCCAGCTCACTGATTAGTTCTTCTGCTTCAGATATTCTGTTATTGATTCCTTCTAGAGTTTTTTTTTTTTTTTAATTTCAGTAATTTTGTTGTTTGTCTCTGTATGTCTATTCTTTAATTCTTCTAGGTCTTTGTTAATTGATTTGTGCATTTTCTCCATTCTGTTTTCAATGTTTTTGATCATCTTTACTATTATTATTCTGAACTCTTTTTCAGGTAGTTTGCCTATATCCTCTTCATTTATTTGGACTTCTATATTTCTAGTTTTTTCCTTCATTTGTGCAGTGTTTCTCTGCCTTTTCATTATTTTTTTAAACTTATTGAGTTTCAGGTTTCCTTTTCTCAGGCTTCAAGGTTGAATTCTTTCTTCCTTTTAGTTTCTACACCCCTAAGGCTGGTGCAGTGGTTTGTGTAAACTTCATATAGGGTGAGATTTATGCAACTTTTGTTTGTTTGTTTGTTTTGTTTTGTTTTTCCTCTGATGGGCAAGGCTGAGTGAGATGGTAATCTTGTCTGTTGATGATTGGGTCTGTATTTTTGTTTTATTTGTTGTTTAGACACAGGGTGCTGCTGGTGGTTGGGTGATACTGGGTCTTATATTCCAGTGGTATCCTTTGTGTGAGTTCTCACTATTTGATACTCCCTAGGGCTATTTCTCTGGTAGTCCAGGATCTTGGAGTCAATGTTCCCACTCCAAAGGCTCAGGTCTTGATCTCTGGTCAGGAAGGAAGATTTCACGAGTGGTTTGTTATGGCATTAAGCGAGATTAAAACACATACCCAAAAACGAGAAGCCAAAGATGAACCCCAGATGAATGACAGTTACAAAATCAGGCAAATAACAATTAAAATAATGAGATATACACATATACATATACATCCATAAGCAAAACCAATACAGTGCAACAAAAATAAGGTACAATAGGACCCCATGAACAAAGGAAACCAAAAAATATACCTACCAGTTAAGAACAAAACTAACTAAAGCACAAACTGGAAAACAAAACTAAAGCAAGGTGCCAACTGGGGAATAAAGCAATGAAAACAAAAGTAACAAATATGTTGAGAAGAAAGGAAATAAAGAAAGGAAAGAAATAATAGATATGCAAAATAGGGGTAGATAAAGAAGATTTATATACATTAAAATTAACTGCAAGGGGAAAAGAACAGTAGGAAAAGCCAACAAAGGTATAAATGTTGAAAAAATAATAGGTTTAAATAAAGAGGGGGAAAAAAAAAAAAAAGAAGAGGAAAGAACCAAAAAAAAAAAAAAAAAAAAACTGGAAAGCATCACAGAACTGCAAAAGCCCAAAGTAGAGGCAGAAATTTATAACAATAAAAAGTGTGATAAAAAATAAAACTCAAAAGCCTAATTAGACTTCATAGTTACAATAAAATTGACAACTACAATCAGGGTGTGTGTGGGGGAATAAATAGAAAAGAAAAGAAAAAAAAAAATCCAAAGTAAACTTCAGACTAAGTCAAACCATAAGAATAATAAATGTTTTTCTTGAGTCACTGCTGTCAGGATCCTTTCTGTTGCTGGGAGTCACAGTTCATCTCAAGTTCCTAAAATGCCTTTGAACACTGTGCTGGGCTCTGGACTTGCTGTGTGGGCAGCTCAGATTCTAATCTGGTCCAATTCCTGTGTGTTCTAGCCTCCATTGTCCACAGCTATCAAAACTAGTCTGTTTTCTTTTTTGGGAGCTCTCACTGTCCTTTTATATATTCCGAATACACAAAGTCTGCCTAGTTGATCATGTGGATTTAATCTGCAGCTTGTACAACTGGTGGGAAGGTTTGAGGTCTTCTTTAGATGCACTGCCCCTGGGTTTTAATTGTAGTTTTATTTCCACTTCTGCATGTGGGGTCGACCACTGTGGTTTGCTCCTGAGGCTGCCCTGGAGGACTTGGGTCTGCCCCAGTGAGGGCCGGTTGTGGAGGTGATGCAGCTGCTTGGGTCACAGTGGTTCTGGCAGCACCAGGTACTCAGGGGAGTTGGCGGATTGGGAAGCAGTAAATATAGTGCTCTAGAAGGGTATGACAACCAGTATTGGCCAATACACTCCAATATTCTTGCCTGGCAAACCTCCATGACAGAGAAGCCTGGCAGGTGACAGTCCACAGGGTCACAAAGAGCTGGACATGACCGAAGTGACCCCGTATGCATAGATGCAAAACTTTTTTTTTTTTTCCTCACTGTGGCAGCTCTGCCCCTGTGAGGGTTGAGCATGAAGGTGGTGCAGCTGCTTGGATTGCAGGGACCCTGGCTACACCAAGTGCACAGGGACATGGATGGCCTCAGCCCCTGGAGTTATGGCCCCATTAGAGTCTTTTTTTTTTTCTTTTTTTTTTTTGAGCCTCTGGTAGCTGGCAATCAGAAAGCCTCTTTGGTTAGTCTTTCTCCATAGCTCCACCTGTTCAGGCACTTAGAGGGCTCCCTCGCCTGGGGTCCTTCTCTGTTGTTCAGCTCATCAGGCACTTAAAGGGGCTCACTGGCTGGGGTCCTACTCTGTAGTTCTGTTCATCAGGGGCTTGATGGGCCAGGCTTTCTACTGTTCAGCTGCTGCTGCTGCTGGCATGTGAGGAGAGAAGAGGTTATAGTGATGGTGCCACCCCCTGCAGATGACTCAGCAGTATCATCTTCTTCCATGGCTGCCTGGCTTTCCTCCACAGGCATTTCCCACCACAGTCTCCTCCGTCACATCCTCTCAGTCCCTCTCTCCACAGTCAACAGCAGCCCTCGCCCTGGGATTGCTCCACAATCCCTAAGCTCCAGCTCCCAGCCACTGTGCCTTCTAGGGGACCTGTGTCCCTGTCTGGGATATGTATGGCTATGGCAAGGACTGTCTGATTGTTACTCCATTTAGGCTGCTACAGATCAGCTATTTCACTTTCAGCCTTGACTGCTTCTCCTCTGACTCAGACAATTACCCCAGTGTGGGGATCAGACCCCTGCTCCAATTCCCCCACCCACCAAGAGCATGTCCAGTCCTAGTAACACTCCTGTTTTTCTCTCTAGTTCCTTCCTACTACTGAGTTTTGCATGGTTCTATATATTCTTTACTCCTGGGCAGGTACTCCTGTCCACTCTCAGCTGGTGTTCTGTATGCACTTCTGTGTTTGAAGGTGTATTCCTGGTGTATTAATGGAGACAAATGTACTCCACATCCACCGACTCTTCCACCATCTTGTTCTCTCCAATAAGTGCATTTTTAGCAGCCTGTTTTATAAGAAGCGGCACCTACTGTAGCTCAAGAAGAGACTTGGTATTTTGGATAAATCTGTTGGTGAAAAACTACCATATGTAAAATATGTAGCAAGTGGGAATTTGCTGTGTGACTTAGGGAACTCAAACCAGGGCTCTGTGACAACCTAGAGGGGTGGGATGGGGTGAGAGGTGGAAGGGAGGTTCAAGAGGAAGGGGATATAGGTATACTTATGGCTAATTTGTATTGATGATTAGCAGAAATCAACACAATATTGTAGACCAATTATTCTTCAATTAAAAATAAGTACATTTAATTATTTAAAAGTATTATTTTGTAGAACAAATAGAGGAAATATATTACAGACAAAATATCACCTGGCAAAAAAAGAGTTTAGGATGTGAAGGAACTAAGAGCTTAACTGTTACTGGATTTGATATCTTGGGGAGAGAGTGATGGTGGTATTAATCAGTGATTTGGAATTTAGGTGGAGATGTAGATGCTAAGCAGAAGGGACCAGATCATGGAGGGCTATGGACTTTCTTCTTTGAGACAAAGATGAGCTACCATTTAGAAGCAGGAGACCTAAAAACAGAAGGATGGAGGCAGGGAGAGGTGATGAGTTAAAATCAGTGGTAAGTAGAGCCTGTGCTAAAACATAAAGAAATGCAGAGGAATATATAGGCAAGTAGTGTTTGAAGCAAAGTACTGTGTTTCCAAGTGTGTCACAGATATAAGAGCAATGAAGGCTTAATTCAAAGATTTTAATGTGGATTCTAGGCTTCCAAAGTAGTAAATGCAAGCAGAAGTGATCAATAAGGACTGAACTGAAATATATATGATGAATTTGGCAGTTATAAGTTTACAGAAGACATTATGGTAAACAATAGCCTTTGCATGGTTTGGGTAACATTCAGGCTGCAATGACTTAATGAATAAATGTTCATGTACAGTCACTTGAATAAGAAGAGTATTGAAGGAACAGCACCTATTACCTCAGCTAATTTGAATCAACTATTAAATAGAAAAAATTGCAAAGTTGAGTTAAAGAACAGAGGAAATGACTGCACTGTTAGAACATTTGTAAGAAAGATTTACCTTGAACATAAAGAGGATATATTTTATGCTGAGCCTGGAAGAAATGAATCAAAATTGGATGAGAATGTGGGTTAATTCACAAATAGGTCTGGTTGATAATTTGAGAGAAATATTGCCCCATGACTTCATATCCTCTTTCCACTCACTGACTTCACTTATCTACCAAACATTGATGTACTACTGGTTTCTCTTCAATATTTTTCAATGTATTTATATGTGTTTATACCTGCTCTTTACTGAATCTTCAGGTAAGCTTTCCAAATGCCTAAAACCTTTCTTTTCATTAACCTCCCAATAGCTACCTTGATTTTATTATAATACCTCATGACATCTCTATTAACTAGCTTAATTTGCTGGCCATCTTTTCTATACATATCTGAACTGTTTACTGGATAATTATAATACACACACATACCTACACACACACAAAGAAAATGAGTAAATGCATTAAAAAGAGAATTAGAATTACTTCTCTTACTTTAATGCATGTCCATTCTCCCACCATGGGATTGCTGATAGTGAAAATCACTCAGCCTTGTCTGACTCTTTGTGACCCCATGGACAATACAGTCCATGGATTTCTCCAGGCCAGATTACTGGAGTGGGTAGCCTTGCCCTTCTCAAGGGGATCTTTCTAAACCATGGATCGAACCAAGGTCTCCTGCATTTCACATGATGTACTCTTCATATAAGTTAAATAAGCAGGGTGACAATATACAGCCATGACGTACTCCTTTCCCTATTTGGAAGCAGTCTGTTGTTCCATGTCCAGTTCTAACTGTTGATTCTTGACCTGCATACAGATTTCTATGGAGTCAGGTAAGGTAGTCTGGTATTCCCATCTCTTGAAGAATTTTCCACTGTGTTGTGATACACACAGTCAAAGTGTTTGGTGTAGTCAATAAAACAGAAGTAGATGTTTTTCTGGAACTCTCTTGCTTTTCCAGTGATCCAACGGATGTTGCCAATTTGATCTCTGATTCCTTTGCTTTTTCTGAATCCAGCTTGAACATCTGGAAATTCACAGTGTACATACTGTTGAAGCCTGCCTTGCAGAATTTTGAGCATTACTTTTCTAGTGTGTGAGATGAGTGCAATTGTGCAATAGTTTGAACAGGTTTTGGCATTGCCTTTCTTGGGGATTGGAATGAAAACTGACTTTTTCTAGTCCCATGGCCACTGCTAAGTTTTCCAAATTTGCTGGCATATTGAGTTCAGCACTTTCACAGCATCATCTTTTAGGATTTGAAATAGCTCAAAAGGAATTCTGTCTCCTCCACTAGCTTTGTTTGTAGTGATGCTTCCTATGGCCCACTTGACTTTGCATTCCAGCATGTCTGGCTCCAGGTGAGTGATCTCACCATCATGGTTATCTGTGTCATTATGATCTTTTTTTGTATAGTTCTTCTGTTTATTCTTGCCATCTCTTAATTTTGCTTAATTTTGCCATCTGTTTTTATTTTGCTTCTGTTACATCCATATCATTTTTGTCCTTAATTATGCTCATCTTTACATGAAATGTTACCTTGGTATCTCTAATTTTCTTGAAGAGTTCTCTAGTCTTTCCCATTCTTTTAACTTCCTCCATTTCTTTGCATTTTTCACTTAGGAAGGCTTTCTTTTCTCTCCTTGCTATTCTTTGGAACTCTGCATTCAGGTAGGTATATCATTCTTTTTCTCCTTTGCCTTTTGAATCTCTCTTTTCACAGCTATTTGTAAGGCCACCTCAGACAACCATTTTGACTTTGTGTATTTCTTCTTGGTAATGGTTTTGATCACCACTTCCTGTACAATGTTATGAACCTCTGTCCATAGATCTTCTAGTACTCTATCAGATCTAATCCCTTGAATCTGTTTGTCACTTCCACTGTATAATTGTAAGGGATTTGATTTAGGTCATGTCTGAAGTAGGTTTTCCCTTCTTTTTTCAATTTAAGTCTGAATTTTGCAATAAGGAGTTCATGATCTGAGTCACAGTCAGCTTCCTATCTTATTTTTGCTGATTGTACAGACTTTCTCCGCTGTTGGCTGCAAAGAATATCATCAGTCTGATTTTGGTAATGACCATCTGGTGATGTCCATGTGTAGAGTAATTTTTATGTTTTTAGAAGAGGGTGTTTGCTGTGACCAGTATGTTCTCGGCAAAATTCGGTTACCTTTTACCCTGCTTCATTTTGTACTCCAAGGCCAAACTTACCTATACTCTATGAAATTGAGTTGATTTCTGAATTTTGCATTCCTGTCACCTTTGATGAAAAGAACATCTTTTTTTAGTATTAGTTCTAGAAGGTCTTCTCAGTTCAGTTCAGTTCAGTCGCTCAGTCAAGTCTGACTCTTTGCGACCCAATGAATTGTAGCACGCCAGGCCTCCCTGTCCATCACCATCTCCCGGAGTTCAGTCAGACTCACGTCCATCGAGTCCGTGATGCCATCCAGCCATCTCATCCTCTGTCGTCCCCTTCTCCTCCTGCCTCCAATCCCTCCCAGCATCAGAGTCTTTTCCAGTGGGTCAACTCTTCTCATGAGGTGGCCAAAGTACTGGAGTTTCAGCTTTAGCATCATTCCTTCCAAAGAAATCCCAGGGTTGATCTCCTTCAGAATGGACTGGTTGGATCTCCTTGCAGTCCAAGGGACTCTCAAGAGTCTTCTCCAATACCACAGTTCAAAAGCATCAATTCTTTGGTGCTCAGCCTTCTTCACAGTCCAACTTTCACATCCATACATGACCACTGGAAAAACCATAGCCTTGACTAGGCGGACCTTAGTCAGCAAAGTAATGTCTCTGCTTTTGAATATACTATGTAGGTTGGTCATAACTTTTCTTCCAAGGAGTAAGCATCTTTTAATTTCATGGCTGCAGTCACCATCTGCAGTGATTTTGGAGCCCCCAAAAATAAAGTCTGACACTGTTTCCACTGTTTCCCCATCTATTTCCCATGAACTGATGGGACCGGATGCCATGATCTTCGTTTTCTGAATGTTGAGTTTTAAGCCAACTTTTTTGCTCTCCTCTTTCACTTTCATCAAGAGGCTTTTTAGCTCCTCTTCACTTTCTGACATAAGGGTGATGTCATCTGCATATCTGATTTTATTGATATTTCTCCCGACAATCTTGATTCCTGCTTATGTTTCTTCCAGTCCAGCGTTTCTCATGATGTACTCTGCATAGAAGTTAAATAAGCAGGGTGACAATATACAGCCTTGACGTACTCCTTTTCCTATTTGGAACCAGTCTGTTGTTCCATGTCCAGTTCTAACTGTTGCTTCCTGACCTGCATATGAGTTTCTCAAGAGGCAGGTTAGGTGGTCTGGTATCCCCATCTCTTTCAGAATTTTCCACAGTTTATTGTGATCCACACAGTCAAAGGCTTTGACATAGTCAATAAAGCAGAAATAGATGTTTTTTCTGGAACTCTCTTGCTTTTTCCATGATCCAGCGGATGTTGGCAAGTTGATCTCTGGTTCCTCTGCCTTTTCTAAAACCAGCTTGAACATCAGGGAGTTCACGGTTCATGTATTGCTGAAGCCTGGCTTAAAGAATTTTGAG
The DNA here is from genome assembly GCF_014754425.2 of Oryx dammah. Lineage (NCBI taxonomy): Eukaryota > Metazoa > Chordata > Mammalia > Artiodactyla > Bovidae > Oryx > Oryx dammah. The sequence continues at coordinate 141,153,895 of NW_024070186.1, forward strand.
CATTACTTTACTAGCATGTGAGATGAGTGCAATTGTGCGGTAGTTTGAGCATTCTTTGGCATTGCCTTTCTTTGGAATTGGAATGAAAACTGACCTTTTCCAGTCCTGTGGCCACTGCTGAGTCTTCCAAATTTGCTGGCATATTGAGTACAGCACTTTCACAGCATCATCTTTCAGGATTTGAAACAGCTCAACTGGAATTCCATCACCTCCACAAGGTTTGTTCATAGTGATGCTTTCTAAGGCCCACTTGACTTCACATTCCAAGATGTCTGGCTCTAGATTAGTGATCACATCATCATGATTAACTGGGTTTTGAAGATCTTTTTTATACAGTTCTTCCATGTATTCTTGCCACCTCTTCTTAACATCTTCTGCTTCTGTTAGGTCCCTGCCATTTCTGTCCTTTATCGAGCCCATCTTTGCCTGAAATGTTCCCTTGCTATCTCTAATTTTCTTGAAGAGATCTCTAGTCTTTCCCACTCTATTGTTTTCCTCTATTTCTTTGCATTGGTCGTTGAAGAAGGCTAAACCCTAAACTCAGCAAAGTTCGTTTGCCATAAATGTTTCCCTCACAAACAGGTCTCAGATAACAATCCTTCCCATGGCCTCAAGCTGCGGCCTGCGTGCTCATCCTGGAACGTTCTTTGTAAAGATCCTTGAACAAATGTCAATGGTTACTTTATAGATTATTTTTTGGGCACAACTGCAGAAGGCTTTGTGTTTTCTCATGCTTCTTTCAAGCACCTTAACATTCTTCCCAGCCAACTCAACCGAAAATAGGAAAGAACAAGTCAGAATCACAAAGCCTAACTCCTTCATCCCAGGACCATGCCTGCGAGATGAGGAGAAGGGGTTGGGGCCATGCCTCCATTTTGTCAGTAATGCCTAACACGGCTCCCGACAATACAGTCTTGACATACTCCTTTTCCTATTTGTAAGCATCTATTTCTGGACTTCTTCATTCCACTAATCTATGTGTCTACCCCTGTAACATTATCACACTGCCCTAGTTATCATAAATTTACCCATATCTCAAAATCAGTTGGTAGGATTTCTATGACTTTACTCTTTTACAAAAGCATTTTGGAAATTATCATTTATTTTCCTTCTGTTTAAACTTTAGAACATGTTGGTCTACAAAACAATATACTGATAAGATGTTAGTTAAAATTCTTTAGCCTTGATATCAAATTTGGAAAATTTGAAACTTTTGTTTTTTAGACAAGTATATGAACAGGGTATCTCTCCATTCATTAATGTATTTTGTGATTTGCTTCCTCATTTGACTTTTTGTAGTTTTCAGCATTCTGACTAGTACATGAGTTTTGTTTGATTAAATGTGTTTTAAGGATTATTCTTTGGGAACTATTGATTTTTTTAAGAGTTTTTATTTCAGTGTTTCTTGAAAGTATGTATATAGAAATAGTGTTGTTTTTGGTGTCTTTTTGTATATTCTGCGTCTATGCTACATAAAATTTTCATTTCTAGGAATATATTTTAGATTCTTAGATTTTCAGTAAAAACAACAAGGCATCTGCAAATGTTCCTAAAGTTATTATTCCTTTCTAATTCCATGCTTGTTATTCTTATGTCTTTATCTTACTGTATTAACCTTCCAGGATGGTATTTAATAGGGATACTGAGTGAGGACTTCCTTACTTGTTCCCAGTTCTAGAAATAAAGTATTCAGTCTTTTACTTGAATGTGATCTGTTCAGTTCAGTTCAGTTGCTCAGTCGTGTCCGACTCTTTGTGACCCCATGAACCTCAGCATGCCAGGCCTCCCTGTCTATCACCAACTCCCAGAGTCCACCCAAACCCATGTCCATTGAGTTGGTGATGCCATCCAACCATGTCATCCTCTGTCATCCCCTTCTCCTCCTGCCCTCAATCTTTCCCAGAATCAGAATTTTTCAAGTGAGTCAGCTTTTTACATCAGGTGCCCAAATTTTGGAGTTTCAGCTTCAACAACAGTCCCTCCAATGAACACCCAGGACTGATCTACTTTAGGATGGACTGGTTGCATCTCCTTGCAGTCGAAGGAACTCTCAAGAGTCTTCTCCAACAGGACAGTTCAAAAGCATCAATTTTTCGGTGCTCAGCTTTCTTTATGGTCCAACTGTCACATCCATACATGACTACTGGAAAAACCATAGCCTTGACTAGGTGGACCCTTGTTGACAAGGTAATGTCTCTGCATTTTAATATGCTGTCTAGGTTGGTCATAACTTTCTTTCCAAGGAGTAAGCACTGGAATGTTTTGGTAAGATATCATTTATCAGGATAAAGAAATCTTTTCCATTCATGGTTTGTGAAGAGTAATTATCTTGAATGGATGTTGAATTTTGCTAAATGTTTTCTCAGTATCACTTCACATTATTGAATGTTTTTTTCTTCTTTAAACTCTTAAGGTAATTTTTTAGTATTGTACCACTTTTACATTTCACAGAATAAACTCCACTTGGTGGTCATGTATTTTCTTTGTATATATATTGCAGGACTTTTTTTTCTAAAATTTCAGTGAACCTATTTGTGCTTACTTAAATGAGTGATATTGCTTTATTATAGTTTTCTTTTCCTACACTGTCTTTTATTAATTTATCCTTATAATTCTGCCCTCATAAAATGAGTCAAGAAATATTCCCTCATGTTTTTTTAAAGAGATTGTGTACAAATTATATTTTTTCTTTAAATTTTTTGTAAAGTTCACTGGACAAGCCATCTGGTTCTAGAGATGTTTCTAGAAGGCTTTTAACCACATAATTTGTATTTTTAGTATTTACAAAAATATTTGAGATAACTGTTTCATCTTGAGTTAGTTTCAGTAGTTTGTAATTTTTCAAGGAAGTGTTCCATCTCTTCAACATTGTTGAATTTGTGTATGTAGACCTGTCTGTATTACTCCTTAAAAAAAAAAAAATTCTGTAGTGGACTGTTGCATCTGTAGTGAAATACCTTTTTTGATTTCTGATATTGTCAATTTGTGTCATCTCTTTTATCCTGGTGGTCTTCCTATGGTTTATTAAGTATATTGAATTTTGAAAGAATATTTGTTGGTGTCTTTAAATTCTCCATTGTTTGTTTTCTTTTTTTTATTTTATTGCTACCCATTCTTATTTGTAGAATTATTTTCCTTTTCCTTGGTATGAGTTTATTCTATTCTTCTTTTTCTAGTTCCTTAGATTAGAAGTCACAAAGAGAGATTGTGAATTCATCTAATTCTTATTCCCATTCTGTTAGTTTTTGCTTCATATATTTTGCAGCTCTTTTGTCTGGTGAATACACATGGAAGATTGTCTTTGTTTTTTCTTTGATAAATCAACTCTTTTATCACTATGAAATATCCCCCCTTCGATCCTGGAATTTTATTTGCTCCTATATCTACTTTCTTTTATAGCCACTCCAACTTTCTTTGGGTTAGTGTTCGATTGTATATATTTATCCATTATTTTATTTTTATCTACCTATATTATTATATTTTAAGTGTTTTTCTTATAGAGAATATAGAGTTGAGTTGATTACTTTATTCATTCAGATAGTATATGTTATTTGATTCATGAGATTAGACCAGTTACACTTAATTTTTGTTTTTGGTTTATTTTCAGTTTGTTCTTTCTGTTTTCCATTCTTCTGTAGCCCATTCTCTGCCACCTTCTGGGTTTCATGAATATTTTTTGGTGTCCTATTTTATCTATTATGCTTGTATCTATAATTTTTTTTTTTGCTTTTTGTGATTGTGCTTGCTCTGGTGAATGTGATGTGCCAAGTCAGTTGGTAAAGAGTCCACCTGCAATGCAGGGGATCCCAGTTCAATTCCTGCATCAGGAAGATCTGCTAGAGAAGGGATAAGCTACCCACACCAGTATTCTTGGGCTTCCCTTGTAGCTCAGCTGGTAAAGAATCTGCCTGCAATGTGGGGATACCTGGGTTCAATCCCTAGGTTGGAAAGATCCTCTAGAAAAGACAAAGGCTACCCACTCCAGTATTCTAGCCAGGAGAATCCCATGGACAGAGGAGCCTGGCGGGCTATAGTTCATGGAGTCAAAAAGAGTTGGACACGACTGAGTAACAGTACAGATGACTTGAATCACCTAAGGATGATGAGCGTCTTTTCATGTGCTTATTGGCCATTTGTGCATCTACTTTGGATCAGTTCAGTTCAGTTCAGTGGCTCAGTCGTGTCTGACTCTTTGTGACCCCATGAATCGCAGCACTCCAGGCCTCCCTGTCCATCATCATCTCCTGGAGTTCACTCAAATTCACGTCCATCAAGTCCATGATGCCATCCAGCCACCTCATCCTCTGTCATCCACTTTTCCTCCTGCCTCCAATCCCTCCCAACATCAGGGTCTTTTCCAAAGAGTCAACTCTTCACATGACGTGGCCAAAGTATTGGAGTTTCAGCTTTAGCATCATCCCTTCCAAAGAATACCCAGGGCTGATCTCCTTTAAAATGGACTGGTTTGATCTCCTTGCAGTCCAAGGGACTCTCAAGAGTCCTCTCCAACACCACAGTTCAAAAGCATCAATTCTTTGGCACTCAGCTTTCTTCACAGTCCAACTCTTGCATCCATATATGACCACTGGAAAAACCATAGCCTTGACCAGATGGATCTTTGTTGGCCAAAGTAATGTCTCTGCTTTTCAATATGCTGTCTAGGTTGGATAAATAGCTGCAATCCTCTTGCTTATTTTTGAATTGGGTTGTGTTCTTTGGTTGTTGATTTTTAGGTGTTCTCTATGTGTTCTGAATATTAATTCCTTATCAGATATACAATTTGTAAATATTTCCCCCATTTTGCATGTAGGCTTTTTAGTCTTTTTTTTTTTTTTCTTTTGTTGTCTCTACCTTTGGTGTCATATTCAAGAAAACATCACCAAATCCAGTGTCATGAAGTTCTTGCCTTATATCTATTTGTAAGAATTTTGTACTTTTTAGGTCTGATTCCTTTTGAGTTAATTTGTCTGTGATTTTAAATAAGGATCCTAGTTTCTTTTGCATGTAGATGTATGTATATATTCTCAGCACAATTTGTTGAAAAGACTATCTTTTCAACATGAAATGGTCTTGGCGTCCTCTCAAAAATCATTTGACAATATATGCTAGGATTTATTTCTGGGATCTCTATTTTATTTATACATTATATTTCCTTGATATGTATGTCTGTCTTTATGGCAGTACCACACTGTTTTGATCACTGTAGCTTTGTAGTATTTTTTTTTTAAAGCAGAAGGTGTGTGTCCTGATTTTTATTCTTTAAAATATTGCTGTAACTAGTTGGAATCCCTTGAGATTCCTAAAAAATTTTAGAACGGATTTTTCTATTCAAAAAAAAAAGGCAATTGGTTTTTTTAAAATTTGGATTGCATTAAATTTGGGTATTGTTAATATCTTAATAATATTAAAACTTCCAATTCATGAACATGGGATATATTTGCATTTATTTATATATTTAGGTATTTAACTTCTTAAAATAGTGTTTTACAGCTTTCATTGTACAAGTTTCACATCCTTGGTTTAGGTAATTCCTAAGCATTTTATTTTTTGAATACTATTGCAAATGGAATTGTTTTGTATTTTCTAGTTAGGACTTTTCATTATAAGTATGTATAAATGGAATTGATTTTTGTGTGATGACTTTGTAATTATCTGCTGAATTTATTTTTTATCTCTGAAAATTTTGTGTGTATGTGTGAAATCTTAATGGTTTTATACATATAAGAATTTATCATTTGTAAACAGAGATAATTTTACTTCTTTTTTCCAGCATTAATGTTTTTCACTTCTTTTCCCTGCCTAAATTCTTACTCTGGCTAGAACTTCCAGTACTGTGTTAAAAAGAAGTAGCAAAATGGGTATTACCACCTTGTTCCTCATCAGTCTTTCACCATTGAATATAATGTTGTGTTTTTCATATATAGAGCTTTTATGTTGATTTAATTATTTTCTATTTCTAATATTTTTAGTTTTTCATGAAAAGTGTTGAATTTTCTCAAGTCCTTTTGGTGCAGTAATTGAGAAAATCATGTTTTATATAGTGATTTTTCTTTCATTCTGTTAATGTGATGTATTAATTCATTGATATTATGTTTAACCATCTTGAGATTCAAGAACAAATTCTATTTGGTCATGGGGTATTAGTAAAGGATACTGCTTGTAGTTTTTTTTGTTGTTGTTGTTAGTGTGTTTTTGTTGTTGTTCTTTTACTGGTTTTGTAATCAGAGTAAATTCTTGTCTAAATAGAATAATTTAATGAATGTATCCTTCTCATTAATTTTAAAAATGTTTGAGAAGTATTAGGACTTCCCTGGTGGCTCAGAGGTTAAAGTGTCTGCCTGGAATTCAGGAGACCAGGGTTCAATCCCTGGGTCGGGAAGATCCCCTGGAGAAGGAAATGGCAACCCACTCCAGTACTCTTGCCTGGAGAATCCCATGGAGGGAGGAGCCTGGTAGGCTACAGTCCATGGGGTCGCAAAGAGTCGGACACGACTGAGCGACTTCACTTTCACTTCACTTGAGAAGTATTGGTGTTTAGTTCAGTTCAGTTCAGTTGCTCAGTTGTGTCCGACTCTGCGAGACCATGAACCACAGCATGCCAGGCCTTGCTGTCCACCACCAACTCCTGGAGTTTACCCAAACTCACGTCCATTGAGTCAGTAATGCCATCCAACCATCTTATCCTCTGTCGTCTGCTGCTCCTCCTGCCTTCAATCTTTCCCAGCATCAGGGTCTTTTCAAATGAGTCAGCTCTTCACATCAGGTATCCAAAGTATTGGAGTTTCAGCTTCAACATCAGTCCTTCCAATAAACACTCAGGACTGATCTCCTTTAGAATGGACTGGTTGTATATCCTTGATGTCCAAGGGACTCTCAAGAGTCTTTTCCAACACCACAGTTCAGAAGCATCAATTATTTGGCACTCAGCTTTCTTTATAGTCCAATTCTCATCCATACATGACTACTGGAAAAAGCATAGCCTTGACTAGATGGATCTTTGTTGGCAAAGTAATGTCTCTTCTTTTTAATATGCTCTCTAGGTTGGCCATAACGTTCCTTTCAAGGAGTAAGTGTCTTTTAATTTCATGGATGCGGTCACTATCTGCAGTGATTTTGGAGCCACTCTTTCTCCATCTATTTGGCATGAAGTGATGGGACCGGATGCCATGATCTTAGTTTTCTGAATGTTGAGTTTAAGCCAAATTTTTCACTTTCCTCTTTCACTTTCAACTGGTGTTCTTTTTAAAATATTTGTTAGTACTCATCAGTAAAGCCAGAAAGTCTAGGGATTTACTGAATCAGAATAGTTTTCATTACTGATTCAATTACATTTCTAGTTATATGTATACTCAAATTATCAACTTCCTCATGATTTGTTTTTTATATGCTGTGTTTCTACAAATTTGTCTCTTTCTTCCAAGGGTATTCAGTATGTTGGCATACATTTCTTTATGGTCTCCTCTTAAAGCCCTTTTTTAATCCTTTAGAATTTTTCATAATATCATTTTCATTTTCGATTTTAATCTTTTGAGTTTTATCTTTTTTTACTAGTTCATCTAAGCTAAAATTTTCTCAATTTTGTTGATTTTAATAGTCAACCAACTTTTGATTTCATTAATATTATCTATTTTTGTATTCTCAGTTTAAAAAAATTTTTAATCTAATCCTTATTATTAACTGTCTTCTACTAGCTTGGATTGAGTTTATTCTTTTGTTCTGTTCTCTTAGTTTAAGATTATTTTGTGGTATAACATATGGGCTATCCTGGAAAATGTATGTATCCTGTATGCGATTGAGAAATGTGTTCAATCTTATTTTTAGATAAAATGCATGTAAGTTAAATAAGCAGGGTGACAACATACATCCTTGACATACTCCTTTCCCAATTTTGAACCAGTCTGTTGTTCCATATCCAGTTCTAACTGTTGCTTCTTGGCTTGCATACAGGTTTCTCAGGAGACAAATAAGTTGGTCTGGTATTCCCATCTCTCTAAGAATTTTCCAGTTTGTTGTGATCCACACAGTCAAAGGCTTCAGCATAGTCTATGAAGCAGAAGTAGGTGTATTTCTGGAGTTCCCTTACTTTTTCTATGATCCAATGAATGTTGGCAATTTGATCTCTGGTTCCTCTGCCTTTTCTAAATCCAGATTGTACCTCTAGAAGTTCTCAGTCCAGGTACTGTTGAATTGTAACTTGAAGGATTTTAAGCATCACTTTGCAAGCATGTGAAATGAGTACAGTTGTGTGAGAGTTTGAGCATTCTTTGACATTGCCCATCTTGGGATTGGAATGAAGCTGATCTCGTCCAGTCTTGTGGTCACTACTGAGATTTCCAAATTTTCTGGGATAGTCAGTGTAGCACTTTCACAGCATCATCTTTTTGGATTTGCAACAGCTCAACTGAAATTCCATTACATCCACTAGCTTTCTTCATAGTGATGCTTCCTAAGGCACACTTGATTTTATACTCTAGGATGTCTTACTGTAGATGAGTGATGACACCATCATGGTTATCTGGGTCATTAAGGCCTTTATCATACAGTTCTGTGTATTCTTGCCACCTCTTCTTAATATCTTCTTTTTCTGTTAGGTCCATACTAGGGGATAGTCTCTTTATAATATTGTGATGGTTTTTGCCATACATCAACATGAATCAAGCATATGTATATATGTGTCCCCTCCCTCTTGAATCCCCCTCCCACCTCTCTCTCCACCCCATCTCTTTAGGTTGTCACAGAGCAATGGCTTTGGGTTCTCTGCCTCATACACCAATCTACCACTGGTTGTCTATGTTACATATAGTAATTTTTATGTTTCAGTGCTATTCTATCAAGTCATACCACCCTTTCCTTCCCCCACTGTGTTCAAAAGTCTCTTCTTTATGTCTGTGTCCTTTGCTGCCCTACCCATAGATCACTGATACTGCCTTTCTAGATTCCATATACATGACTTACTATATAATATTTGTCTTTATCTTTCTAACTTACTTCACTCTGTATAATAGGCTCTAGGTTCATCTACCTAATTAGAGCTGACTCAAATGTATTCCTTTTTATAGCAGAGTAATATTCCATTGTGTATATGTACCTCAGCTTCCTTATCCATTCATCTGTCAATGGTTGCCTCTTTGTTCTAGCTATTGTAAATAGTGCTGCAGTGAACACTAGGTACATGGGTGCTTTAATCAGTTTGGATTCCCACCAACATGAGTATTCTCTTTTTTCCACACACTCTCCAGCATTTATTGTTTGTAGACTGTTTTCATGATGGCCATTCTGGTCAGTGCACGATAAGACCTCATTGTAGTTTTGATTTGCATTTTTTAAATAATGAGTGATGTTGACCATCTTGGCATGTGTTTATGTGTTTATGTTTTCTTTGAAAAAATGTCTGTGTGGGTTTCCTGCCCACTTTTTTATTTGTTTCTTTGTTTTTCTGGTATTGAGCTACATGAGCTTATACGTTTTGGAGATAAATTCTTTATCAGTTGTTTTATTTGCTATTATGTTCTCCTATTCTGAGGATTTTCTTTTCACTTTGCTTTTAGCTTTATTCATTTACAAACACTTTTAAGTTTAATCAGGTCCCATTTGTTTTTATTTCTGTTACTCTAAGAGTCTAATATTGGATCTTGCTCTGATTTATGCTGCCTTTGTTTTTCTCTAAGAGGTTTATAGTTTCTGGTTTTATGTTTAGGACATTAATCCATTTTGAATTTATTTTGGTGTATGTTGTTAGGAAATGTTCTATTTTTGTTGTTTTACATGTAGTTGACCAGTTTTCTCAGCATAACTTGTTGAAGGGACTGTCTTTCTCCATTGTATGTTTTTGCCTCCTTTGTCTAGAATAAGTTGTCTTTAGGTGGATGGATTTATCGCTGGACTTTCTATCTTGTTCCATTGGTCTATATTTCGGTCTTTGTGCCAGTACCATACTGTCTGATGAGTAGCTTTGTAGTATCATCTGAAATCAGGAAGGTTGATTCCAATAGTTCTATTCTTCTTTATCAAGATTACTCTGGCTATACAAGATCTTTTGTGCTTCCATACAAATTGTTAAGTTATTTATTCTAGTTCTGTGAAAAATACCATTGGTAGTTTGATAGAGTTTGCATTGAATCTACAGTTGCATTGAATCTACAGTTTGGGTAGTGTAGTCATCTTCACTGTATTAATTCTTCCAATTCAAGAACATAGTATATCTCTCCATCTGTTTGTGTCATTTTTGATTCTTTAATTGGTTCGTATAGTTTTCTGCACACAGGTCTTTTGTCTCTTTATGTAAATTTATAGCTAATTATTTTATTCTTTTATTTTGCAATGGTGAATGGGATTGTTTCCTTAATTTCTCTTTTTGATTTTTTCATTGTTAGTGTGTATGGATGCAAGAGATTCCTGTATATTAATTTTATATTCTGTCACTTAACTATATTCATTGATTAGCTCTAATAATTTTCTGATGGCATATTTAGGGTTTTCTGTATAAAGAATCTGCAAACAGCATGGGTTTTACTTCTCCTTTTCCTATCTGGATTGCTTTTTTTTTTTTCCTGTTTGCTGAGGCTAGGACTTCCAAAACTGTTCAGTAATAATAGTGAGTGTGGATACCCTTATCTTGTTCCTGATTTTAGAGGAAATGTTTTCAGTTCTTTACCATTAATAATAATGTTTGCTGTGGCTTTGTCATATATAGCCTTTATTATGTTAAAGTATGTTCCTTCAATACCTACTTTCTAGAGAGATTTTATCAAACATGTATGTTGAATTTTGTCAAAGGGCATTTCACCTATAAACAATAGATTTAATTTATTCTCAAGTGCACATGAAACATTCTTCAGGATAGATCAGATCTTGGGCCACAAATCAAGCCTTAGTAGATGATTCTAAGCAACTTTTTAAATAAAGAATTCTGGCATTCAAAAAAAAATAAAAAATAAAAATAAAATTGAAATCACTTCAAGCATCTCTTCTGATCACAATGCTGTAAGGTTAGATATCAACTGCAGAGGGGAAAAAGAAACTATAAAAAACACAAACAGATGGAGGCTAAACAGCACACCTCTAAATAACCAACAGATCACTGAAGAAATTAAAAAGGAAATCACAATATGCCTAGAAACAAATGACAATGAAAACTCAAAACCTATGATATATAGTAAAAGTAATACTAAGATTGAAGTTCATATCAATACAAGCTTACATTAAGAAACAAGACAGCCATCAATTAAACAACCTAACTTTACACCTAAAGCAAGTAGAACAAAAAGAACAACAACAAAAAAAGGTAGTAGAAGGAAAGAAATCATGAAAATAAAAGCAGAAATACATGAAAAAGAAATGAAGGAGACATAGCAAAGATCAATAAAATTAAAAGATGGTACTTTGAGATGATAAAATTCAGAAATCATTAACTAGCCTCATCAAGGAAAAAAAAGACTCAAATTAATAAAAGTAGAAATGAAAAAGTAAATGTTACAACAGACAACACAGAAATACAAAGGATCATAAGAGACTACTATGAGCAGCTATATGCCAATAAAATGGATAACTGGGAAGAAATGGACAAATTCTTAGAAAGCTAATTTATTTAAGGTCTTTTTTGTTTATTTGGGTAGTCACCCCTGCCCTTTATGGCTATCATGTCTATCTCTGTTGACTTTCAGTCTGTTTGTGTTTTCACATTGACACTGAATTTCTTATAGTTCAGACATAACTTTATCAGTTTTTAGCCATTCTGCCAATCTCTGTATGTTTATTGGAGAGTTTAATACATTTACATTTAAAATAATTATTTATGGGGATGGAAGTAATTTTGTCTTCTTTTATTTGTTTCCTGAATATCTTATAATTTTTTCTCTTGTTTCCTACATTACTGTCTTGTTTAATTGTTTTGTGCAGTGAAATTTTAAAATGACTTTCTCATTTCCTTTTGTATATATTTTGTATCCGTTTTCTTTATGGTTATTGGTGGTACTGCTACTTAACGTCCCAAAGTTATAACACTCTAACTTAAATTTAGCCAGCTTAACTTCAATAACATAAAATTCTGCTCCTTTTTAGCTTAACCCTATTCTTTTTGGTTGTTGATATCAAAAATTATATATTTTGTGTCCCAAAAGGGGAACTGAAAAAATCCAGTTATGAAACACTGTTAAAATTATATTAATATTTTTTTAAAATGTATTAGTCTCTTAAGTCTTATAGAAAAAAGTACAGTTACAAACTTCCATTAGAGTAGTACTAGCCTTTTTATTGCCCATATGTTTACTTTTATGAGTTCCTCATTTCTTCATATGGCTTTGAATTGCTTTCTAGTGTCCTTTTGTTTCAACTTGCAGGATTCCCTTAAGCATTTCTTGCAAGGCAGATCTAGTAGTAACATACTCCCTCAGCTTTTACTTATCTGGAATGTCTTGATTTCTCCCTCACTGTTGAAAGACAATTTTCCAGGATCTAGATTTCTTGGTTGACAGACTTTTTTTTTCCTTTTAGCGCTTCAAATACATCCACCCACTGCCATCTGTCCTCCAAAGTTTTAGATGCAAAATCTGCTGATAATTATTGAGGATCCCTTGTATGTGATGAGTCACTCCTCTCTTACTGCTTTCTAAGATTTTCTCTTTGCCCTTTGAAAATTCCATTATAATGTATCTTGTCCTGGTCCTCTTTGACTTCATCTTAGTTTTGTACTCATGGCTAAAGTTTTAAGCCATTATTCCTTCAAATATTCAGTGTGTCCCTTTTTCTCCCACTTCCCTTCTGAGACTCCTGCCATGTGACTGTTGGTCTATTTGGTTATGTCCCACCAGTCTCTTCAGTTGTAATCACTTTTCTTCAATCCTTTGTCTTTATGTTGCTTACATTCAAGAACTTTCATTACCTTATTTTGTATTCCCTGATTCTTCTATTTGCTCCCATTTGCCTGTGAATTCCTCTATTGAATCTTATATTTCAGTGATTGTCATTTTAAGTTTCAGTATTTCTTTTAGTCCATTTTTTAAAGGTTTTCTATATCTTTATAGGTATTTCCGTTTTCTTCATTCATTGTTTTCTTCAGTTTCTCCAATTCTTCCTTTAGTTGTTTGAGCATCATTAAGATAGTTATTTGAAAGTCTTTATCAATATATCTGCCCTCAGGTCTTTTTCAGGGACAATTTCTATTATTTATTTTTTCCTTTTAATGTGCCATACTTTCTTATTTCTTTGCATGCCTTGTAATATTTTTGCTGAAAATTGGACATTTGAATATAATAAGTGTTTACTATGGTGGAACTAGTGGTAAAGAACCTACCTGCCAACACAGGAAATATAAGAGACCTGGATTCATTCTATGGTCTTGGAAGATCCCCTGGAGAAGGGCATGGAAAACCACTCCTATACTCTTGCCTGAAGAATCCCATGGACAGAGGAGCCTGGCGAGCTACAATCCATTGAGTCACAAAGAGTCAGACATGACTGAAGTGACTTAACACAGAATCTGGAAATCAGATTCTTTCTCAATCACAGGGCTTACTGTGACTGATTCTTTGTTGTTATTATTATCATCAAAGTGTGTCCCTGATCAAAGATCAAACTGAGATAAATTTAAGGTAACCTCTGGTATTTTCTAAGCCTGCACCTTTCGCTGAACATGCTTGAAAGTGCTACTCACTCATTCGTGTCCAACTCTTTATGACCCAATGGATTATAGCCCTCCCGGCTCCTCTGTCCTTGGAATTCTCCAGGCAAGAATACTGGACTTGGTTGCCATTTCCTTTTCCAGGGGAATCTTCCCAACCCAGGGACTGAACATGGGTCTTCTGCATTGCAAGCAGATTTTTTACCATCTAAGCCACCAGCATGCATGGTCAGTTTCTAATATGTCCATTATATGGAGTTGTTTTTGATTGTCCCAGTCTTTACTATCTGGCCAGGTGCTGCTTGTGGTAAAGAACCTGCCTGCCAATGCAAGAAGCATAAGAGACATGGGAAGATCCCCTGGAGGAGTGCATGGCAATCCACTCTAGTATTTTTTCCTGGAGAATCCCATAGACTGTGGAGCCTGGAGGGCTACTGTCCATAGGGTCACAAAGAGTTGCATATGACCAACTTAGACAGCATATTAAAAAGCAGGAACATTACTTTATCAACAAAGGTCTGTTTAGTCAAGGCTGTGGTTTTTCCAGTAGTCATGTATGGATGTGAGTTGGACTCTAAAGAAAGCTGAGCACCGAAGAATTGATGCTTTTGAACTGTGGTGCTGGGGAAGATTCTTGAGAGTCACTTGGACTGCAAGGAGATCTAACCAGTCCATCCTAAAGGAGATCAGTCGTGGGTGTTCATTGGAAGGACTGATGTTGAAGCTGAAACTCCGGTACTTTGGCCACCTCATGTAAAGGGCTGAGTCATCTGAAAAGACCCTGATGCTGGGAAAGTTTGAGGGCAGTAAGAGAAGGGGACCACAGAAGATGAGATGGTTGAATGGAATCACCGATTTAATGGACATGAGTTTGGGTAAACTCCAGGAGTTGGTGATGGACAGGGAGGCCTGGTATGCTGCGGTTCATGGGGTCACAAAGAGTTGGACATGACTGAGTGACTGAAGTGAAGTGAAATGAAGTGAATTAGCACCCACTGCAAAGGGATTAAAAAAAAATAAAAGAAAAGGGAGGAATTAAAGGATGCCAGTTAATTAATCCCAGGATTTCAACAGTTGTGGGAGGTTTAACAACAATGGCCACTGCCTCTTTATATCTTTACCTCTGTGATCAAAAGCCTCAGTCAGGGATTAGTGCACAGATTCTTGATTTTCTTTTTTTCCTATCCTGGCTTTTTATGTGCAACTTATGCCAGAAATGTGTGTACAGATGCCTGCCTCAGATGGGAAGGGTTATAGGTAACTGCTTCTGTACACATACAACAGAAATTGATCAGTGGTGACTGTGTGGATCACAATAAACTGTGGAAAATTCTGAAAGAGATGGGAATGCCAGACCTCCTGACCTGCCTCTTGAGAAACCTATATGCAGGTCAGGAAGCAACAGTTAGAACTGGATATGGAACAACAGACTGGTTCCAAATAGGAAAATGATACATCAAGGCTGTATATTGTCACCCTGCTTATTTAACTTCTATGCAGAATACATCATGAGAAACACTGGACTGGAAGAAGCATAAGCTGGAATCAAGATTGCTGGGAGAAATATGAATAACCTCAGATATGCAGATGACACCACCCTTATGGCAGAAAGTGAAGAGGAACTAAAAAGCCTCTTGATGAAAGTGAAAGAGGAAAGTGGAAAAAGTTGACTTAATGCTCAACATTCAGAAATTGAAGATCATGGCATCTGGTCCCATCACTTCCTGGGAAATAGATGGGGAAACAGTGAAAACAGTGTCAGAGTTTATTTTGGGGGGCTCCAAAATCACTGCAGATGGTGAATGCAGCCATGAAATTAAAAGACATTTACTCCTTGGAAGAAAAGTTATGACCAACCTAGATAGCATATTTAAAAGCAGAGAGATTCCTTTGCCAACAAAGGTCTGTCTAGTCAAGGCTATGTTTTTTCCAGTAGTCATGTATGGATGTGAGAGTTGGACTGTGAAGAAAGCTGAGCGCTGAAGAATTGATGCTTTTGAACTGTGGTGTTGAAGACTCTTGAGAGTCCCCTTGGACTGCAAGGAAATCCAACCAATCCATTCTAAAGGAGATCAGCCCTGGGTGTTCTTTGGAAGGAATGATGCTAAAGCTGATACTCCAGTATTTTGGCTACCTCATACGAAGAGTTGACTCATTGGAAAAGACGCTAATGCTGGGAGGGATTGAGGAGGCTGAGATGGCTGGATGGCATCACCAACTCGATGGACATGAGTTTGAGTGACTCCGGGAGTTGGTGATGGACAGGGAGGCCTGGTGTGCTGAGATTCATGGGGTCGCAAAGAGTTGGACACGACTGAGCAACTTAACTGAACTGAACTGAACCAAGAATTACCTTCCATGTCTTTGTCTAGAAGTTGCAAGCATTCAGTAGACCTGGCAGTTCCAAGATAGTTACATCAGAAAGATCCTGCTAGTGTAGTTATGTAGATGTAGAGCATCTGAGCTAGTAAAAACCTTTGCAGGTTTTACTGCATGTTTTCCTTCCAAATAGTTCTAGAATTATTCTTCAGAGTACCTCAAAATATCTAAATATGCAATGTTAATATTTTTCTGCTAATCTGCACTACAAATAAGAACACGTGTATCATTAACGGAGTTACTATATTTTAAAACACAGAGATTAAGATTTGTTAATTCTGAGAGATCATTCAGCATATACAGTTGACTTTATAGATAAGAAGGTTATGATAAAGAATAAATAACTTATTTAGATTAGTAACAGTAACTGAACAAGAACTAAAATATGATTCTCCATTTGAAAATGTTTCTATCTATATAAATACTTTCCTATAGAGAGAATTTGTGTTAAATAGTTTATTTTCATCATAATTCTTTAAGGGCTAAAAATCTTTATTGTTACAATAAAAATATAGTGTCCTTGCCGTTGCATTTATAAATAACAAAAGGAAAAGCATGTAATGTTGATTAAACTGTTTTCTCCCATAATTATAAGATAAGAAAACAGGATACAAAAAGTTAAATCTCAATGACTTAAAATGCAGAGTTAACATCTGAAAAAACAATCCATCTCATTTTAATGCTAGTAATTTTTATGTTAGTTTACAGACAGCATGTCAGGTCATGTACCTTGTATTTAAATTCATAAAGACAGAAATTTGATTTAATGTGCATAATTACTAAGATATATAACAGTTCCTATCCCTGTCATCCGTTGTAATAATGTAGCATCAGTGATGACCTGAATGCTATTGTAGAAATATGTAATTATCATCACACATCTAAATGCCTGTTTGGTCAGGTTGTTTGGATAGTAAAAATCAAACATATAAAATAATTAATTTTAGAAATGTTTCACCATATTCAATTGAAAATCATAAAAGTGTACATAACGTAGCTTCTGTTATGGATGGCATTGATTCGTTTACTTCAAACAATGCATTTCAGTAACAGGTTCAACATGTTCAAAATGTGCAACATATACAGTTTTTGCAATGTAATTAGTTAGAAATTGGGGAAGCTTAATTTTAAAATTGAATTGTTCATGAAAATCTATTTCATACTCTCTATGGATTAAGCAGTCTCTCTTCATAAAATGTTCTATAGTTGTTTAAAGAAATTAAGTGTGGTTAATCAGAGGGAACATTATGGTTTGACACTTAATTTGAAAGCCCTGTCTTGAAGCTGTGAATGATTGCTTATAGAATTACATACACCAACGAGAACCCAAATAGGAAATCCATTTATGCTCCAAGTAGATTACAGTATTGATGTAAGCCAGGGTGGTATTGTCTGTCTTTTTGTAAGTAATAGTTCATAAAAGCATGTGTATATATAAATATAAATACATATATTTATTTTTTTCTAAAATGTCTTATTTTTAGTCTCATTTGATAGATTAAAAATAGTAAAACAGCATTACAATGAATTATCTAATCTTTGTACATTAGAAGGCAGATTAGTGATTTTAAAGTCATTTTTCTATGCAGTCAAGTCAGTTCTCTTGATTTAAGTACAGAGATGAGCTATCAAGTTTTAAAGCTTAGCTTTTAAAAAAAGGCAATGGTGAAACAGTCTCAATGATGTTGGTAAACTATTTTTCATCTCTATTTAATGTACCTTCATCTGTTTTTCAGTGCCACCAGTGATCACAATGCCTCAGAAATCCTTTAACGCCACAGCGGAGAGAGGCGAAGAGATGACATTTTCCTGCAGGGCCTCAGGCTCTCCTGAGCCCACCATCTCCTGGTACAGGTAGGTTATGTACCCACACTCCCCTGCCTTGTGTCCATGGTCAGGCTTCCAGGAAAATACTTAGAATCTTATCATTTTGTCTGGAAGGAAACAATTATTTTTGAATTTCATTTAAAAAATGATGAGGCTTTTGTTTCCAGTTCAGTTGTTTAAATTGTTGAAGAGAGCAACATAGTGATTTAATACAAGTCAAAGGCTGCATTCATAGCTCTGGTCAGTCTGTCTAACCGGCATGTTTCTGGCTAAAGTGGATCCAGGAGCCCTGTAACTGATTCAGCCATTTTACTGTTACTACTAGAGAGTACCAAGAAGTGGGAAATGTGGTAAGATGCCACTGTTGTATGCCCCTGATAGCTCAGACACTGAAGAGTCGGCCTGCAATGTGGGAGACCTGGGTTCGATCCCTGGGTTGGGAAGATCCCTGAAGAAGGGAATGACTACCAATTCTAGTACTCTTGCCTGGAGAATCCCATGGACAGAGGAGCATGGTGGGCAACAGTCCATGCGATTGCAAAGAGTCAGACACAACTGAGTGATTAACCCACACAAACATAATTGTATGTTTTGTTTGCATACCATATTATGACAGATAAATGTAATTTTCTAGCACTAAATTATAATAAATTTAATGTTATATAAATAAGTTCAAATGAATAAATTATCTTTTCTAAATCTGTTGTTTCACAATTCACTTTTATATATTTTCTGAATTTTTAAATTCTATTTGTTTTCAGTTAACATTGAACAACTATGAAAATATTCCATTCTTTTAGGTTGTGACTCACACTGTTAAAATGGAGACAATGAAAGTTTAAAAATGGAGTCTTTTAAACATGTATTAGCTATTAATTATGGTTACTACTGAAGCCAATCTATAAATATCATATGTTATAAATCATATACTATAGAATAGCTTCAAGGAAATAATTAGAAAAATATATTCAAATTGACAAAAGTGCCCATAAGAAGGAATAGGTTTCTAAAAAAGATTTTAAGGAAAACAACTGAAATTCAAAACTATTTTTCATTACTTTATGAGCATTTACTGATATTATCTTCAGGTTTCAAATCTTTATTTAACCATTTAAAATAGCAGGTAGCAATAAACAAGATATTTCTTCAGACAGGTGTTTTTAGATTTTCTATGCAGACAATATTCCTTTCTGACACACTATTGATATTTTTAAAGTGATTCTACATGAAACGTTAATACATTCACCCCAGATAATTATCATGTTTCTCAGAGACTTCTGGTTTCTAATGTGTATCCTAACAGTCAATATTAGATCTAACCACAGCGAGGAAAAGCTCTAGGATCCTTCATTACAATGAACAAATATCATTAACCAATACACAATTGTAAAGTAAAATAAAAAATAAATTAATTAATTTAAAAAAAAGAATCTTATTCTCATCATTTTATCTTTCTGGAGAGACTGCCTTTTGGTTTAGATTTTTTTCTTAAGTTTAACATTAGTTCAAAATTCTCATATGTATGTGAAAATATAATAATTATGCAGTCTAGAATGAATCAGAAGCTACTATAATTGAATAACTTCACTCCATAGTTTTGCATCTCCATTTTTTTTTCATATGGTATTAGTCTCAACATTTGAATCAAATAAAATAATAAATATTCTACTTGCTGGATATATATTATACAGTGGGAGAATTGGAATATATGGTAGTATTCTTAAGGGAGGTAAAATTGGTATCAGAGGGAAGTTTTTACTGCAACATATTTATCTGTGTATATAGAAATGTTTGGGCTTCCCTGGTAGTTCAACAGTAAGGAATCCACCTGGAATGTAGGAGCCACAAGAGACACGGGTTCGATCCCTGTGTCAGGAAGATCCCCTGGAGGAGGGCATGGCAACCCAATCCAGTATCCTTATCCCATGGACAGAAGAGCCTGGAGGGCTACAGTCCATGGGGTTGCAAACAGTTGCACATGACTGAGTGACTAACACTTTCACATACATGTTATTTTTGTGAAAAAAATTCTAAAAAGCCTTAGGGCAGCAGCACAGAGAGAAAAATCCAGACTGCCTGTTGCATAGGGATACTATCTCCAAGAAGTGTGAGTAAAGTCAGTAAAGAAGGTAATTTAAGATCAAACATTGAAGTTGGTGACGGACAGGGAGGCCTGGCGTGCTGCAATTCATGGGGTCGCAAAGAGTCGGACACAACTGAGCGCCTGAACTGAACTGAACTGATTGAAGAAAAATAAAATTTTTCACAAAAGAACCAGAAGCACTTGGCAACATAAAAACCAAAGTGGGAATAAAAATAGAAACTCTAAATATCACTTTCTTCATTTCCACTCCAATGTTTCTTCTTTTGAGAATACCATATGGATTTTTATGGTTAGCTGTTCTAATTGGTGTATTCCATGGATTTTCAAATATTAAAACAACCTTGGAATCCTTAGAATGAACCCACTTGTAATGTCTAATATGCTCTTAATCCCACCAGAGTGTTTTTCATCATTCTACTTTTTGTGTCTGTAAGTTTGCGGGAAGCTTTTTTTGTTTGTTTTCCATTCCTCTCTTACCATGTTCATACATGACTTCCTTCAGTATATAGAATGTATTTAAAAGCTATTTAAATGATCTTGTCTACTAATTGTATCATCTGTGTTTTTTCTGAATCTTTTATACTTGTTGATTTTTTTTTTTTTTACTTATTATAGGTCATATTTTCCTACCTATTTACTATCCTGTCAATTTTTATTGGGTGTCAGGTA
Source organism: Oryx dammah (assembly GCF_014754425.2). Classification (NCBI taxonomy): domain Eukaryota; kingdom Metazoa; phylum Chordata; class Mammalia; order Artiodactyla; family Bovidae; genus Oryx; species Oryx dammah. The sequence goes on from NW_024070186.1 coordinate 141,174,492, forward strand.
GAGAGTTTTATGTTTTCAAGTGCTGGATATTTTCTTTTCTTTTTTTTTTTTTTACTTTAGCTTTGGATGGAGTTAAGTTACTGGGGAGAAGTTGATCTTCTTGAGACTCACTTTTAAGTTCTTTTAGATGGATACAACCTTTCAGTATAAGATTAATTTGGCTTCATTACTAAAGCAATATTCTTATAAGGAGGCAATTAAATACCTTGTGTTTTAGGAGGTCTTTCTACTCTGGATGGTAGGAATGCAAATTCTTCCTGATCTTTGGTGAGCTCCTGGTATTATTGTGCTTTATTTATTCCAATGGTTCTTACCTTAGTCTGGGGAAGCCTTACTTGCATACACTGTAGCACGACATTGTAAATCAACTACGTTCCAATAAATTTTTTTAAGAAAATTGATTGGGAAACCTCTACAAATTCTTCACTTCTCTCTTGTGCCTTCTTCTCACATTTTTCTTCTTTTTTTTTAAACCTGTAAATTCTAGTCGCTTTAACTTCCCCCAGCTGAGAACTCTGTCTTCCACTACACTTCAGAGACCCTGTCTGGCTCTGTTTGGGTTCCTCTTCTCTGAACAGCCTCTCTTAGAAACTGTCTTCAGGTAGTAAGTTCTGGTGGTCTTCAGAGATCACTGTCATATGCTACCTGTTGACCAAGGTTGGAAAATGTTATTTAACCTCTGTGTCAAATGTTCATGTTGTTTATAATGAGAGGGTAACTATGGTTCTTGTTACTCCATTACAGTCAAAAGTAGAATGATTCTCCCTTCTTTATCATTGCCATTTAGCCCCTAATCTTTACCCCTGCTTTCTTTTGCCTGAAAAAGTGGCATTTTGAGAAGCAGTCAGAGTTTCAGAGGATGTGCCCATGAAATAATCTTTCAGAATCCACTGGGAGTTTGTTTGTTTATTTGTTTTTTTCCAGACATAGACATTTTACAGAAATGCACTTTGGATGACAATGGCTACTTTCTACATAATAGGTTTATTGGGAGAGACACAATTAGAACCATTACCTGAATTATTATTTTTTAATGATATTTTTAAATTGAACTCTTTAAAAAATATGGTGTCTTTTTTAAAATTAATTAATTTATTTTAATTGGAGGCTAATTACTTTATAATATTGTAGTGATTTTTGCCATACATTGACATGATTCAGCCATGGGTGTACATGTGTCCCCCATCCTGAACCCCCCTCCCACCTCCCTGCCCATCCCATTCCTCAGAGTCATCCCAGTGCACTGGCCCTGAGTTCCCTAATCTTTACAAATTGACTGCTTTAAATTCTTCAAGACCTACCCATTCATGTCAAAGCCTAGATCATGGAATTTTCCCCAAGAAAATTCCCAGAGTATTCCAGCCATCATCTTTTTCTTTTTCTTCTATTATAATAAGTCCCTCACCCCTCCCAGCACACACACAAATTTATGAATAAATGCACTAATGGGATCTATATTACCCTCTATTACTGCCAGTCAGATTATGAATTCTTCAAGATAAGTGGCTTTGTCCCACTCATCTGCTATATTTCAAACCTTTAGAACAGTATTTCACATAAAGTAGAGAAAAATCCCTTTATCATAAAAAACACTAGAATTTAGTTAACATGCTGTTTATAATACTGTGTAAACCTAAGCCTTTTCATCTGTGGATTGAGGGGTGGGGAAATCATATTTAAATGTTTAGTTCTCTCATCTGTGAATGAGGATGGGAGGGAGAGTGCACATATATGGGCTAATTGTATTTATCCAGGTTGATAAGAGAAAGAAAGTGAGCCTTAAGCCACAAATTGCTAAAACTTCTAATTGATGATGATACAAATGAATACTTCTTTATTGACTAGATTAAGAATTGGGGTAAAAGCCCTATCTGTACATAAAATTCTAGACAAAAATATTTATGGCAGTACTTTCTAGAAAGCAGAACTAGAATTCACTGAAAAGATCATTTAGAATATCAGAAAAATATTGTTTCTTTCTAGGAAATATTTTAATAATCCTTTTATACATTTCCTTTTTAGTTTAAACTCATATGGACAGGTAATCTCCCTACTCCTAAAGTGAAGTTGCTCAGTCATGCCCAACTCTTTGTGATGCAATGGACTGTAGCTTGCTAGGCTCCTCCGTTCATGGGATTCTCCAGACAAGAATACTGGAGTGGGTAGCCTTTCCTTCTCCAGGAGATCTTCCCAACTCAGGGATTGAACCGAGGTCTCCTGCATTGCAGGCAGACTACTTATCGTCTGAGCCACCAAGGAAGTAACACTTAAAGGGAGATCCTAAATTTTTATACTTGTTGGTTAGTCACTAAGTCATGTCTGATTGCTTTGCAACCCCTTGGACTGTAGCCCACCGGTCTCCTCTGTTCATGGGATATCCCAGACAAGAATAGTGGGGTGAAAGTTGATTGTCATTTCCTTCTCCTGGGGATCTTCCCAATGCATGGATCGAGCGTGCATCTCCTGCACTGAAAGCGGATTCTTTACCCCTGAGCCACTGGGGAAGTCTATTGTGTCCCTGTAACTTAGTAAATAAATATATTTCATAGATAAGTGTTGACTCACCAAAATAAAGCTTTTTTATTTTTCTTTTTGCTAATAAGTATGAAATGAAAGAAAGTGCTTTTTGCCTAAGATGCGTGTCAAGATTTCAACACAACTCAAATGTTATTCTTGACTCTAAAGTCAAAGAAACTTTCAAGTATAATGTTACTACTTATGCATTAAATTTTCTTGAGCTAATAAATGTATAAGTTTAATTGGAATATAGCTTTATGTATCAATGACAGTAGCCATGAAGTGATTGACCATTAGAGGTCAAAATACTAAGTGTGACCTGCTCCTGAAAAATGAACTCAAATTTATGAAGATCAACCTCTGTTTTCTTCTTTAGGAATGGCAAGTTCATTGAAGAAAATGAAAAGTACTCATTGAGAGGAAGCAATACAGAACTCACTGTCAGGAACATAATCAATAGTGATGGGGGCCCTTATGTCTGCAAGGCCACAAATAAGGCAGGAGAAGATGAAAAACAGGTGCTTCTCCAAGTCTTTGGTAAGTATTATAGCACAGTAGTTAACCCTGTAATGTCTAAAGGAAGGTCTAAGACAAACTGGGAAAGTCTCTGTCGCTTATACGAGCTACTTATAATTAAATTAATTTCTAAACCTATGTTTTAGTTTTTTCACCTCTAAAATATATTTTAAATTGCAGCTACCAGATAGATTTATTTAAGAATTATATGAGATTACAATGTAAATTTTTATAAAATATTTGATGAACTCATAGCAGAGGCTGGAAGAAAATTCATTAAAATTGTACATAATGAAATCTATTATATCTGTGGGTTGTTCTTCATAAATGTTTAAATGACACATGTTGGGTTCAGTTTTACTTTTAATATACTTCGAGAGTTCATTCAAAAGGCTGTAATTAGGAACATTGACCTATAACCATGATTAAATATTCCCTTTTCATTTTATTAAAAGGACATGCAATATAAATATCTTCCACATTAGAGCCATATTCCTTTCTTTATGGAACTTATAGAAAGTACAAAAATCAATGTATTTATTTTTAATTATTGATTTAGCTTCTGTTATATTTGTACAAGGAAAAGATTTTGGTGGTGGATATTTAGAATATGATTATTCTCTTTAAAACGCAAACACAAAGATTTATATGCATTACTGATATTTAGTGTGTTTTCTCCATTTTTAGCAATGTTGTTATCACAACACTTTCCAAACAATGAGAGGGGCAGGAAGGAAGGAGTACTTTGAAGAGTAGAAGGGACCAGTTTTTGCATTTGACAGATGCAGCAATACTGTTTAGACCAAAAAATGAATGGTATACACCTGTGGACATACCCTTGGCCAGTTGGTCCTTGAATAGCTGTAATAGAAATATTTCCTGTACCAGGGAGATTTTCATAAAGCCTATATTCTAGTTAAGTAGGACAGACAGTAAAGAATATACCAAAATATATTAAAGTAAAATTAGAATAATAAGATGTTCTAAGAAGAATGTGAAACTAGATCAATCTAAAAAGGGCTGTTATTTTGGAGATCATGATATTGGAAAGTTGCTCAGAAGGGTCATGCTTAGATGTAACTACACAAATATCTTTAATGATGAGAAATCAGCAAAGCTATGAACCAGGAGAAAATTGTTCACATAGAATAAAGAGTAAATATGTTATTTCTAATAATTCTCAAAATTATTAAAATTATAGAAAGCATATAATTTATTCAAGTAGTATTTCCCACTTAAGAAAATGTTCTTTTTAAAATATACAGTGCTAAATTAAAAAAATATATATATATATACAATGCTAAATGTAACAGTATAAACTAAGTTAATAATTAGAAATGATAGACTTTGAGATAATTTCAAAGGATAATCTTAATCGATCTCAATGAGCTTATATGAAATACTGTTTAGTTAATTTTTAAAATTTAAGTGACACTGAGTAAGAACAAAGGCAAAAGGTTTCTAATTTTTTTTTACCTTTTAAATAGAAAATAATAAATGAAAAATCATATGCTACTTGACTGTTGTAATTACTTTGCATAGTAACAGTGAACAGATTCATATTGTGTTTGATACAAAATCATTCATATATAATGGAAATAAACCTAAAACCATTAAAGTAAATGGAATAAACATTGAATTTTAAAAATTATATATGTCCTGTTTCTGATATCAAGAATTTAATTTTCTAAGATTAAGAACAACATACATATATTTCATAATTGATTACACTTAATGATTAAAAAAAAAACCTGTTACTTGCTCTGAAGTAACACGTGCTTTTATCACATTTATGTTCAAACAAATAAAAGCCTAAGAAATACTGACAATACAGAGTTTAAAATTTTAAAGCTCTTTGGCATATGTAAATTTGTTAAGGGGCATGTTTTTAATATTAATATAATTGACATTAGGACATGATGGTTTGGTTTTATAGCTGTGATAACTATAAAGAAATAATTATCTATTATGTCTAATAATATTAAGGCAATCTAGGGGCAAAATAAATCAACCATAATAATAAAGAAAAATAGTATATATATATATATATTTACTTGTTAAGTTTTTTAAGTATTGTACATAGTTATACTTACTATATATTCAGGGTACAGTCACTATTTCCCCCCATTTTGTAATATTGTTTTGAAAGTTTAAGAGATAATCACTACAAAAGCAAATGTCATACACAGACACACATACATAGTACATTTGTGGTTTTAAGAGGACATTTTAATTTTGTAGCTTTAAGAGGAAAAAATTAAATAGGTTTAATTTGCAAAATCTCAGAAAGAATTCTTTTTGCCTATTGGCTTCTAAACCACTTCAAATTATTTTTATAATTGTAATCTATGAACATTATTTTTAAAGCTATTTCTCCTATAATTTGCAATTCTCCTGGCACTCTTATAAAGCAAGCATGGCACTATAACAACTGCAAAGTTAACAATTTAATACTATGCTATTGTGTACTCAAATGCCCACTATGAATAATAATATTTTCTTTTAATACAGATTGAGTAATGTATATATTTTTTACAGTACAGCCTCACATAATACAGCTTAAAAATGAGACTACATATGAGAATGGTCAAGTCACACTCGTATGTGAAGCAGAAGGAGAGCCTATTCCAGCAATCACCTGGAAAAGAGCAGTGGATGGCATTACTTTTTCTGAAGGTGATAAGGTAACAGCAATTTAATATACAGTGATTTTCAAAAGCATTGTATTTACAGTGTTTTTTATATAATTAAATCTCATATTGCTCTCCATTTCACCAAGTAACTTGTAGAAATGCAAGAATGATTTATTTTTGAAAAGACAACTATCACAGTCAACCTAAAACTAAATTCATAAGAGAAAAATGTCAAATTTTAATATTAAAGAAGTTTCTCGTTAAGACAAAATTTTAAATTGTTAAGTTTTCCTACATACAAACTTTTGGTAAACACTGAATCCATAAAATACTTATTGCCATTTCGATTCCTCTACCTTGCACTATGAAAATGAAAATAATTTAAATTCACAAAATCCTGGTTGTCATTTAACTCTTAACTCTTTCATATTTTCTTTGTGCATTCAGTTCAGTTCAGTTGCTCAGTCATGTCCGACTCTGCGACCCCATGAATCGCAGCACGCCAGGCCTCCCTGTTCATCACCAACTCCTGGAGTTCACTCAAATTCATGTCCATCTAGTCAGTGATGCCATCCAGCCATCTCATCCTCTGTTGTCCCCTTCTCCTCCTGCCCCCAGTCCCTCCCAGCATCAGAGTCTTTTCCAATGAGTCAACTCTTCACATGAGGTGGCCAAAGTACTGGAGTTTCAGCTTTAGCATCATTCCTTCCAAAGAAATCCCAGGGCTGATCTCCTTCAGAATGGACTGGTTGGAAATCCTTGCAGTCCAAGGGACTCTCAAGAGTCTTCTCCAACACCACAGTTCAAAAGCATCAATTCTTTGGTGCTCAGCTTTCTTCACAGTCCAACTTTCACATCCATACATGACCACAGGAAAAAACCATAGCCTTGACTAGACAGACCTTTGTTGGCAAAGGAATGTCTCTGCTTTTTTTTTTTTTTAATTTTACAATACTGTATTGGTTTTGCCATACATTGACATGAATCAGCCATGGGTGTACATGAGTTCCCAATTCTGAACCCCCCTCCTACCTCCCACCCCATATCATTTCTCTGGATCATCCCTGTGCACCAGCCCCAAGCATCCTGTATCCTGTATCGAACATTTCTTAAACATGCTATTTTGTACTTAGCAGGTACACCTTCACTGGTACACACACCATAGATTTAAAACACTTATTTCAAACTTGCATCAATTTAACATGATACAAAGTTTGGCTATAAAATTTTGAGAACAACCCCTATTTGCCTTTCTTCTATTTGTGAGGTCAAGCACTTCCCTACAGTAAATAAATTATGCTACATTGTTAGTTAATGGGTAGAAAGTTCACAATCTTAGTAACAAAAACTCATTTAATTTGCTTGCCTTATAGCTCAGTTGGTAAAGAATCTGCCTGCAATGCAGGAGACCCCAGTTCTATTCCTGGGTTGGGAAGATCTGCTGAGAAGGGATAGGCTACCCACTCTAGGATTCTTGGGCTTCCTTTGTGGCTCAGCTGGTAAAGTATCTGCCTGCAATTTGGGAGACCTGGATTTGATCCCTGCCTTGGGGAGATATTTCTATTTATGAGGTCAATCACTTCCCTCTAGTAAATAAATATACTACATTATTAATTAATAGGTAGAAAGTTCACAAATCTTAGTAGCAAAAACTCATTTAATTTCAGTCCTTAACACCAAATGATCCTTCAAAATGATGCCAATAAACTCAATAAATAAAAGTATAGTGGAACTTCCCTGACTGGTAGTTAAGACTCTGGGCTTCCAATGCAGGGTGTGTTAGTTTGATCCCTGGTCAATACCTAAGATCTCACATGCCTACAAATGTGGCCAAAATAAACTTAAATTTGTATTAAATTAGGAAAAAAATAGTGATTTAACTTCAAAAATAACCTATTTTTATTTTGCTGAAGTAAAATATGAAATGCTGGTCATAGCCTGAGTTTAGATCAGCTCAAACTTTGTGATTAAAATAATAGGATTATCTGTTCTTTTACGCTTATTTGAAAACTGTGTTTTATTCTGTGTCAAAGAAAACAACCCTACTTGCTGATTCACTGTTAACTTCAGTTCTTTAAGTCCAGATTGCTTTCTATTCCTTCAAATAAATAGATGTATTTAAACTCACATTTAAGATTAAAAATAAACAATACAAAGTATAAAAAGTATACTTTAACAGTTATCTTTATACTTATATGCAGAAGTCATAGTTGTACCAAACTGTTTCTAATTTGATTGTAGAAAAGTGGCAAGCATTTTTCTCCATGAATTGAGGCACTATGATCTGTACCATGCTTCAAATGTTCTTGCAGGATAAAATACCAAGACAAAAGGGATATCTAGAAACCATAAAGAGAGACAGTTCTTTGATACAAGCACTTGAATAATATGTTTTAAATTTTATAACAAATTAAATTCTTAGCATAAAGACATTGATAATTTTACTATTGTGTTCATTATTATTTTATGCTCTAGGATATTATTTTTTGAGTAGGTACATCTTTGGACCTAAGGAAACTTCTAGAATGGTTTTAAATGATTTATTTATATAAACCACTTTTAATGGAGGGCAAAGGATAATGGAGTGAGTTTTTCACATTATTTGAAAATCTCTATTAAAAGTTCTTAATTTTTTATTTATATAAAATATGAAGATTATATTAGCCTTTTTGTATTTCCTCATTTTTTCATCCTAAAGCAAATATGAGTTCTTGAAAATTATATTTAATAAAATGTAAACAGTAAAATAATCTTTAAACTTACAGAAATTTCCATTGCTAATGTTTCCTGTACCATTTATGCAAGTTCTTTTAACAACCATCAGCATCTTTTATTGAGGGCTTTTATGTTTCCATGTATTATCCTATGCACAAGAATACAGCAGTATAAAACAAAATGTTTTCTGCTTCATAGTGCATACTATTCAGGAGAGGAATGAAGGCATATTTAAAATTAGCAGTGTTTCACTTATGAATATGCAATTTTGAAATCTGAAATTTCATATCAAAATAGAAATTTTAAGTATATAAGTGGACTTCTACAGCCTCCAGGCATACCTTTGGCATATTTTTCTGTGCTATCATAGACTTAGTTCAGCTTATTCTTCTGACAGGCCTCTGCATTGGTGCATTTTGGAAAATATATCATCTTCAGAATACCTCCTTTAAATTTGTTTAGGTTGATGAAAACTGCTTATACTGATTTAAAAAGAAGCTTTAAAAAGTTAATGGTATAATTTGCAACATCTTTGTATTATAGAAAACAACTTAAGATTTTCAACTTCTTTTATCTCTTTAAATAGAATTTACAAAATGAGACTGTGAAATCCACAATTACTGATTTAAGAAAGAGAGCAGTGTTTCAAATATCTGCACTTTGTTATAAAACCTGCAGTGAAATGAAAAACTGAAATATGGTAACATTTAGAGCATCATCTTTAATAATAAAAGACAGTTCATAAGTATTTTTAATGTACCTTGTAAGTAATTATACTTTGCAAAATTTTTGCACCAATGTGTTTATAAGAAATTTTATTTATACTTCTTTACCAAATCCTCAAGATGCATTCTAGTGTGTAATTACAGGCAATTCTTAGTGCCTGATATTAAGACTGATAAAAAGCAACAATAACAACAACTAGGGACAGATAAAACCAGCAAAAAATGTTTTACTAAATAATTGAAAAAAACCAATCATGATATGGTTGTTCAAATATTTTAAAGACAGCCATTTCTGCAGGGGGTGCTCTGCAGAAAGAGAGAGGCAGTGGAACTTCCCTCAGCAAAGCCAAGGGGTCCCCAGGAGAGGTGAGCCTGCTGTCCGCCAACCCAGCCCCTCGGCAAGGGAGAGACAATCAGACGCGACAGGGGTTCCGCTTTATTGCTGCAAGCTCTTGGTTTATAAAGGCAAGCAGGGAGGGGTTTGTGAGGGACTTTCCATAGTTGCACCAATCACATTAAAGGTCAAATCGTCATATGCCATCATTATAACAGGAGTCTATGGTGATCACACACTGTCCACGTGCACGGAAATCAAGAGAGCCAATCAAAAGTTTTGACAGACAGCTTAGGCCGCGCTTCCGCCAGGCGCCATCTTAGCTCTAAACTGCAAAGCTAGCCCTTCTTTTTAAGGTTTCCCATTTAGGGCCCCACAATGTCCGGTTGAACGAGACATATTGCTTACTGTATGACAAAAGAGTGAATGGAAGTTACAAAATTGCAGAGACTTTCCAAGAATCAGGGATTATAGATAATGAAATGTGTTAAATTCCAAGTGATAGAATTCCATTCCCATGAATTTCTGTATCACAGTTTGTATGATTATCAATGTCTAAAAGAAAATTCTTTCATTTGATATTACATTATATAAGAAAATCTTAAATAATATTTTGTACCCCAATATTCTTCCTTGTTGTGATATTTAAATTTGAGTTAATAATCAGGGGAAAGGGTGAGAGGTACTGAACCAAGGTTGTACATCAGAATCACATAAAGAGATGTATACATGTGTACCTGTCTGAGCCTTTCTTCCTGGAAAATGTCTAGGTCTCTCTTCCAGACTTTGAACTGCATCATGTTATTCAGTCTTGTCTGACTCTTTGTGGCCCCATAGACTGCAGCTCACCAGACTTCCCTATACTTCACCATCACCCAAAGCTTGCTCAAACTCATGTCCATTGAGTCGGTGATACCATCCAACCATATCATCCTCTGTCATCCCCTTCTCTTCTAGCCTTTGATCTTGCCCAGCATTCCGGTCTTTTCTAATGAGTCAGCTCTTCACATCAGGTGTCCAAAGTATTGGAGCTTCAGCTTCAACATCAGTCCTTCCAATGAATATTCAGGACTGATTTCCTTTAGGGTTGACTGGTTTGATTCCTTTGCAATCCAAGGGACTTTCAAGAGTCTTCTACAAACCCACAGTTCAAAAGCATCAATTCTTTGGCTCTCAGCCTTCTTTATAGTCCAACTTTCACATCCACATCTGACTACTGGAAGAATTATAGCTTTGACTATATGGACTTTAGCAAAGTGTTGTTTTGGTTTTGAATATGCTGCCTAGGTTTGTCATGACTTATCTTCCAAGAGGCAAGTGTCTTTTAATTTCATGCGGCAGTCACCATCTGCAATGATTTTGGAGCCCAGGAAAATAAAGTCCGTCACTGTTTCCATTGTTTCTCCATCTCTTCCCCATGAAGTGATGGGATTGGATGCCATTTTTGTTTTCTGACTGTTGAATTTTAAGACAGGTTTTTCCACTCTCCTCTTTCACTTTCATCAAGAGGCTCTTTAGTCCCTCTTCACTTTCTCCTATAAGGGTGGTGTCATCTGCATGTGAGATTATTGATATTTCTCTCAGCAATCTTGATTCCAGCTTGTGCTTCATCCAGCCTGACATTTCTCATGATGTATTCTGCATTTAAGCACAGTGACAATACACAGCCTTGTCGTTGTACTCCTTTCCCAGTTTGGAACCAGTTCATTGTTCCTTGTCATGTTTAAACTATTGCTTCTTAACTTGCATACAGGTTTCTCAGGAGGCAGGTAAGGTGATCTGGTATTCCTATCTCTTTAAGAATCTTCCATAATTTGTTGTGATCCACACAGTCAAAGGCTTTAGTGTAGCCAGTGAAGCAGAAGTAGATGTTTTTTCTGGAATTCTCTTGCTTTTTCGATGTTCCAACGGAAGTTGGCAATTTGATCTCTGGTTCCTCTGCCATTTCTAAAACCAGCTGGAATATCTGGAAGTTCTCGGTTCATGTACTGTTGAAGCCTTGCTTGGAGGATTTTGAGCATTACCTTGCTAGTGTGTGAGATGAGTGCATTTCTGCAGTAGTTTGAACGTTCTTTGGCATTGCCTTTCTTTGGACTTCCCTGGTAGCCTAGATGGTAAGTGTCTGCCTACAATGTGGGAGACTGGGTTCGATCCCTGGGTTGGGAAGCTCCTCTGGAAAAGGAAATGGCAACCCACTCCACTACTTTTGCCTGGAAAATCCCATGGATGGTGGAGCTTGGTAGGCTATAGTCCATGGGGTGGCAAAGAGTTGGACATGACTGAGTGACTTCACTTTCACTTCTTTGAGGTTGGAATAAAAACTGACCTTTTCCAATCCTGTGGCCACTGTTGAGGTTTCCAAATTTGCTGGCATATTGAGTTCAGCAGTTTCACAGCATCATCTTTTAGGATTTGAAATAGCTCAACTGGAATTCCATCACCTCCAGTAGCTTTGTTCATAGTGATGCTTCCTCACTTGATTTCACACTCCAGGATGTCTGGCTCTATGTGAGTGATCATACCATGGTGGTTATCTGGGTCATGAAGATCTTTTTTGTATAGTTCTTGTGGGTATTCTTACCACCTCTTTTTAATATCTTCTGCTTCTGTTAGGTCCATACCACTTCTGTCCTTCATTGTGCCCATCTTTGCGTGAAATGTTCCCTTGGTATCTCTAATTTTCTTGAAGAGATCTCTAGTCTTTGCCATTTATTGTTTTCCTCTATTTCTTTGCATTGATCACTGAGGAAGGCTTTCTTATCTCTCCTTGCTATTCTTTGGAACTCTGCATTCAAATGGGTATATCTTTCCTTTTCTCCTTTGCCTTTGCTTCTCTTCTTTTCTCAGCTATTTGTAAGGCCTGCTCAGACAACCACTTTGTCTTTTTCCATTTCTTTTTCTTGGGAATTGTTTTGATCACCACCTCCTTACAATGTCATGAACTTCCATCCATAGTTCTTTAGGCACTCTGTCTATCAGATCTAATCCCTGGAATCTATTTTTCACTTCCAGTGTATAATCATAAAAGATTTATATTAGGTCATACATGAATGACCTAGTGGTTTTTCCCTACTTTCTTCAATTTAAGTCTGAATTTTTCAATAAGGAGTTCATGATCTGAGCCACGGTCAGCTCCCAGTCTTGTTTTTGCTGACCGTATAGAGCTTATCCATCTTCATCTGCAAAGAAAATAATTAATTTGAATTCAGTATTAACCATCTAGTGATGTCCATGTGTAGAGTAGTCTCTTGTGTCTTGGAAGAAGGTGTTTGCTGTGACCAGGAACTCCAGTTCCTAAGTATTCTTACAGCATCCTTGACAGTGATTAGAGAGCTTAATTTTGAAACTCCCCAAAATTGCTCTTGTGTGGGCACCCTGTGGAGAACCTCTACCTTTAAACTGACTATATTTCTTTCATCACAACCCCCCATACACACACATGAAAATACACACCAACACTGAAATTAATGTAATCTAGATATCCAATACAGCTATACATAGAATAAGATATATGAAAATAATTTGTTTGTATAGCTCATGAATTTCAAATATATTTGAATTGTGTCCCCATTTCAAATAAAATGACATTTAATTGAAATTATGGTAGTTGCAGCAGTGATTATTTCAGTTTCTGGATTTGCCATTTACCTACTCTGTGACTTTAGGTAAGTTGATTCATTTTTCAGTTCCATGATGGATAAAGTAAATCTCCTTCAACATTTCACTATTCTGTACATCTTTCTCTTGAGTCAGTAGATAATCATATATTTTAAGATATACTTTTTATTTCCATGCTAATACTTTTTAAAATTCAGATATTTACTTAATTCTTCATTTTATGATTTTATAATAACTTAAGCTATGAGGCAATGTATTTGCAATTTCCTTCCATATAGCTCATCTGTACAACTCAATTATAAGAAAAGCTAAGATTACTTTGGTAATGTCTTTACATTGGAAAAAGAAAAGTTTCTGATTGTAGAGAAGAATACTAAAGAGCTTGCTTCTGGCACCTGCAGATTTTAATGCCTGTATTTTTTTGTCTTTCCACAGATAATGGGCTTTTTTGAAGGATTTTATATTTGAGTGACATTTTAAAAATCATCCTAATGCATTTTTTCATTGTAGTGCTCTGAGAGCAGTATTGTAGATCCCTGCTGGGCAGTAGGCAAATGGATACTTCTTTTCCTCATCTGATGTAGATGGCAGAATATAATTAGGCATATTGGAAATCTTCCTGGGATGCTTCTGAGCTTGTTGAGAAGTGGGTTTTCAATCATTTACAACTTTCTGAAATTTCTTTTCCAGCTCACACCTCAAACAAAAAGTATGCAAGATGACTAGTCATAAGTCCAACATGTAATTAAAAAAAAATTTTTTTGAGGAAATTCTAGGAAACAAAAAATAAAATATCATTTTTCTTTTTTTAAAGTATTTATTAATGAATGGCTACTTTAAAATATACATAAGTATTTCTAGCAGAAGGAAACTATTATATTTTTCATAGGATAATATATTAGTTAACAATTTTACCATGATTATTCTGGGAAAAAATTATTTACATACTGAAAGTTAGTTCTCTTTGTCTTTATAAGAGAAAATAATATTATCTTTTCTTGTGAATGCCATATTCTGTTTTAGATTTCATGTGTTATTTACTTTATCCTTTGAAAGAATCTATACCATTGAGGAAAATATAAAATAATTTAGTAACAAAGAAATATGTAGATTTCAGTGAATATCCATAGACAACAAAAATAACAAATTTCCTAGTAAATGTAACTTTGATTTATTATGAAAAATTTTAGTGGAAGATAGTAAGTTCAAGAACAAAATGAAATAAATTTGAATGAATTGCTTTACATTTGGACAACTAGACATAGATATCTGAAAATATTTCAGTAAACATTCTAGTAAGGAACTTGCAAAAAATACATTTGTTAAATTTGCATTGTCAACTTTAAGCATGAAGCAAAAACAAATGTATAAAAAAATGCTAGTTACATGATAATTAATTTGTAAAATTGAATATATATTAATGAAAAGTACTTTGGCACAGTTATTATAATCCCATCGTTACTTTTGAGTCATGGATTAACAAATAATAAATTTAAATAAAATATATTCAACATCTTCAGTAATAATTTATGTTCAGTCATATATCAAGTAGTTGTGTTTACTGAGGGAAAAATCCCTCTTAGGAGACTCTTCCTTGGCTATTATGTATTGTCATGATCTGTATCTTAAAGCACCATCATTGCTGTTGTTTTTTAATCCATAGAAGTTCTTATCCAACTTTCCAAGTTCTTCATTCTTGGATGCCTAATTTTTTAAAATTCATATTTGATAGTAAGAAAATCATATTTATAGTCTATCAAATACATAGAAATGATGTAATTTTAATATCTATGGATTATATCATCTTTTCCCTGGCTCAAATCACCCACTCTTTTACTTCTTTTATTCCCCAGCTTAAATTTCATTGTCTGTTATAATCATTACCATATATACATTCCTCAATCTTTTTTTTCTTTGAAAACAATTTCCAGAAAAATACCAGTCATCCTTTAAGTAACCTCAGTGCCTATACCACATGTATTGGAGGACAGCTAAACCTAGCTGGAATCATTCTGAATGATCTCTCTTTACAACTGTGACCCATAGCTTAATGCATGCTCTGTCTGTTTTTCAGTACTCAGCCCGTATTTTCTTGGCAACTACCTCATATATTTCCTCCACGCTCAAGTTCACAAACTTCCTCTGTCCTAAGAAAGCTCAGTTGTTGAACTGGTTCCTCATTTACTAATAAAAACAATCAAAAGAACACTGTAACCAGTTCCTATGATTGGATCTACATCATGCGTAGGTGAACCTTTACGTTACCATGAATGTAATACTCAAGTTTTTAATGTAGATAGTAGTTCCAGCCTCTCTAACATACCATAGATATTAGCACAATAATTTATCTTTTCCCAACTTTTTTTTTTTACTCACCACCTTATTTTTCCCATCAACATTCAAAACTATTTCATTGTTACTTTAATATACATTATTCCCTGGTAGCTCAGATGGTAAAGAATCTGTCCACAAAGTGGGAGACCAAATTCGATTCAGTTGTTGTGTTCAGCTCTTTGTGACCTCATAGACTATAGCCTGCCAGGTTCCTCTATCCTCCATTGTCTCTTGGAGTTTGCTCAAATTTTGTCCATTGAGTCAGCGATGTGTGCTTGCTCTCTCTCTCTCT